>NC_140184.1:29924746-30369746 GCF_963971535.1 Notolepis coatsorum
GGAAATTCTAGACGGAAATTCTAAACGCTTGCCTAGACCGCTTCAAATCGCGCCCGGCTTCCATCATAAACATCATATTTCAACGCACAACGCGTTACGCACTGATTGGCTGCGACGGATACAGCGATGAAACAGTGACGCGCACTCAGAGCGCTATTGCGTCTAGCCCGAGAGAAATACGGCAGGAGAAATGCGGCTAAGGTAATGGAACGTTCTTTATCAGACAGAATCGTCACTTCCTGTTCAGGAAAACGATTATTAATATTTTATATTTTAACGTTATATTGTGCATTGGAAACACAAACATACTTAAAATGAGTAAATATTATTCATTTTAAACATGTTTATTTTATTTTTAGGGGTCTAAAATAAAAATAAAACATTTTCTTCTTCTCCTGCTCTCTTTACCAGGGGGGGCGGCGCCCTAGCGCCCCCCAGTGGCAGCCGCCACTGGAGAAAGGATTCTTCCCCACCCCTGGCTGGCCAAACTACCAGCCGAACTAATACGTCCGTGCCTCGCTGTCCCCCTTCGCAAAATACGTTCGAGGAAGCGGAGAAAACGAGGAGGCGCAGCGGGCAAATGGAAAAACACCTGTCGCTCCTACCTGGTGCCCGTGGAGTTCCAGAGAACCCCGCCCCGCCGATCGTCCAACCCGGTGTGTGTAATTATTCCCCGCCGGCTTTCATTCACCGGCCCAGCCCAGAGTCTGTCTCTCCCTGGTAACTTTCATCGCCCATGGAGGCCAAATGGATGTCACGGCGCAAACCCCATAGCCTCCGCTCCCTGCTACAGGTGCAGCCTCCCGGGAGCTCCCCTCCCACCCCCCGCGGCTGGCCCTATTCAACGCTCGCTCGCTGACAAACAAGGCCTTCAACTTGAACGCTCTCTTTACGGACCGCAAACTGGATTTCTCCTGGTGGTTGAAACGTGAATACGGACTGGTGAGCAGCCTACTCCTCTCATTCAACTTTGTCCCCCGGACTGCGATTTTATTAACACCCCTCGTCTCACAGGAGGCGGCGGAGGCGGCATAGCTGCTGTTTTTAAAAAACATTTTAATTGTCTCGCTCTAAAATCGGATCCTGTCAAGAGTTTTGAAGTGCAGCTAATCAAAGTCGGACTCCTGAATCCACTACTGATTATCCTGGTCTACCGTCCCCCCGGCAACTCACTAAGTGACTTTATCTCTGAACTGTCCGTTCTCCTATCACAGACAATATCCAGCTATGATAAAGTTTTACTGCTCTGCGATTTTAATGTTCACGTATGCTGCCCAAATAAACCCCATGTGAAGGAATTCCTGCACTTAATTGAGTCTCTTAATTTTAGCCTACATGTTAATTCCCCAACACACAAACTCGGCCACATTTTAGATTTAGTTTTAACAGCAGGTTTCTCCATCGACAACATGGAAATAGATGACCCAGTCCTCTCAGACCATTCACTGATCTCTTTTGATGCTCTGTGTTTTGTCCCCATTTCCAAAGCTATTGTCCCAGCGCGTTCCTCTCGCCACATTAACCCCTCCACTGCCATTAAGTTCTGTGATGCCTATATAGCTGCCCCTAACACCTGCAGTATTGAGGCCTCTCCTGCCCAGCACAGCACTGAGATCCTTATCTCAATGTTCAATTCCTCATGCTCCTCCATACTCGCCCCCCTTAAACTCAAAAGGCCCAGACCTAGATCTCAGCCCTGGCTTGATGAGAACACCAGAGCTTTAAGGAGACAGTGCAGACAGGCCGAGCGCAGGTGGAAACACAATAAACTGCAGATCCACTATGAGATCCTTAAACATCACCTCAAACAGTATCAAGAGGCAGTTAAGGTGGCGAGAGAAAGGCACTTCTCAGAAATAATTGCCAAAAATTGTCACAATCCCAGAGTCCTTTTTTCGACCATTAACTCTTTCACCTCCCCTCCTCCCGCCCCCTGCCCTGATGCCTCCCCCTCCAAATGTGAAGAATTCCTAAACTTCTTCATTAGGAAGGTGGAAACCATTAGATTAGCCATCTCATCGTCCTCCTCCACCCCCCCTCCTACCCAGCCCCCCTGCCCGGCCCCCCCTCCTGCCCAGCCCCCCTGTCGGACCCCCCCTCCTGCCCAGCCCTCCTGCCCACTTCCCCCTCCCTCCCACCCCTCCTGCCCAGCTCTTTTGAACAACTTCCAACCCATCTCTCTAACCACTCTCAGAGAGCTGGTGGCAGGCATGCGGACTGTCACATCCCCCCTTGATGCCCTCCCTACCCATCTTCTAAAAGAGTCCATGGACATAGTAGGCCCCAGTATTTTGTCTATCATAAACGGCTCTCTGGAATCTGGCTCTGTTCCCTCCTCCCTTAAGCACGCCATGGTTGAGCCCCTCCTAAAAAAACCTAACCTAGACCCTGCTCTTTTCAATAATTACAGGCCCATATCCAAACTACCCTTCCAATCTAAGATTTTAGAAAAGGCTGTCCTGGCACAGCTCCTCCCCTTCCTACATCACAACAACCTCCTAGACAAATTCCAGTCAGGTTTCAGGGCAGGGCACAGCACTGAGACAGCGCTAGTCAAAATCTACAATGACCTGCTTCTCACCATCGACTCAGGTAGCTGTGCCATGCTCCTCCTCCTGGACCTCTCTGCCGCGTTCGACACGGTCGACCACTCCACCCTGGTCGATCGTCTCGAACACAGGCTAGGTATTGGGGGGTCTGCCCTAAACTGGTTTGCATCCTACTTGAGCGGCCGCTCCTTTTCGGTCAGTTTGGGTGGACACTCCTCCCCCACAGCTAGTCTACCGTATGGGGTCCCCCAAGGTTCCATCCTGGCCCCCATACTCTTCTCCATCTACATGCTCCCTCTGGCCGAAATCATCCAGAAACACAACATTTCATATCACTTTTATGCCGATGACTCCCAAATCTACCTTCCCCTCAACCCCTCTGACACAGCTAACCTAGACTCTCTTAAAAACTGTCTTAGGGACATAAAAAGCTGGATGGCCCTCAACTTCTTACAGCTAAATGAAAATAAAACAGAGATCATTTTGTTTGGCCCCCCCTCTTCCACCAAAACACTCTCCAACAGCCTAGGACAACTCTCCACCCACCTCAAACCCCACGTCAAGAGCCTGGGTATAATCTTTGACCCAGAGCTCAAATTCGACCGGCAGGTAAATGCCGTAGTCAAGTCATGCTTCTTCCAACTCCGCAACATCAGTAAAATAAAACCAATCCTTTCACCCGTCGACCTGGAAACGGTAGTCAATGCATTCATCACTTCACGCCTTGACTACTGCAATGCCCTCTACACCGGCATCAGTCAGGCAGCCATGTCCCGCCTCAAAATGGTCCAGCACTCTGCAGCTAGGTTCCTTACCGGCACCAGAAAGAGAGAGCACATCACACCAGTCCTAGCCTCCCTACACTGGCTCCCAGTCCCACTTAGAATAGACTTCAAAATCCTCCTCCTCACCTTTAAGGCACTATCGGGTGCAGCACCCCTATACATCACCGAGCTCATCACCCCCTACGCAGCACCCAGGTCACTAAGATCCTCCAACCAGGCTCGGCTGGTCCCCCCCCGCACCAGACTCAAAAAGAGAGGTGATCGCTCCTTCAAGGCCGTGGCCCCCAAGCTATGGAACCAGCTTCCCCTGGAGATCCGATCTGCCCCCTCGCTGGAGACATTTAAGGCCCATCTAAAAACCCACTTCTATTCCCTGGCCTTCAATAAACCCTGATTCTCCCACACCCTCACACACTCCCATGTAATTTTATCCTGCCCCCTCCCTTTTGTATTTTTGTATTTTATATTAGGACATTGATTTTAAGCTTTGATTGTACAGCACTTTGGTTGGCTCTTGTGCTTTTAAATGTGCTATATAAATAAATTACTTGACTTGACTTGACTACTTACTTGACTTTAAAGGTGACATATTATGGTTCTTTTCAACAATTTTATATGACTTCCTTGAATATGTGGAACATGTTTGTTAAGTCTGCCATGTAATAGTCTGAATGTAATTTAATGATTTATTTCCAAGCAACTATTTCTTCCCCTGTATTGAACACAACATTTAATTGAATTTCCTTCCCTGCCTGGCTCCCCCACACCCAAGAATAAAACACTTTTACAAACTGGGCAGTACAATGAGTAAGCAGTGCTCCTGGCTCCAAAAAGCACAGCTAATTGATTATTCAAAGCGAATGAATCCCATTGTGACATCATCGCAGGATAATCAATTCTGAACTTATTAAAGCTTTATTTATTCTCAGAAATACAGTGATTAAAGTCATACACTCTTACAGCAGTGTCTAGTAATTATATGCATAGAAATCTTTGAAAATAATATTATTTAAAAACATATTAGATTATTGTGGTGACCTTTTTGGTATTCTACAAATCAGGGGCACAGAAGCCAATGTTTGGGGCCCAGAGGTCCATTCCAATAATCAAGTGATGTAGTTTGGACAATCTCCAGTTATGGTTTTATATAGAAACATTTGCGACTGCAATTGCAATTTCTGCCAGAGAAGATCATGTATTGTAATGTAAGACACCCGGCCAAACGGCAAGGAGTACCTATGTAAATTTTCTCCAGTACCTAAATACTAAAGACTTGACAAACCCCATTTTCCATAATATGTCCCATTTAAGAACGCACGCACGCACGCGCACACACACACACACACACACACACACACACACACACACACACACACACACACACACACACACACACACACACACAGTCGTGGAATATATTATCATGTCATTATAGATCTGTGTTGAGATATCATTTTATCATTTTTACAGCTTGACTGTTTCAGTGTGACCAACTAGTGTAATGTGTGTGTGTCTCTTTAAGAGACTGCAAGGTACCGACATCTCCCCAGCTAGCCAAAGCAAGGTTATTATTACTTCCCGTAACTGGGAACCATTTTTATTTACTTTCATCATCATATCTGTTCTAATGTTACGTCTTGCAAGTGTGTATAAACTATGTTCTCCCTAGACCTCTTTGTCACTTTATGGCCAGACGCTAGTGTGTAAACATGATGTATCTGTCTGTAAACTGTCCTTTCATTGTGGCCACGGTGAAATAAACTTTTCTATTATTAATAATGACTCAGAATGATTTATAAAACGGCTTATCGTTTTGTCCTTTAATATTTCCCATTACAACACACACACACACACACACACACACACACACACACACACACACACACACACACACACACACACACACACACACACACACACACACACACACACACACACACACACACACACACACACACACACACACACACACACACATGTAGCAGAGTGAAGTTGTTATGCTAGATCATGGACAGAAACTTTTATCTTCATCTTAAATAAGTAGGTCAAGACGGAAACACTCATATTTTGAAGGAACAAAGTGGACCGAGCTCACTCTAGTGTTTTGGAGGGGTGTCTTGGTTATTAGTTTATATTAATTTCCTCATATTGAGTTACTGATTCTCCAAATGAAATCCCTTTTGGTCTTTTATAATGGGTTTAGAGAGGATAGGTCATCTTTCCAGTTGAGTATTTGGTGTACTGTAAATACTTTAAATAATGTAAATAATGGTTTAGCCGGTTCGACGGCAGGAGAAACGCCGGCGGAAGTGATCTGCCTCTTTGAGTTTAACGTGAAGGAGAGCAGAGGTGGACTACACCGGCTATGACGGTAGCTCACGCCATCTTGTTGTGCTGTTTTTGGTTCGATAACAGATCACCAATAAAACCAGATGTCAAATGAGTATCGTTGTTGGAGTCTACTTCTACACCACACCAGACACAACGCAGATTGGATCACGCTACAAACTGGTGCCGTGACCCGGATCAACTGGTCAGCGGAAGCCGACCACCAGTGTTGCTGGAGAGACGTGGATGCTTCATGTGCGGCCTGGTCGCGTGGATGCTGCCGGCGCGGCCTGGTCACGGGGACGCTGCATTCGCCGTCTGTTCCTGAGGAGGCTGGAGAGCGCTGAATCCTTTGAAAAAGATATGGTCTCTCATCAAGTTTATTGATTTCGAGTGTGTTACCTAAAACAAGTAACGGTAAAAGTACCATTTGATACTGAAAATGACTTTGAACATAGGAAACACTCCTACAGGGAGCTTGACTGTGGGGAGAGGGAGAGGGGCTCTAATGTACACACCGGTTATGCAGTCTACTCCGGCGAGTCCAGGCTTTTCAGGTCCCTCTAGTCCTGGAAGGGAGAGTGTAGAGGGTCCCTCTGATAGAAATGCCCCACCTTTAATTTTCACCCCGGTTGTTCCCTCACCCGGTGAAATGAACAACACTAGTGTTGAAACATCCCCCAGCCAAATGGCCAATTTGATAAAATCCATTGGGTCAGAAATAGGGGAAGCTATTAGAATGACGTTAATGCAGAACACAACCTCAGGGATTTCACCTGCATTAGCTTCTCAAAATCCCCAACAGATGTTCCAACCTGACTGTAACGGCCAAAATGGACTTAATGTGCAATGGATTTATGTGACCAGGGGGTGGCGCTTCTTTTATATAAGCGTCAGGTACACCTGTAGGAGGAGGAGTTTTGACCCGGAAAAGGCAATGGTTTTTGACCGCACGCACGTACGACGCAGGTCTCAGGTCGAAATGTTTGTATCCAATTAGGTATCATATTCATTATCATTTAATCAGTTTAAGGAACAAAAAACAAGGATATTCTGTTTGCACGGTGAAGCAAATAAATATCATTTTCCAAGAAAGCTGCCTGCATTGTGTCATTGGTATGAGACCAGGAATATAACGGCGCGTCAGCCAGTCTAACTGGGGATCAAGATTTCTCAGTAGCTCCGTATAAGACGGGAGCTCCTTTAATATTAGTCAAAAACCGCACCAGTTGGACTCTTGCTTGGAGACTGGGGAAGATTCGATGCGTTAGGGGACGTCGGAGAATCTCCACCGGAGAAAGGCGAGGAGCTGCTGCTGTTGTTGTGTGGAGGAAGAGGATTCTACTGTTGCTGCTGCATCGCGGATCCGCCTGCAGCCGTTCGTGGAGGAGGAAGACACCGGTGCTGACCCGAAGTGGCTGAGGATCAGTACTGGACCGCGAGTACTGTTCCGTGAGGCGACATCATGGTACCCAACGCAAGGAGGTATGTGAATAGCGCTATATAAATACATGGCCATGTAAAATTGTGTGCACACATAACTTGGGGTTGAGCGTAAATCCATGGTTGCTGAAGAGGAATAACACTTGACTACGCGGACCTTTTTTGTAGTGACTATGTTGCGCGACTCGTCACCAGCCGTCTCGTTTTAATTCAGACAATCTAATAACATGGCGGCGCGCAAAACGGCATCAAACGTTTCCATGGAGACCACAGCGCACTCCGCTGTTAGCGGTGACGTCACTGGGAAACGTGTCGTTAAAATGACTGCCAAGGCTGTTGCAGAACATTGTGGCAAATTGGTTGCCAGCAGAAAACGTAAATTTAACATGGCTGCCAAGATAAAAGATTCAATTCTTGGTTTCATGTTAAATAATGAGAAGGAAAAAGTAGAGAATGCTCTTACAGATTTGAATCAGGTGTGTTATGAGGCGAAATGCATACATGACAATCTTCTGTTGGGTTATACGTTACATGATGAAAAAGAAGAACAAGACACCTGGTTTAAAGCAAAAATGTTGTCAATCAATGAGTGTATTTCAAATGCAAAACTGTGGGTTTCAAATATTGAAGGTATAACGAATGTATATGATGGTAAAACAACTGAAGGTGATTTGCATTTAATGGATGATGGTATTGCTCCAAATGACAGTGTGTCAAACATTGTAAGCAAATATTCAAAAACAAGTAGCAGGTCATCTGCCAGGATCTTAGCTGAAGCCGATAGAGCTGCACTTCTCGCTCGTGCTGATTCTCTAAAAGAAAAGCATGCTTTGGAGGAGCAGGAGCATCAGTTGAAGGAGCAGGAACTAAAGTTGAAAAGAAAAAAGGAACAACTAGAGGTGGACACTGAATTGGCTGCAAGCACTGCAAGGTTGGCCGTGTTGCACTCCTCTGAAAGTAAGCGTTCATCTCGTGCACCTTCAAATGCAATGAATTCCTATTTTGAAAGGGAACACCACAAGCTAAATCCTGTTGCAAGGGAATACCAACCTGGGACATTAACACAACGAAGTAAATTGACACAATTGTCAATACCACCAAACAAGCCTGTGGATGTGAGACCAAAGGAACGTGGTCAATGGCATAGCACTGCTGCTAACCGCCAATATAATCACAACCACAAGGAACAGGAAAGCAGAATGGGAACAACTGACAATGTTCAAATCAATTCAAACCAACCTGCAAATATGCTTACCATCATGGAGAGGCAAAATGAGATAACTGCTGCTCTGGTGCAGCAACAGCATTCCAGGTCTCTGCCACCACGAAATATCCCAACATTTGAAGGTGACCCTCTCCAATACAGAACATTCATCAAAGCATTTGAACAAGGAGTGGAGGAAAAGGCAACAGACGCTGATGCTTTGTATTATCTGGAGCAGTTCACAAGAGGACAGCCACAGGAATTGGTGCGTAGCTGCCAGCATATGGCTCCTGAGCGTGGTTACGCAGTGGCAAAGGGTCTTCTTAAAGAACACTTTGGAAACCAGTACAAAATAGGAAGTGCCTACATGCAAAAGGCCTTGGCATGGCAAACAATAAAATCTGAGGATGTCAAGGCACTTCAAGCCTACTCCTTATTCTTGCGTGGCTGCTGCAATGCAATGGAGGAGCTTCAGTACATGCAGGAGTTGGACATGCCTGTCAACATGAGGGCCATTATATCAAAATTGCCATTCAAGATGAGGGAGCAATGGAGGAGTACGGCTCATGGCATAATGGAAAATACACAGGAAAGAGCTCACTTCGGTGATATGATCAGGTTTGTGGAGCAACATGTTAGCCTTCTTTCTGACCCTCTGTTTGGTGACATACAGGATCCAAATTCTGGTGTGGTTGGCACAACATCTCTCACCAGGTTTGAATCATATCCCAACAGAGTGAAAAGAAACATTGTCGCCACCACAGTAATATCTGAGAGAGCCAAGGAGCTGACATCACCAACACCAGGTACAGTGAATGCTAGGAGAGCTGGATGCCTTTGCTGTGCTCGCAGTCACTCGTTGGAGGAGTGCAAACAACTGCAGGAGAAGAGGCACAAGGAGAAAATGTACTTTCTGAGGGAAAAGGGAGTTTGCTTTGCATGCTTATGTGTTGGTCACATGAGCAGAGACTGCGAAAGGCGCTTGGTATGCAAAGTCTGTGGTCAAACTCACCCCACCCTGCTTCACATCAAAAGGCAACCATTTTCTCCAGAACAGTTACAGCAACCAACTTCACTGCAAACATGTGGACATACAGGGGCCGGTAAGGACCGGTGTGTATTAGCCATTCTCCCTGTGAATGTGAAAGCAGCAAACGGAAACATAGTACAAACATACGCCTTCTTAGACCCTGGTAGCTCAGCCACATTCTGCTCTGAACGCCTAATGCAGAGGCTGAATATCACAGGCAGAGGAACCACCTTCCTACTGAGCACCATGGGGCAAGAGACGGGTGTTCCAGCTTACTCCTTGACTGGGTTGGAGGTAGCTGGTTTGGACAGCGATGACTTTTATGTTCTTCCGGAAGTTCTCACACAGAAGAAAATGCCAGTCACGGCTGAGAACATGGTGACACCTGAAGAACTGTCTAAATTGTCATATTTGTCCAACGTACACATCCCACGCCTAAAAGCAAATGTCGACCTGTTGATTGGAACCAACACTCCCAAGATATTGGAACCTTGGGAGGTCATCAACAGTCACAGGAATGGCCCGTATGCTATAAGGACAGTGCTGGGATGGGTCGTTAATGGTCCACTGAATGGAAACAGTGGTGTTGTGGAGTCAGAGTTTCCCTCTGCTACAGTGAACAGGATCTCTGTGTGCAGACGGGAAGAAATGCTGGCCGATCAGGACAAACACAACTTCAAAGAAGTAGCTGTGAAGGAGAAGGAAGTGTCCAGAGAAGACCTAAGCCATCTGGAAAAATTTGAAAGTTCAGCTGTGCTTCAGCAGGAGAGGTACTGCTTGAAATTACCTTTTAACAAGGAGGTCTGTCTGCCCAACAATGTGGGAGTGACTAGGCTGGATACAGCGTTTGAGGATGGACTCTTGAGAGTTGTAGGAACATTGAGCAGAGGATCAACACCAGAGGAAGCTAAACCTCCACTCATTCTCTCCAAGGACCAGCATGTTTCAATGCTCATTCTCAAGCATGTACACCAGAATCGGAGACATGGTGGAAGGACTCACACAATGTCCAAAGTGAGGAAGAAATGTTGGTTCACCAACGCCCATGCAGCTGAGAAGATCATCGCTGAATGCAGCTTTTGCAAACACTACAGTGACAGTGCAGTGGAGCAAAAGATGGCGGATCTTTCAGCAGACAGAATCCTTCCTGACCTACCACCTTTTACCAACACAGGGGTGGATAAAGGAAGAGGAAACAGGAAAGGAGGAGGAACAGGAAGTCGAAGAACCAGGAAAGGAGGAGGAGCCAGGAGTGCTAACTCGCTTCAGAGAGGAACCGGTGGCATTCATGGGTGACATTCAAGCCATGTTCCGCCAAGTGAAGGTCGCTGAGGAAGGCAGTGATTTTCTGTGCTTTCTCTGGGACATAAGTAGAATTAGTTTGGCAGCTGGAGATATTGTAGTCGTCATGGACTCTTCAGCTCTTCGTGGGTCCTGGCCACTTGGCAGGGTTCTGGAGGTCTTTCCAGACGAACAAGTAGCACCATTGTAAGGCCAGTGACAACTGTGTTTGGTTCATGAAAATGTGGATCCATGCACTTAATCCATGACATGTTTTGGCTCTTATTTGTTTTGTTTATTTTTTGAATTGTTATGTCTGCCTGCCTTAACAATTAGGGGCCGGTGTGTAACGGCCAAAATGGACTTAATGTGCAATGGATTTATGTGACCAGGGGGTGGCGCTTCTTTTATATAAGCGTCAGGTACACCTGTAGGAGGAGGAGTTTTGACCCGGAAAAGGCAATGGTTTTTGACCGCACGCACGTACGACGCAGGTCTCAGGTCGAAATGTTTGTATCCAATTAGGTATCATATTCATTATCATTTAATCAGTTTAAGGAACAAAAAACAAGGATATTCTGTTTGCACGGTGAAGCAAATAAATATCATTTTCCAAGAAAGCTGCCTGCATTGTGTCATTGGGACAAGGACTGTTTGGTATGAGACCAGGAATATAACGGCGCGTCAGCCAGTCTAACTGGGGATCAAGATTTCTCAGTAGCTCCGTATAAGACGGGAGCTCCTTTAATACTGACCAATGTGGGAATACTGTGATTGATGCATCCAAAATCAATCTTGTGTTACGTTCAGATGCAAATGCCCCACCCTATTTTAGAGGGGACAGCACAGATAAGTGCTCTGTTTTTGAGTGGGAGGAACTCATGAGGACGTATATCAGAAAGAAAAATAACTGTACTGGGGCTGAACAAGTTGAGGAGGTTATGAACAAGCTAATGGGGAGGGCCCGGGACGTTACCAAAGTATGGATGCGTAGCAACTCAACTGTCAGTGAGGTGGGTGTTATTTTTAGCATTCTGAGGCAACATTTTGGTGATATTATTCACTCAGATCTTCCGTTAGCTGACTTTTATGCAGTCAAAGCATATGCAAGCGAGAATCCTCTTGACTATTGGATTAGGCTTAACAAAGCAGTAGAAGCCACGGAGCAGTGTCTTCTTAGTAAGGGGGAACCTCAGACTAACCTGAGCCAGCATCTAGTTCTCATGTTCATCCGTAACTGCCCTGATAAGGAGTTGTCTTTAGTGTTCAAAAGTAAGCCATCTCGTGAGTGGACAGCATGTGAGGTGCAGGAACATTTGGATGAATATTTGAGAGAGCACAGAGCGAGTCGAGGTCGGTTGACACAACATGTGGTCGCCATTGAGTCATCACAGGAGAGGGTGGTTGTTAACCACGAACAAAGCGCGTCATCTATTGCTGTCAGTAGTCCAGAGTTAGAGCAGCTGTCGTCTGTATCTGAGAATAACACAATGGATAGAGTTTTGAGAGTGTTAGAGATGGCTTTAGGCAACAACACTCAGTCTGTACAAAATGGCCCCTATGTACAAAATGGCCCCCATAAACAATTCCCCAAACATTCTCAAGAATGTCAGGTTTGTGGCAGTTTGGAGCACAACACTAGGACGCACTGTAGGACGCACAGGCTGTGCTTCAAGTGTCTCGGTCCAGGGCATATCGGTATCTATTGTGGGCAGACCACTCATAGACAGCCCCCTGGTCAGAGACAGACTGGTCCTCCTCAGGAAAACTAGACGGCCCCCATTCAAAGGAGGACAATGTGGGCCCCTATGGTTTTTCCTCCAATTGTAATGATGATATTCAGTCTGTATATACGTCCGTTTGTGAAGCAGCACCCAAAGACAAAACAGTAATTATGCAGAATGTGACCAGAACATCCCAAAGTGACAGTTTATTTTTCACCACTGTATTAACAGGAGACAAGGTTGAGTTACAGGGGATGTTAGATAGTGGATCCATGGCTACTTCTCTGCGTGCAGATGTGGTTCCTCGGCTGAGGGAGGCAGGAGTAGTAACGGGTGATATCTACTACCAATGTTGTTCTTGTGGGTTGTGGTGGGAAACAGACTAGTCCGGTGGGAACGTGTGAGCTGAAACTTAAGCTTTACGGTTTTGAATACAGAGTACCAGTCCTGATAGTTGAGGGTCAGGTTGATGAGCTCATTATAGGCACAAATGTGATGAAGCCCTTAATCAGACAGTTCAAATCCACTGGGGCCTACTGGCGCATATTGGGAAAAGCTGAGTCACCATGTCAGGATGAAAACAGTCAGTTTATCAGGTTCATGGCCAACCTTGAGAGATGGAGGGGGGAGGAAATTCCTGACAAAGTGGGAACAGTCAAGTTGAAACAGGCCGTGACACTTGAACCTATGAGTGAGCATGTAGTGTGGGGTCGTCTCCCACCCAGGACAAAACTTTCTATGGGAAGTACTGTTATTGTTGAGCCCAGCGCCTCTCGTTGTGTGCACCGTAACATACTAGTTGGCAGGGTAGTTACACCTCTCTGGGGGGATGGGTGGCTTCCTGTCAAGATTATAAACCCGACTACCAAATCTATCACCTTGAGAAGGAATGCAAAAGTGGCTGATGTGTATCCATGCATTGCATTAGAGGATTTTGACAGTGATACGAACACGTCAGTCCACCAGAATGCCGGTAGAGTGAGTAGTGGCAGCTCTCACGGCAGTCTTACAGCTAGGAGTTGTGCTAGCAACAATGTAGCTAGGGGGAATGATAGACTGGCAAGTCTAGGGCTCCAGAACCTGTCAGTTGATGACTGTCAGGTCTCACCAGTCTGGAAGGATAGACTGACTGACCTAATTGAGAACTATGAGGATGTGTTTTCTAGACATCGATTGGATTGTGGTGAGGCTAGTGCAGGGGTGGCCAACCCGCGGCTCGCGAGCCGCATGCGGCTCTTTGCCCGTCAATGTGCGGCTCTTCCACCCATACAAAAAAAAAGAAAAAAAAATTATTTTATTTTTTTAACCTTTTTTTTTTTTTTTTTTTTTTTTTACTTTTTTTTTTTATGTCACTCATTCCATAAGGACGTAGAATAAACATTTACAATTTTTTTTTAAATGGTCCATTTGCATGTTCTTGGTATCTGAATCTAGGGACATATATGGATCAGTGTCAGAAATAGTGTGTCTGTTACTAGGCTTGAGTAAATTGTAATGAACCAAAGGAGAATATCAATTCTATTTAAAAAAAAATATATCTTTGACTGTAAATAACACCATGCTAAAATTGACCAGACCTGAAAAATCTAAGCAAATGAATAAAGGGAAGATGATTAAACAGAAGGTTTTGTAGATACAGTACTGAATTCTGCCATCTTTTTTATAATGTAAATTTCTCCACCATTTTTCATCATATTGCAACACCGTTTTTTGCAAGACGTTCACAGAAAGGTAGAGAAACTAACTGCGTTCTGTTTGGCGTCTTTGGCAATAACGTTCAGGTTTGTGGGAGATAATCCCCAAAAATAAGAGAAATTAAAAAGTAAATCCAGAAGTCAGATGATTGACAGGGGCTGGTGTGAGCTGGGTAGGGTAGTTTTTCGAAATTTGAAAGCCCTGAGTCTCTTCCTTCAAAAGACTACACTCACTTTTGGCTGTGCCACTTCCTCCTGTCAATATGCGCCGGTTTCCGACTCAATGCCCTGAGATTTCTATAATCTTATATTTCACTAATAACAGTTAAAATAATTGGTAAACAAACATAATGCTGAAAATATACACTTTTACTGTATATCTCGGGCTTAAGAGGTTAACCCTGTGAGGCCCAAATTAAAAAGAAATTAGCAACTTCAGAGGCCAGAGGGTGGGACATATAAACACATTTACTATCAAATAGCATTGTGAGGCTGAACAACAGGACCAATACATGTGCTTAAAGGGGAACTATCTTATAAATGGCTTTTTTCAGTGTTTACCATTGTTTCTTAGCTATGTGGACTTATATTAATAGGATATATGTCTCTAATTCTCATATTGGCGAATTCTTCCAATTCTCCTCTCACAATATTCACCCTCACTGAACTGAGTCATCTGAAAATGTGCATATCTGTGATGTCAGAGATTTCTCAGCTGCATAATAATGTGGCAGTTGATGTGGCAGTTGGCACCAGGCCACACAGTGGTTGGAGCCCAGCCTCAAAACGGCTTAAGATCTTGAGGTAGAAAAATGCAGTTTTTAGTACTTGATTAGAAATACAAAACAATGCATTTTTTTTTTTTAAAACCTAGGTGTTCCATAGACTCACAGGAATTGTGTAAAAGTGCCCAAATAGTGAAAGAAATAGTAAAATAGTTCCCCTTTAAAAAATGTTAAATAAACATTATTTTTTTAAATGGCTAAAAGTGATTTTGTAATTTTGCAACCGTGGGTCTCACAGGGTACTTTTAACCCTGTGAGGCCCAAATAAAAAAGACATTAGCAACTTCAGAGGCCAGAGGGTGAGACCTATAAACACATGAAGGGTGCCGTGACTGAAAAAAAAGGTTGAGAAACGCTGGTATATGGTGTGGCTCTTTGTGGTACCACAGTCATTTTTTTGTGGCTCTTAGTCTCTGACTGGTTGGCCACCCCTGGGCTAGTGGCTTCTGTCATCGTATCCGACTGACTGATGATCGGCCCTTTCGGTTACCTTACCGGAGGCTCTCCCCCGCCCATTACCAAAAGTTGAGAGAGACTCTGAACGAGATGGAGGACAGGGAGATAATTAGGAAGTCGAGTAGCGAGTATGCATCCCCACTTGTTCTTTGTTGGAAAAAGAATGGTGACTTGAGACTGTGCACAGATTTCAGGTGGTTAAATGCTCGCACGGTGAAAGATGCACATAACTTACCTCACCAAGCAGATGTACTTGCAGCGTTGGGAGGCAATGCCTTTTTCAGTTCTATGGATTTGACATCCGGATATTACAATGTCCCACTGCATGAGGATGATAAGAAATACACTGCTTTCTCCTCTCCTCTCGGTTTACATGAATATAACCGTATGCCCCAGGGGCTTTGTAACAGTCCAGCTACGTTCATGAGAATGATGCTCACAATCTTTGGTGATCAGAACTCACTGAGTCTTCTCTGTTACTTAGATGACCTTCTGGTCTTTGGCAAGTCTGAAGAAGAGAGCTTGCAGAGGCTGGAGATGGTATTTCAGCGTTTACGAGAACACAACCTGAAGTTGTCTCCATCTAAGTGTCAGTTTCTGAGAAAGTCACTGAAGTTTTTGGGACATATTGTTTCTCGGGAAGGGATAGCCACAGACCCTGATAAGGTGCAGGCTATAGTGGGTGTGACGGAGAGCGATATTATGGAGTTGGATGGTGTCACCCCGTCTGCCAATAAGATCCGGTCATTCTTAGGAATGGTGGTGTATTATCAACCTTACATTGAGAACTGCTCTGTAGTTGCAAGACCACTGTTTCAGCTGACCACGGGTGTGAAAAAGCCACGGAGAGGCAAAGTTAAAGGGAAGAGAGCTGCCCCCCTTCGTAAGCTTAGTGCAGCAGACTGGACTGTGGAGTGTAGGGAGGCCTTTGAGGCGTTAAAAGCCGCATTGGTGGGACAAGCTCTGTTGGCTCACCCTGACTTTTCTCAGCCATTTCTATTGTCTGTAGATGCATCCACTAGTGGACTGGGAGCGGTGCTTTCACAAGTGCAGGAAGGGTGTGGCACAGCCAGGCCCATAGCTTTTGCTAGTAAATCTTTGAATCATGCTCAGTCTAAATATCCAGCTCATAGGCTTGAGTTTCTCGCCATGAAATGGGCTATACACGACAAGTTTAGCCATTGGCTGCGAGGACATAGATTTACAGTGTGGACAGATAATAATCCGCTTAAGTACATCCTCACAAAGCCAAAACTTGATGCATGCGAGCAGAGATGGGTAGCTAAGCTGGCACCTTTTGATTTTGACATTCAGTACATTCCTGGGCCTAAGAATACAGTAGCTGATGCACTGAGCAGGGAGCCTTTTACTCGGCCTAGGGTGATGCACAGGCTGACAAGGACCTCGTATGATGTCTTGTTGAGGGAGGCTAAAGGTTTGCAGGTGGATGACGTGCAGAACATGTTCCGTCTTACCTGTGAGGAACCAGAGGTGAGGAGGAAGGGCCTAGGGTTGTCCACCCAGAGTTCCCTTAAGGCCAGTGGTGAGGTGGGTAGTGACAGTGGGAGCATATCCCGTGAAGAGGTATCTGCTGTACTCCACACACATCGCTGTTGGGAGGATGGCGCACTTGGCGCAGCTATGAGAGCAGTCTCTCATGTGCAGCAGTTAGAAAGGTTGGTGTCCATGGGACAGAGTCCATTGCCTGTCCTCACTCATGAGGAATTGTACGACAAGCAGTGCCAGGACCCTGTTACTAGTAGAGTCAAATTCTTTGTAGATAGAGGCTGCCGCCCATCTCGAAGAGAGAGAGTTCATGAGTCAAAAGAAACAAACCGCACACTGAGACAGTGGGGAAAACTCACAAACAAATTAGGAGTGTTGTACCGTGTTTCAAAACACGCTGTGAGTAAGAAGAAGGTCTTTCAATATGTAGTACCGAGCGCTCTGAGAGGACAAGTGCTGAAAGGGGTACATGATGAGGCTGGTCACCAGGGCCAGCAGCGCACATTGTGGCTCACTAGACAACGTTTCTATTGGGACTCCATGGAAAAGGATGTCAAAGAATATGTGAGTCATTGTAAGAGATGTGTACTGAGCAAAGCACCTGAGCCTGAGGCTAGAGCTCTGCTGGTATCTATAGTCACCACTGCACCACTGGAGTTGGTATGTATTGACTTTTGATCGGCTGAGGATGCCAATAATAAGTCCATTGATGTGCTTGTTATAACTGACCATTTTACCAAACTAGCATGTGCTTACCCGTGTCCCAATCAATCTGCCAAGACAGTGGCCAGAGTGCTCTGGAATAATTTTTTTTCTGTCTATGGTTTTGCAGCCTGCATTCATAGCGACAGAGGGGCCAATTTTGAGAGTGCACTCATAGCAGAAATGCTTCAGATGGCAGGGGTTGAAAAATCCCATACCACGCCATACCATCCTATGGGAAATGGACAGGCAGAACGTCTAAACCGCACTTTAGGTAATATGATCCGTTCTTTGCCACCTCGTTCCAAGGTGAAATGGCCTCAGATGTTGAACACATTGACGTTTGCTTATAATTGCACAGTGCATGAGACCACAGGGCTCCCACCCTTCTTTTTGATGTTTGGCCGCACCCCAAGATTACCTGTCGATGTCATGTTTGAGAGTGTCCTTTTGGATGGAGATACGGTGGATGTGGATAAGTATGTCCAGTCACTGGGAAAGGATCTGAGGGAAGCAATGGCACTTGCTCAAAAGCATGCTGAGAAGCAACAGACCAGGCAAGCTGAGGTGTATAACAGACAGTTAAAGGGACATTCGGTAGAGAAGGGGGATCGGGTCTTACTGGCAAATAAGGGGGAGCGAGGCAAGAAAAAGCTAGCTGACCGCTGGGAGAGTGCTGTCTATACTGTAGTGTGTAAAAACAGTGTGCTGAACATATACAGTATCCGTCATCCTGTCACAGGGAGGATTAAGACTGTTCATAGGAACTTGATTATGCCCTCAATTTCCTGCCTCTGCCGTCATGGGATGAGCCAGAGATTGAGGTGTCTATTCCTGGCACTGTTCCGAGTGAGGAAATGACAGATGATTCTGATCAGGATGAGCTAAGAACTGCCCGGTGGGTTGCTCATCTTCCTGAGTCCAGTGTGGAGGGGGTAGTAGATACCATGACAGGGACGGGTATATCAGAGCCAGCAGAGGTGCAGGTGGGAAGTATGAGTAGTGATCAACATCATAGAATTACACTTGAGACACATAATGGTGGGGAGCAGGAGTGTAAACTGAAGAAACCACGCCACTTTTGGATGGAGGGACCAGATGCAGATGTTGAATCAGAGGAGTCATACTCTGTAATTGTTTATCAGGATAGTGATCAGTCGTCAGACACGACAACTGTGGAATCAGGCACTGAGGACATGATGGCTCCGGAGGAGGCCCCTTGTAGTTCATCCTTACTTGTACCAGTGAGTGAACCTGAATCGGCCATTGTCACTGTCATACCGAGTGTAGTTGGGGTACCTCAAGGGGTTTACACTAGGCTGGGGAGGTTCATCAGGCCAGTTAACAGGCTCATTCAGACGATGGCTGTACAAAGAGTCAGGGCTCTGCTGTCATCTTAAAAGATGACACAATTTTTTTTGTTTTCTTTTTAGTGATTATTTTTATTACTAATATTTTTTTTTTTCTTTCTTTGATTTTGCTGTTTGATTTTCTTTGAGTCATACTGGTAGTTATGGTTGTCTATTGCATTAGACATGATTTAGTAATTTTGGTGTGTATTCCATGGTATAAATATGTACATGGCATGTTTTTTTCTATGGTTAGATGAGGGATTAGCTACCCTTTATTTTTCCTGATCCTTCATCGGATAGCTTTTGAGCTGGTCAACCTATTTTCTAGGTTTGGAATTAAGGGAATACACCGAGTTACATGTGACGCGTTGACTCATTGTGATAATTTTTTATTTTATTTTCTATTTCTTTGGTTTGTACTTGCGCTGTTGAGTTAATTGAAGGGAACACTGTCCATAATCTGGCATAAAACAGTAGGGGTGAATGTAGCAGAGTGAAGTTGTTATGCTAGATCATGGACAGAAACTTTTATCTTCATCTTAAATAAGTAGGTCAAGACGGAAACACTCTTATTTTGAAGGAACAAAGTGGACCGAGCTCACTCTAGTGTTTTGGAGGGGTGTCTTGGTTATTAGTTTATATTAATTTCCTCATATTGAGTTACTGATTCTCCAAATGAAATCCCTTTTGGTCTTTTATAATGGGTTTAGAGAGGATAGGTCATCTTTCCAGTTGAGTATTTGGTGTACTGTAAATACTTTAAATAATGTAAATAATGGTTTAGCCGGTTCGACGGCAGGAGAAACGCCGGCGGAAGTGATCTGCCTCTCTGAGTTTAACGTGAAGGAGAGCAGAGGTGGACTACACCGGCTATGACGGTAGCTCACGCCATCTTGTTGTGCTGTTTTTGGTTCGATAACAGATCACCAATAAAACCAGATGTCAAATGAGTATCGTTGTTGGAGTCTACTTCTACACCACACCAGACACAACGCAGATTGGATCACGCTACACACACACACACACACACACACACACACACACACACACAGATATTTGCACAACCTCCTCTGTTTACCTCCTTCGTTCAGGTGTCATTACAGAGGCTTCCTCTCTTGATAGAAATGTCAGTCATGGTTAGGGTCAGTTTCCTGGCTTGGGCCACCAGCTCCTCAGCCTGCAGATCTGAAGACAGACACAGCACATTCAATAACCACATAATATTTACAATCACTGGTCTGAGAACAGCGATGGGAGTGCTCAGAACAGTCAGCGTGAGGCGTGTGTTTACATTTGAAGGGGGGCTAGCCGCCTCATCTAATCTATATGGTCTCTGTGGAAAGAGTGATTGATTGACTAGCTAATAGAGTGCTTGGTTGTGTAGTGTGGATATGATATATGGTTGTACAGCTCGACTGTCCCTGTTAAAATCCCCCCTGACGCCACGGCTAAGAGAGGCTCTAGGATCCAGGGTCAAACAAACACACCAGCAAGCCACCTTTTAAACAGGCAGCCCCTCAACAGGCTCACCACACATAAACATGCATGCAGCACAAATACATGAATAGAACTAGCACACACACACAAATGAATGTACAGTATTTGACAAGGGGGGTGCATTGCCCTTGATAATACAGTAGCTATATCCCCTTGTTGAATATAAATAAATAATAGTCCATGAGTACATTCAAGTAAATTTAAAAGGGAATATCACACAGTTGAAAGAATCATACATGGTATTCCTATAGGACAGTCCAAACAGTATAAGTTTCTTTCCCAAATATGAATGGGAGGCTTTTTTTGCAGATCTTTCCCAATTCACTATGGAGTACCTCCAGATTTGATCCCTGATAACGTGACAAGTCTGAGTCTAGGCTCTCTGGTTTCCCGGCTATGAGATGCTCATGTTCATGAATATTGATTGTATAAGCCACGGGAATAATATGAATTCTTAATTTGGGTGGTGTCCCCCCAAAAGATACCCCCAGTATTTTAAAACCTTAAAACAATAGATATGGTTGTTCTACCACATTTTCAACAAACCACTGAAAATCTCTACACCTTTACCCAACAAGCACCCATTGATATCTACCAGGAATTCCAAGTCAGCAGCTAATATTCTTAACAAGACATGCCAATACCCACTCAGCTTCCTGTGTAGATGAAGCTAAAGCTGTCAAGTTACCACATATTGGACCACGAGAGGTTCGACCTACGAGTAACATCACACGTGCGACTCTCTTCAGCAGAAGAAGAATGTGGAAAAAGGCACCCCAGTGACAAATTCTGCACAATTAACAATATGTATGGTGCAAGTGATGCGTCAAAGAGAGACGTTAACCATAGAGTGGGGGGGACCTTTGAGCTGTGAGGGTGGGCTGAGAGACAGAGGTTTCTGAACCTCTCACTATCTGACCAGAGTCAGAACCTTAGTGCTTATTTTAGACCCTCTCTCTCCCACAGCCTCCAAGCCACTAATGCAGAGTGTGTTTTTACAAGCAATGCTCTGGTTCTTCTGATACATGAGCAGATATGAGACGGCGTGGTGAGCAGCTAAGACTGTGATCTCTAACAGCTGTTCCTGCATTATGTGGGATTAGAGTATTCCCCCAACACTGGAGAACAACCCCAGTTCACATTCCCTAACCAGGCCTATTACACCAGATCTAATGCACAGATGAGCAGAGCGCTCGTTGTCTGGCCCAGCCACGGAATAACCATGTGATATGGTTATATATATTATATATTATATTCACAAGAGTAGTCCCTTAGTTGTGATGTACAAACCCCTGATGAATACGGATGTTGAATTAGATCCTTTTAAACTTTTTATGTTGTTTGATGTTGTTTTTCTTCTTTACTAAAACACATTATCATTTTGCTGCCCTAGAGGTTGACATTTACACCCTGCTGCGCACTCTGCCCCACCCCAATCAGTCATGTCAGAGTACCTCTTTTTCTTCCCTATAGACTGAGTCCAAAGAGGCACTCTGACATCACCAATTGGATTGTACAGCATGGCGGGAATATCAACCACTAGGACAGCAAAATGACAGCAAAATGAAAATGTGTCTAGTGGCTCCCCATTGCCAAACGAATCCACTTCAAGGCCATCGACCTGGCATATCGTGTGGCGAAGGGACCGGCTCCCGTCTACCTCCGGTCAATAGTCTCTAACTACACACCCTCAAGACCCCTCCGCTCGACAGAATAGAATGGCACTATCTGTTTTATGTTCTTACCAGATTCGGTTTTGGACCCACGGTCATACATTGGGTGATGGCGCTCTACAACAAACCACTAGCTTCAATTAAAACAAATGGCTTTATATCTCAACCGTTTCAGCTATTCAGGTCCACCCGACAGGGTTGTCCGGTTTCTCCATCACTCTTCATCCTCGCCCTCAAACCGCTGGCATGTGCCATACGAGCAGAGGAGAAAATCACGGGTATCAATATTGGGGGGCATGACTTTAAAGCTAATCTGTACGCAGATGATGTACTATTAACACTAACACAACCCTGTCAAGCAATCCCACAGGTGATGAAGCTGATTAAAGCATTTGGGGAGTTTTCAGGATATAAGGTGAACTTTAATAAGAGTGAAGCTATTCCTCTGAATAACCTGACCCATCCTTCACATATTGGTTCTGCTCCCTTACAGTGGAGATCACAAGGTATGAGATACCTCGGAATAAACATCCGGACACCTATAGACACGATTTTTTATTCTAATGGTCCACACCTCTTGAAGACAATTAGGGAGGATATTAAGAGATGGACAGTGTTACCCATTTCATTATGGGGTAGAGCATAATAAATAATAAAAATTAATATTTTACCTAGAATATCATTTCTAATATCAGTTGTTCCACTCAAATTCCCCTCTTATTGGTTTAAAGAGATAAATAAGTTATTTACAGGTTTCTTGTGGAGGGAGAAGACACCTAGAATCAGCTACAAGAAATTGATGAGACCAAGAAATAGCGGTGGACTTGGTATTCCGGATGGTTACTCATACTATCTCTCTTATAATGCCAGATTCCCCTTGTCATGGGGTTACATATGCATGACCGAAATAGGCAGTTGGAAATGGATTGAGGAGAATATTTTATCAGAACATAGTAAAACGGTATCCTTGGTATCATTATGGTTTCACCCCAAACCTAACTTTAAAATGGATAACCCAGGCCCCTATAATAAGATTTTCATGTGAGATAATCAAAACCCTACAGAAACGGTTAGCCTTCAAAGGGATCTCTTTACCTTCATGCCCCATATGGTCTAACCCCCTATTAATGGCTGGGGGCAGTACACTAGTAAATAGTTCATGGCAGGGTAAAGGAATAAATCAAGGACAGATTGTGAAGGATGGAGAGACAATACCCTTTAATGAATTGAAAGATCTGTATAATTTAAGAGATAGTGAATTCATGTTGTACTTTCAGTTAATATCTGTAGTAATATCCATAAAAAATAGAGATATGGGGATAAACAAGGATATGGATATCTAAGATCTACAGGTTACTGTCACTTAGCTCATCAGATGGCCTGGCCTCCATTAAACAGCAGTGGGAGAGGGATTTGAAGGTTTCCTTGACTGCTCCACAATGGGAGACGGTTTAAAAAAATACAACAACATCATCCAAATGTGTAAGATATAAAATGATACAATTAAAGGTAGTTCATCGAGCCTATATTACACCAAATATTGTAATATATTGCAAAAATAAATAAAAATTGATCAAGCCATCTCAGATTTGTGCTGGCATGGATGTGGGGAGGTAGGAACACTCATCCACATGTTGTGGCATTGCCCCACAGTGAAGAATGTTTGGCACAAGGTCATTTTAGGACTATCCTCTATTCTCAGTGTTAAAATACCCTTATGTCCAAAAGTCTGCCTCTTGGGCATAGGGGTAGTTGGTGTACAATCAGCACTTATGCAACGCATCATTACACTAGCACAGGGCACGAAATTAACTTTCTGACTCACCGGCCAGTGGCGGGTAGATGGGAAAAATCTACCCGCCAAGCATATTTCTTACCAGCTAAAAAAAACGCATTTTTGTGTCACATATATATTAAAAAAATCAGTAAATTTCAAGTAGATAGGGTATTATGTTGAAGAATACACTTAAATAAGAGGCCAGAGTAAAATTTTAAGCAAATTATTTTAATATATTCATTGATGATTGATTAATCAATACATGTAAATTCAATCTTAAGCTTAAATTGTAACCTACTGTTAAACATCATCAGACTCCTCACTCTACCCTCTTTGCAGGATATAACAGAACATAATTAGGGATGCCCCGATCACGTTTTTTGCCACCGACACCGATCACCGATCGTCTATGAGCCATATCGGCCGATACCGTTTTTGGTTTAAAAAAATAATATATATATATATATATATATTATTTTTATAAAATATATATATTATATAATCATACTTGTAGTTGTATTATCTGCGAGACATCGCCACCACGCAACAAGTCAAAATGCTCGCTATCTGCAAACAGCTCCACTGTCTATGTAGCCTCCAGCTCCAGAAAGGATTCTCCGGCGCTGCAGCTGGACCCTATACTCTGCTTTGGTCAAATCACATTCAGCATGCCCTCATGCGATGGAAGCCAGGGGCTCGAATACGCATCGAATCAATGTTATAAGACATTGATATCAGGAGCTATCTGTAGCTACTGCTAGCCGGCTAGATAACGTTAAGACAACGCCTCAGTGAACTATTTAGTTTACTGGGACATTTCGTATTGAGCTAACGTGAGCTACCTAGCCAACGGAGGTATCATGCACTACTAGACTATTGCTGGAGCATTTGTTGATATCAGGAGCTAACAGTAGCTAGCCGGCTAGATAACGTTAGACAATGCCTCATGTATTAAACTAAAAGTGAATAGTTGACTGGGTCATTTTGTAATGGTAGCTAACGTTAGCTCACGGAGGTCCCACTAGACTAGAGCAGTCAGCAGACTGCCCGATGCAATAGGAGCCTCTGTGTTTACACAGGTTTGGGAGGGGCAGGAGGAGGTGGAGGAGCAGTGCGCTGCAGGTCTGTGTGCTTGAGACAGAAGTCAGCGAGTGAGAACTCCGCTAAGAATTGGATCATGTTTTTTCAATTGGTTTTCACATGTCTATTTGGTTGCCCGCCACATGGCGGACAGACCTCTCAGTCTCACTCACCAAACCTAAAATCTGCCCGCCAATGGCGGGTGGCGGGCTCTAATTTCATGCCCTGCACTAGCACATATGTCAGTTAAGCGTACAATCATGATGAACTGGAAGATCCAAAAGCCAAATTGTTTCTGCATGGACACCTGGATGAGGGATTTCATGGACCTATTGACAATGGAACGAGCAGCCTCAACGCTCGCTGAACATGACCATGGAGAGGACGGTCCCTGGATCTATATAAGGACATACTTGGAGAATAGTTATGACTGAAAGCAGGAGTGTTTGATCTGCACCCCCCCCCCCCATTTTGTTAGTGTGTTTTGTCTGTATTGTACTGTTTGTGAGTTTTGTTTTGTCTGTATTGTACTGTATAGTATTGTTTATTGTTTGTGAGTTTAGTTTTATTTGTATTGTACTGTTTGTGAGTTTAGTTTTGTCTGTATTGTACTGTTTTTATGTTGAGCTGTTTTGTGTTTCAAACTATTAATAATATTTTGTTTTTAAAAGACCCCTCCGCTCTACATCCTCTGGCCGCCTCAGACCCACTCCTATCCAAGCTCCGGGAGTGTCATCAAAGAGAAGCCGCCTATTCTCGGTCCTCACTCCACAATGGTGGAACGAACTTCCCACCACAGTTAGGACAGTTGAAACCCGACCAATCTTTCGACTAAAGACACACTTCTTCAATCAATATTAAAAAAAAAATTACTTACTGTCATGCACTCTTCCTAATATACTAACATACACTCAACACTGTAGCACTCAAGTCTGAACACTTTGATGAACATTGTTACTCAGTCTCAGCTGATAGAGTTGTACCCTTCCTACTGACTTGTCGTACACAACTTGTAAGTCGCTTTGGATCAAATGTAAATGTAAATGTAGAAACAGCCAGCGGTCATGCTGACTTGTTTTGGAGTGAATGACAAACAACAAATATCATTCCACAAGCAAGTCCCTGTTGTTGGATTTCTCGATATCAGCCAGTAATCACCTTGTCACCTGTGGTTCCGTGAAGTTTCTGCGTTGCGTTTATCTCTTTCTTATCATACTGACTGATACCCTCTCTCCTGCCCCTTTGATACATTCGTCTCAAAAAGAATTAACGAGACACTGGAAATGGAAACAGGATACCTCTCCTGGATGTTATGTTTATTCTCATAAACATACTCTGTACAAGATGGAAAAACAGTTCTGAAAGGTCCTTGAAAAAGTCTTAATTCAGGCGGCTGGGTGGCGCAGTGGACATTGCGCTCGTCACCAACGCAAGAGACACCGGGTTCGAATCCGGCTGTCGGCGTTGCCTCCGGCTTGGGCCGGCCGTCATACTAACTCAATTGGCAGAGTTAGCGGGTGGAAGTCGATGGGTGGTAATCTGGACGTTGTGGACAGCGACTCCTACAGGTCAGTTGGGGGACGCCTGCACAGCAGAGACAGGAAATGGCGGGGGTAGTGTGAGCCTCCCACACGTTACACCACGCCAATGAGAGTCCGAGCTGGCAGGTGAAAAGATGTGACAGGCTGCCTCCTCGTGTATCGGAGGGGACACGTGATGCAAGGCTTCTATCCTCCCTATAACCGGCCAGTGGGGGGCATATGCGAGCAACGTTCAAGACAGGGGAGGGGAGAATTGGCACAGCAAAATTGGGATGGGAGAAAAATAGAAAAAGAGGAGAAAAAGTGGATAAAAAAAAGAAAAAGTCTTAATTCATTATTCTACCATCTCTTCAACCGGAGGGTGGGGCCACGCGTCAGCTTCCCTTCCCCCACTCTCTAGCTCCTGAGGTCTCTGTCTATGTGTCCACACTTCGTTCCTTAGTCTGACCAAACCCGGAAGAACTTCCAGCTATAAACTATAGTCCTTAGCAACGGCTGACAGCTCATAGCAACCGCGCAATGCATCTCCGTCTCACCTACGACCCAAATTTCGCACCCTTTCTCTATCTCTTCCCCATAGCAATGGCTTCTCTGTTGATAGTAACTCCCATCCCTAGCCGACCCACTATCTTTGTTGATACGGCCTCTGTGCGACTGGCTGTTACTCCCCCATCTCCAGCACTCTGCCTGCTCTGCTTATGGATGAATGAATGAATGAATGAATGAATGAATGAATGAAAACTTTATTTAACAGATTGCAGAATGGGTACAATACAGTACGGCTCAATACATACAATTGTTAAGGGGATGCAGACCTGAGAAAGACGTTTGTCTTGTTTCCATCAGGGTCCCCCATTTTCAATTCATATAGACATTTATGACATACACAACATACATGACATTTATGGCATAGGGACATATAGGTATTTAGTACTGATACATTTGTGACATAAACGGTATTCAAATATACAGTACTGTTACCCCTAGATCCTGACAGAGTATATACATATGATGGGGAGGGGACTGTACATTAGGAGGGGGTGGGTGGGTGGGAGAAAAATATACATACAGCGGGGAAGGAATGCGGTGGGGAGGAGACTGTCTATTAGGAGGTGGTGGGGGTTTTGGGCATTTACGGTGGCCAGTTTCGAATTGCAGCCTCCCGTAGGTGCTCTTTAAGAGCGGTTTTGAATGTGGGTAGGGATTCACATTCCTTTACAGCTTTAGGTAGGGCGTTCCACATTGATGTGGCATAATTGCGAAACGTATTTAGTCCCTTGTTTGAGCCGAATCTGGGTTTAACATGATTTGTTGAGCTTCCTCTGGTGTAGTGGTTGTGGTATTCACTGACCTTTGGGAAGTATTTTGACATGTACATGGGTACCCCGGTCGTATAGTGTATCTTGTAGACCAGGCCCATTGCAAGTTGCTGTACTCTGTCGTCTACTCTAAGCCATCCTAGGTTGTCAAAGTGGGCAGGGGTGAGGTGGGTTCTGGGGTTCAGGTCAAGTAGTAGTCTGACCAGTTTGTTTTGTGATGTTTGTAATTTTGTTTTAAGCGCCTTTGAGGTGCTTTGGTACCATGAGGTGCACGCATAGTCGTAGTACCCTTGAATGAGTGCTCCTGCCAGAGTCTTCAGGGTATTCTTGTTTACCAGAGAGGAGATCCGGTACAAGAATCTAGTTCGTTGGTTGACTTTTTTTATTACATTGGATGCCATTTTGTCACAGGAAAGATTTGCCTCTAGGATGGAACCCAGGTAGGTAATTTCGTCTTTCCTTGTGACAATATTGTCACCCACTGTAACTGAGAAGCCGTCGGTCTTGCTGAGTTTGTTATTTGAACCGAAGAGAATGGACTCTGTTTTGCCCATGTGTAATGATAGTTTGTTATCAGCGAGCCATATGCAGATTTTGCCTAGTTCCGAGCTGAGGGTTTTTTCAACCTGCAACTTGTTCTTGTCAGAGACCAGCAGGGCTGAGTCGTCCGCAAACAGGAACAAGTTGCAGTCACAGGCTGACGACATGTCATTTGCATAAATTAGGAAGAGTAGCGGTCCTAGTATGCTTCCTTGTGGAACACCACAGCTCACTGTGAGGGGGGGGGATAGAGTACCGTTTACCTCTACCATCTGTTCTCTCCCCTCCAGGTAGGATTGCATCCAGCTCACTGATAAGCTATCAAAACCAATTGCTTTTAGCTTGTCCATCAGAATGGAGTGATTGACATTGTCGAAGGCCTTTTGTAGGTCCAGCATGACCATGCCGCAGTATTTGCCCGCGTCCACCTCTTGTTTGATGTGGTCGTTCAAATAGAGGAGGCATGTGTCAGTGGAGTGGGACGTTCTGAAGCCAGATTGGAATTCGTAGATTAGATTTTTTTCCGCCAGGTACTTTTCGACCTGTTCGTAGACTATTTTCTCCATGACTTTCGAGATGGAGGTAAGAATAGAAACAGGGCGGTAGTTGCCTGGGTCTAATTTGCTGCCCTTTTTGTGCAGAGGGGTCACTCTCGCAATTTTGAAGTCCTTGGGGACGTGTCCCTGTTTTATAGAGAGGTTTATTATGTGTGTGATGACTGGGGTGATGGCGGCTGCTGCGTCTCTGAGGAATTTGGAGGGGATGTTGTCATGGCCAGTGGCCTTGTTAGGTTGGAGGGCGCTCAATTTTTTGAGTACCTCATCGGTTGTTACCATTTCAAGTTTGAAGTCATCTTTGTGGACCCCTAGGTTTTTGTAGTATGCTACTATGTGTTCTACCCCATAATGCCCTGAGTGGGAGGGTAGTTTGTTTACTAGTGTTGTGGCTATGTTTGTGAAGAAGATGTTTAAGTAATTGGCTACATCCAGCTTGTCTGTGATGAGCGTGTTGTCCGTCTTTATGTTTATGTTTGAGAATCTGGTTTTAAGTTTTTTACTGCAGCCTAGTTGATTATTGAGTAATTTCCAAAGTTCGCGGGGTTTGTTTTTGTTTTCCTCAGTTTTGTCGTTGATGAAATTTCTTTTTGCGGTTCTGATCATGGTGTTTACGTCATTTCTTAGTCTGTTTCTTTGAATTTTTAGTTCAACCATGTGGGCTTGGAGTTCACTGTTTGAGCTTTTGGAAAGCTTTGTCTGACTTTTATGAAGTTCAGAGCATTTTTTGTCTCTGGTTTTCATAGCGGCCAGTATTTCAGTGTGCATCCATGGCTCAGCGCGATTTTTAACCCTGGTGGTTCTTATGGGTGCCATTTTGTTGAGTATTGCTGTGAATTTGGTTTTGAATCCAAGCCATGTTTCTTCAACCTGTGTACCACTGAGTTCATCTGACCAGTCCAAGCTCCAGGTTAAAGGCCTCTCTAGAGTAAGTTTTGAGGTCTCTAGATGTGACTGTTTTGTGACAGCCGGCCTTCTGTTTTAGCTTTTTGCGGGTACAGAAAATCATATAATGATCACTTAACCCGCATGCTATCACCCCTTTATTGGAGATCATGGACTTGTCAGAGGTCAAAATGAGGTCAATGGTGGTTTGTGTCGAATCACATACCCTTGTGGGTTGGGTGATTAGCTGGCTAAAACCGTGCAGATCAGAAAATCTACTGAAGGCCTTGAAGACGGGTGCTGCTTTACGCAGCATATCCATGTTCCAGTCCCCAATACGAATTTTTTCTACCCCCTCCACCCCAGCTAAACACCCATCAAGTGTGTCATAAAAGCCACTCTGTTCTGGCGGTCTATAGATTGTGCCTACTAGTACTGGTTTCGCCCTGTCTAATAAGATTTCAATCCAAACAGTTTCAATTTCATCATGGTTAAGGTCAGTACGGTTGATGTATTTGGTATCCTTGTGTATATACACACAGACGCCACCTCCATACTGGTTTCTATCCCTCCTGACTATTGAGTAGTTTTCAATTTCAATCTCTGGATCCTGTACAGATGAGTCTAATTTTGTTTCTGTGAAACACAATATGTTAGCCTTACCGTTTAAAAACAACTGTTTGATTTCAGCCAGTTTAGGTCTCAGGCTATTTGTATTAAGGTGGAATATGTGAAGTCCATTTTTGCTGGTAATCTGATTGATGTCGTCACACTGGAGGTAACTCTGTTCATTTGTGTCCTGTCCTGTGGTGGGGGAGGGGGGGCGTTGTTGTTGTTTGTGCCGTGAGTGGGGAGGGGGGGAGGGGGTGATCCTTTGTCCTTTGCTGGAGTCTGTATTCCTCTGTGTGAAAGCCTGCGATGTGGGGGGGGGGGCTGGTTGTTTACAGATGTGTCTGGTAGTACTCCATTGTGGGGGAGGGGGGGTGCCTTTTGTCCGGGCCCCGGCCCGGGTAGACTAGCTGGCATGGCGGGGCCAGCCGAGCTAACCGTCGGGTCGTTGGTGATCTGGATGTCCCGCGCCGCTCTCCCTCTCGCCTCTCGCCAAGTCTGCTGGGCCTTCGGTGAGGGTATGTCGCCGCTTGCTGGTCGGCTGGTGCAACTGCTGGCTGAAGCGTCAGTTGCGGCCGGTGTGAGGAGCGATGCCTCGCTGTTTTGTCCCTGCGACGTGGTGGGCGCCTCAGTTGTGAACCCCGGTTCCTTCCCTCTCGCTGTGGCCTCTCGTGGGTTCTTTTGCAGAGGTGGTAGAGGAGGAATGTTGCCGTTGATCATGTCGTTAGCCGCCGTCTGTGTGGGTAGCAGTTGATCTGTTGTGCTGGCGAAGCTGGCTGCCGCTTCTTGGGTCAGCAGATCTAACTGTAGTCTCTGGTTCCGTGTCATTACGGGACCAGGGTTCTGATGTATGTCACCCGACATGAGCAGATATAATAAAAACATTGATCTCTTATTACACTTGCCTGCCGGGGGTAATTTCTTTCGTTCCGGATTCGCAGTAAGTACTGTGTGGATAGTCGTGGCTCCGAAGGCTGGATGTTTCCTCTCCATGCCCGTTAACAAGTAGAAGTCACAATGGGACTGCTGATTTGCGTTTTCGCTACCCTCCACTTCTGTCTGGAGTTGTTGCTTGAGTTGTGAATTCAGGTACAAGTCCATAATCCACAGGAGGGAAAGTAGAAAATGCGCAAAATACTTTTTTGTTGTTGATCTGTTGCGTTGGTTATGGGAGCTGGGTAAAATGCGACCGTCCATGTTGAAGCCGGATGTGATGTTCTAACAATATTTCTTCCCTGTCTGCTCCCCAGCATAAAGCCTGCATGTCAGAGGAGATGTCTGCTGTCATTGACAGATATTTACATTATGTACACATTGAAAAACAGGGCTATTCTATCACTGTGGTTAGATAGGGGGTGTGTACAGGGTCACTAAGCCATGGCAACACTGATGACATGAACTGTGACCGTATGACACCTTTTACTGCAATTAACACTCAGGGCGGGATCCACAATTCATTATGAATTGAAAATGGGGGACCCTGATATAATCAAGACGAAAGTCTTTCTCTGGTCTGCATCCCCTTAACAATTGTGTGTATTGAGCCGTACTATATTGTACCCATTCTGCAATCTGTTAATAAAATTTTCAATCAATCAGCAGGACCCAGGAAGAGACGCTTCAAAGAGAAGATAGAGCAACCCAAAATATCTGTGTGTGTTCCGTATGCGCGCATTTGTGTATGTGTGTGTAGATGCTGCACTGTGCCCTCAGCCACGAGGACAGGACTAGAGGAAAGGACACTGCCTCAAGTGGTGAGTACACTTTCACTTACTTTTATTTAATATTTTCACACAAATATTCTAGCTTGAAAAAGTTTTCACTTTACACTAGTAGAAAAATATCTATAATTTTCCCGTCGTGACCATATTTGCATAGCTGTGTACTTTTGGACTCATCTATTCTACACAATACACTGGGGGGGGGGGACGAAAAACATAGAAGGCTACTTGATGCCTACATAGGGGAATTCTGTGGTGACCTTTGTCTTACCTTGGAAATGAGGTTTACAGTTAATTAGGTTTGGTGCACATTGCAAAGCATCACATATAACTACATCATGTTAGATATAAAGTACTGTACACATGTGCCATCAGTGGGTATTATCCCCGAACAGCCAGAATTCTCAATCCAGCTTTTGACCACGCCCCTACTACCCCCTATTCACTGGTGAGGACTCGGAGTAGTTTGTGTTTTTAGTTTTATGAGAATAGCGCCACCATGAGGCAAGATGACTCAGAACTTCATAGGCCTCCTTGTAAGGCAAACATATTTGTCATGTTTGGTGGAAATCAGAGTGCATTTCAAGTACAAGTACAAGTAACTTGTTATTTCCTGTTCCCGTTCCTTTTTTCCGAAATTGTATTTGACGGTCACATGTTTTGGCCTATCAATTATCTAAATGTAATATGTAAAATATTTGAAGATGTTTGTCCCCAGATTCCACACAGTTCACAATAAGAATTAAGTGAACAGGCTAGGGGGAGTAGGTGAAAAAAAGGCATTTTTCAATCATTCAAGATGGCAGAAATTCCAATATGGGGAACATCAGCATGAATCTGCACTGGAAATTTGAAAAGATTGGAATGAAAGCTCCTCGAATTCACAATAAAAATGTTTATGTTTGGACTGATGGTGGTGCTAGAGGCAAGGTCATGGGGTCACCAAAACCAATATGGTTAATCCGCAAAGTGTTGAAATGAAAGTGATCACGATCATGTTCATGTTCCACATGTGATTGACCTATCTCAAACCCCGCCCTTCAATCACAACTGTGCTTCCCTCAGACAAATTTTGTTTTTTATTTTATCTTTTAGTTTGAGAGGAGACATGAGGAGATTGAGAAGTGTCACCAGTCTGACTGAGGCTCTGGTCGAACATCTGATATTTCTTGGGACAGACACAGGCCTCATACAATGAATAAAGGATGCTTTGAAGCAGTACAGAGGGCTGGTACCAGACAAGTACAATACACGACGCAAAACCAGGGGCGTTTTTAGGGTTAGAAAACATTGGGGGCTTCAGCCCAGGGGGGAGGAGGGGGGTTCCCCCTGAATACTGAATAACTAGAATCATTAGAGGTTCTCAAAGTGAGGTCCATGTCCATGAGAGGGATCTGGGCAGTCCCCATAGAAAATTCAAAGTTAACAGGACCAAATCATCAGTTTCTTATTTATTTATTTAACCTTTATTTAGCCAGATAAAACATTGATCTGGTCCAAGAGGCCCCAACAGGAGTACAAATATACATATATACACATATATATACACATACTGTAGATACATACACACATATACACCAATAACAAAATAAAAACAGTTAAGAATCATACACATAAGCAAATAAACAAACAAACAAACATATGCACAGCCTATGTACAAAAGAAATAAACAGTTCATCTCTAGTCTTTACAGTTTTCTTCAATTGCATAAACACTCAAATCAAAAGTATTACACAATTATCAAAACCTTACACTCAAGGAGCAAAACATAGGCCCAGATTTGCACCCCTATACGCACAATGTCAGCCTCACACTTTTTGCAAAACAATACACAGAGCAAAAAAGTAACTTGCCAGATCCAGCTAGGCAAAGAGATAATGTTTAGTATTTTCTGTACTCTTTAAATTTTTTCAAATTTATTTTTGTTTTACTGTAATTTTAACCTGTAGGCCTACTGGATACAGTATTTTATGTTTGTCTGATATTTGCTGAGCTTACAGTGTTATGCACATAGTAGCATGAAAACTGGGACATGTTTTGTTGTGATTCTCCATGTTGAAATGTTGACTGATTTGGTTATATGGAGAGAAAATTTATATTTTCATCAGTCTGCATCATTGATTTGGGTATATGGAGAGAAAATGTTATTTTTTCAGCAGTCTGCATCATTGATTTGGGTATATGTAGATAAATAAATTATATTTTCATCAGTCTACACAGCATTGGTATTGTGTAGTGTTTGGTGAATTTATTGTATATTTGCACATTCTCTGCGTACTTCACTTACAGTACTCTAATCACTGAGAAGTAGAATTGCTAAATGTGTTTTAGGTTAAGCACAGCAGTGTGAGTAACTGGTTCAAACAGAATTAAGTCATATAAAATGTGTGTTTCATATGGTAACAAAATGTAGTTTTTTTTTAATTAGTGTATGGTTTTGACAAGTGTTTAATTTAGCAAAGGATCTGAGGTGTTCTGATAATTGTGTGTGTGGTTGTGCTAATTGTGTGTTTTGAAACACCGGGCCCCGTTTTAAAAATCATGCTTAAGCAATCGAAAATAAAAGTCTCATAAAAAAGATATTCGATTTTTGGGTATTTTCCTGCCTTTGGTCCACTTTGCATTCACATCTCAAATGCAGGGTTCACTTGCAAGAGTGAATGAGCTTTCAGACCACCCCAAACCAACCGGACTATCCGAGGAAATGAACCAGGGTTTGATTAAAGCTTATTATAGTTTATCACAGTATCATGAGCATGTCTTTGTCAGTGGACACTGGACATGGGTATGGATGGCTCCAGGTGCTGCTGCGTTAAAGTGCACATCTTCAATACCTATCTGTACTATTTAAAAGCACAGTGCAGGACACACTCAAAGGTTATCGCACCTCAGAGATGGCAGTGGACATGTATGACAGGACAAAGGCCATATGTAATGGCATCTTGTGGCACAAGCTCAGACCTCAGCTCAGGAGATCAGCTGAGACAGAGACTGTTCTATCCAGAGCTTGAGAGCAGGTTCTCATGAGTTGGATAACAACTTATGAGAGGCATACACAGGCATGTTATCCAGCCTCAGACCAGTTTCTCTCAGTGGAATTGCTGCAACCCCTCGCCACACATTACAATATCCAACTATTGCCTGAGGAGATCACAGTTGCAAAGTGTTTCCTGGTCAGGACAGGCAGAGATGCAGTCCCTACTATCCAAAGTGTCTTTTCCCTCCTGGATGATAATAATAATAATAATAATGCATTTGATTTATAAGGCGCCTTTCAGGATACAAAAAAAAAAGTCTACAAATCGGTGAATGAAAAAATTATAGGATCAAATGAAAACTACTTGCTAAAAATTGATTAAAAGTACTTAAAACCAAAAAAATATACCAAACACTAACAAACATTCAGCACAGACAATGGGGATGCTGACATCTTAAAAAAAAAAAAAAAAAAGTAAAAAAAAAAAAAAAAAAAATGTAAACTATTTTTTATTTTTTTTTATTTTTTAAGGTCCGGGGCTAGGAAAAAAACATCCGGGGCTAAAGCCCCGGAAGCCCAGGGCTAACGACGCCACTGGACGCAACACTATGCAAGTTGAAACGTAGGCACTATGTCTTTGTGTGCATTTGAGCATGCATGAATAGAATAGAATAGAAATACTTGTATTATCGTGAGGGAAATTTGACGCAGGTAAAGGCAAGTTGTAGGTGGCACTGAACTGTTTTAAGCTAGTACTCAATAGTTTAACCTGTGTTGAAAGTGTCACATTGAGCTATCCCACTGAACCTGTGTGTGTGTGCGTGTGTGTGTGTGTGTGTGTGTGTGTGTGTGTGTGTGTGTGTGTGTGTGTGTGTGTGTGTGTGTGTGTGTGTGTGTGTGTGTGTGTGTGTGTGTGTGTGTGTGTGTGTGTGTGTGTGTGTGCAGGGACGAGCACAGGACTTTAGAGGGGCAGGTGCTCAAAGGCTGAAAAGGGCACTATACCTGTGTATGTTATAACCGAGCGCGCGATCCCGATTTTTGGGGGCCCTTTTTGGGTGAGGGCGCCCCCTTTTTATGCTTTTTGGGGGTTTTGGTGATCAAATATTGAATATTGAACTATAATAATCAGTGCAGGAGCTCACTTATCCTTTTTTTTTTACCTACTTTTTCTCCCCATTTTTCTGTGATTTTTCTCCCATCCCAATTTCCTCTCGTGCCAATTCTCCCTCCCCTGTCCTGATCGTTGCTCGCATGTGCCCCCCACTGGCCGGTCGTAGGGAGGGTAGAAGCCCATCACATGTCCCCTCCGATACATGTGGAGGCAGCCAGCCACTTCTTTTCACCTGCCAGCGCGGACTCTCATTGGCGAGGTGTAACGTGTGGGAGGCTCACACTGCCCCCGCCATCTCCTGTCTTTGCTGTGCAGGCGCCCTGACCGACCTGTAGGAGTCGCTGTTTACAACGACCAGATTACCACCCATCGACTTCCCTCACGCTCTGCCAATTGAGTCAGTATGACGGCCGGCCCAAGCCGGAGGCAACGCTGACAGCCGGATTCGAGACCGGTGTCTCTTGCGTTGGTGACGAGCGCAATGTCCGCTGTGCCACCCAGCCAGGAGCTCACTTATCCTTGAAAGACACTTTTATCACTGACTTAAAAGGCCCATACATCTCCATAAATGTTCAGGGGGGAGGGAATAAGTGCTTACTCTACAGACCCCAAGAAGTGCTGTACCGGTATATTCTGTATTGTTTAATATAAATGCATTTTTTATTCCAATCCCGATTTGTATTTGAGATTCACAAATCCCATCGGACTTGACTTCTTCGTGTCCCTCAGTGAGTGTAATACCAGCATTCATTCAACTGTATGCGCCACAGCGGTTTCTATCATCATCATCATCACCACCCACGCTATGCATAAAATATATAGATTCGCGGAGAGGCACGCTGAGGAGGCCGTGCAAACTGCAATGGAATACGGGGCATCTCTCTCTCTTTACCTAATATTTTGATTCTATCCTGACACTTTTCAGTTGGAAGGGCAGTCTATATGCGAGAAGAAACAAAAATTATAATAATATATATATATATTTTTAAAAGGGCACTTTTTTATGAGGCTCAAAAGGGCAGGTGCTCAAGCACCCCTTGGGCTCTATGTGTGCACGTGCCTGTGTGTGTGTGTGTGTGTGTGTGTGTGTCTGTGTGTGCGTGTGTGCGTGTGTGCGTGCGTGCGTGCGTGCGTGCGTGCGTGCGTGCGTGCGTGCGTTTGCGAATTGCAACTATTTATAGTCGGGGCTAATGTTAGGGGGCTCCATCTCTAGAGCTCCCCAATTATGATGGAATTTAGAAAGCAAAAACTAAACCCAAACAGTCTAAAACCAGTTCTAAGAATAGCCTGACCTTAAACCTAATCCATTCTCCCAGCATAAATGCACTCAATATCACTGCAAGACAGGAGGCAGCGTCAGAGAATAACATGCACACACACACACGTACACGCACACACACACACACACACACAAATATATGCGCGCACGCACGCACGCACGCACGCACGCACACACACACACACACACACACACACACACACACACACACACACACGCACACAAAAGGTTCTTCTCAGGAATGCTTTTAGAGTGCGGAGAGCAGACAGCGTGTGGAGGCAGATGCCAATGCAGTAATAGTGGAAACTATCATAAATTCTGTATTTAGCGCTGCATGCCAACAGTACCACACGCTCTGGAGAAACAGCTTCCTAGATAAATCACACAGTGATCTATATATCTACCACCGAGTGCCAACAGTGCCAGATGTTCTGGAGAACCAGCTCCTAGATAAATCACACAGTGATCTGTTTCTACCACTGTGTGCCAACAGAACTAGAGGTTCTGGAGAAACAGCTTCCTAGATAAATCACACAGTGATCTGTTTCTACCACTGTGTGCCAACAGAACTAGAGGTTCTGGAGAAACAGCTTCCTAGATAAATCACACAGTGATATTCCTGTCCTGCCAATGAGGGATTAGACTTATTTTCTGGCTAATTGCTGCTTTAAGGTTATGAGTTCAAATGTCAGTCTGAAGAACTGCTAGACCGGGGGTTGTCCAAACATTTTACCCAGAGGGCCAGATTGGGTAACCGGAAGATTCCGGGGGGTGGGCTGTTTTGAGTGACCCCCCAAAAAAAATAGTCTTTCAAAGGTTGAGAATATGAAAAAAGCAACTCACAGCTACAAATATACTCATATACTCATGAGAACATTTATTTTTAGTGCAATATTGTTCCAAGTGCCCTTCTCATTATCATTCTTTCTGGTATCCTTATTCGAACCCGTTCTATCCTTATTCTGACCCATTCTATCCTTATTCTGACCCATTCTATCATAATTATAACCCATTCTATCCTTATTCGGACTGCATTCTATCCTTATTCTAACAAATTTTTTTCTCTCACAGAGTTTGATTTATATGAAAAAATAAGTGAATGAAATAGGTTTTTGCAGCTAAGGCATCTGGGGGGCGCTAGGTCGACTCCCGGACCCGGTGATCTTTGCCGAATGTCTTCCCCGGTCTATCTCCCATTCCTCCTCTCTCTCTCTCTCTCTCTCTCTCTCTACCGGACTGCCCGGTAGCAAAAATCAATAAAAAAAAACTACAAAAACATAACTTGTCCGAAAGGACAAGTAACATTTAAAAGGTTCCTGGTTCAATTCTGACTCCTCTCTGCAGCGTGTTGAAGTGTCCTTAAGCAAGACACTTAACTCCTTAACTCCTAACTGCTCCCGATGAGCAGGTTGGCACCTTGCATGGCTGCCTCTGCCATCAGTGTGTACATGTGTGAGTGAATGTGAGGCATAAGTTGTAAAGCACTTTGGATAAAAGCGCTATATAAATGCAGTCCATTTACCATTAATAAAAATAATTATGTGAAGAGACAGACTGAAATAAATCCACCATCCATGCACAGAATATGTATGTAGTTCTCTTTCTTCCAGGATGGCTGCCTGTAACATAGCAACCATTATTTTGAGACAACGGTTTGGTGTGTGTGTGTGTGTGTGTGTGTGTGTGTGTGTGTGTGTGTGTGTGTGTGTGTGTGTGTGTGTGTGTGTGTGTGTGTGTGTGTGTGTGTGTGTGTGTGTGCGTGCGTGCGTGCGTGCGTGCGTGCGTGCGTGCGTGCGCGTATGTGTGTATGAGAGGAATAATGGTGACGGGGGCTAAAACAGAGGGTGGTTGCAGGGGTCCGTTTGTGGCCCGACTGGATGTGATAGAGCTGGGTGAGGGCTGGAGAGCTCCCACATGAGACTCTGGAGCCGGGGCTAGGTGGGGCTACAGCTGGGCTGATTACACAGTGAACCCTGCGTGTTACATGGCAATCATCTGAACCCTCTCCGACTCTATTGGTTGTGGCAGCTTCACAGACTCACTTAAAAAAAGAGGTGGGGTTTTAAAGACTGACCCCTGGTTTGAAACCAGACAGTAACTAGCAAGGAGGGAGAGAGAGAGAGAGAGCAAGAGAGAAAGAGAGGGAGGAAGAGAGAAAGAGAGAAAGAGAGAGGGAGGGAGAGAGAGATATAGACAGACAAGAGGCACATAGAAGGAGAGGAAAGGAAGAGAGAGCGAGAAAGAGAGGGAGAGAGAGTAGGGCTGATGTGAGGAGTGTCAGCCATTGAGAATTAAAGAGGTTGACTCACGCAGGACTGTTGCATCTCTAGCCTGCAGCCACACTACTTCCCGTGCTACTGTAAACTCCAGACGGATCTGGGCCTTTGATCCTCACCAGCCTACAACCATTCTAACTGTAAATCCAAACTATACACTGACTCACACACACACCTCACACATGCACGTGCGCGCAACGCACACATACACACCACACATGCGTGCAGGCATACACACACATGCACGCTCACTTACATGCCCATAGCCATACGCACATAAGATCCGGTAAGATAAGAACTTTATTGCCCTTGTGCGGAAATTACTTTGTGCACAGGGGTGCATGTACACTCACAACCAGACAGGCAGGAAACCTCATGCGTGAAAGTGGATCATGGAAATTACTGTACAACAAGTACGGAACACAGTGATTCAACTGAGGCACGCATCAATCTGTCATAAATTATTTCCTTTTTCCATTAAGTATCTAATTTAACTAAACGTTTCTTCACCTGCACTGGATTTACCGTGCTGCAATTTTATTTAGCAACTAGTGGAATCACTTAAACTGCCAAAATGTAATGCTCTGTAAAAACCGTCCCAGGACCGAGAGGAGTTGGTTGGGCTATTTCATGAGATGATAACAGAAACGAAAAAATAAATTAAATATCACATTTCCAAAGGATAGATAGAACAAGGACATCATTTAGATTAAAGAGAATATTTCCCCCCCAGACAAATTAGCCTAGTTGTTGTTATGATGAGATGTTTGTCTGTTAACTAGAGCCCTGAGGTTTACCTCCCGAGCCAGGAGGAAGTGAGGTGAGCCATCGTCACGCGAGGCTAAGGCTGCCATACTTATCCTGTGAACTGGCTCTCTTGTAAAAACCCTTAAAAGAAGCACACAGCGCAGCCAGGCGGAATGTGACTGTTGTAATCAAGTGTGTTCCATCTGCAAGTCTAGATACTTGTTGACAGAGTCTGCTATGGGGCGACAATAATATGTTCATGAGGCATGGTTTCTATCTTTAGCCATTAAACGGCGTGGTTTATTTCACATTGGTCCACAGCAGTACATGAGACATCCTTCTCTTATGAGAGCGAAGGTGGAAGAGACAGAGGGGGAGTCGGCATCTCCTTATATACCCTCTACCTGGCGGCAGCATTAACAGCTCCACCTATAGCGCCCTCCAGTGGAAACAGTTATACATAGTTAGACAGTTACTCAGTTACTTGCAATCATATATAACCTCTAACTTTAACACTCCCACTTATGGTTGTCTAGTACACTGTACAACTTCTTCAAAAACAATTTTACAAAGAAAATAATACAATTCAGAGCATCAAAAAGAGTATGGCAGTCAATACTACATAACATTCAATATTTACACACCAAACATGACCTCTGCAAATCTTCTCACGATCTTTACACGATTCCTTGGTGTTCTGCTTGATGAATCCCTATCATGGAAACCTCATATCACAGCCATAACTACAAAAATGGCCAAGAGTATTGGTATTCTTGGAAAAACACGTCACTTGCTGAGCACCGAGGTTGCCACAATGTTATATTACTCTATGGTTTACCCATATATCAATTACTGTAATTTAGTTTGGGGTAGTACGCATCAGACCAAACTTGAGCCCATATACCGTCTGCAGAAACGAGCTCTAAAAATAATCAGCTGTGTTCAACGAAGTCATTCTTCTCAGCCTCTATTCCATAAGTTAGGTATACTCAGTGTTTATCAAGTGAATCATCTTCAGACTGGTTTATTTGTGCATAGTTCTTTAAACAGAGCCCTTCCCCCTTTTTTTCATGACATGTTTGCCCACAATCACCAAATTCATAATTACCCCACACGTAGTTCCTGTTTGCTTAGACCACCCTTTTCCCGCACTTCCCAATCTCAGTTTTGTTTGCTCTACCGAGGGTCAAAGTTGTGGAACTCTTTGCCTCCACATATTTTGGAATTTTCTTTTCTGAAATTCAAAAGAGCACTGAAATCTCATCTCCTAGATCACCAATATTTCCCATATGGACTTCCTTTACAAACTGTGGTCTGATGGCTTGATGTATTTTGTTATTGTATTTTCGTTTTATTATATATTCTTCCTGTCATTGATTGTTTTCTCTATACCAGAAATCGTATGGCATGGGGTGCCTACTTCGGTGTCTATGTAGGCCTGCTTGTGTGTGTTTGTTTGTTTAGGGGGGGGGGGGGGGGGATTTTATTTTATATTTTATATTTATCTTGATATAATGTAATTTTGCTTCCTGGTGAATGCCACATGCAAGCCCCTTGAGAGTTTTTAGGCAATTCTCCTACACATCCCTTGTGGACTATATTGTATTATATATGTAACTGTTTTTATATGTGTAAATAAACAAACAAACAAACAAACAATCATAGCGTCTGCTACCATGTCGTCTGTTGGACAATAAATCAGTGTCATTCTTTCTTCTCTGATGACAAATCTGATGAAATTATATTTTCTATCGACATGTTTACACCTCTGTCGGCACACAGGGTTTCTAGCAATCGCAATGGTTCCCTGGTTGTCTTCATAAACAACAGTCTTCTTATACACATAGGTATCCATTCCTTCGAGCAGTTGTTCTAGATAAATACTGTTGTGTCCTCACATTACATGTTGTAGCTGTACTCCCAAGAGTCTCCACTATGGGGCGCAGTTAATACAATGCCCTGTTATGCCTACAGCTGAAGTGCAGAAGAAGAGTACACGATGTTGTATGATGATACGTGCAGAAGAAGAGGACACGCAGAATGATAATAGAACAGAGTGTACCATGTTGTAACCTAACCTGCTATGCTTGACTAAAAGACTAAAGAGTAATCCTGTATCCGGAGTCTTATTACTACACCTCTACCTACATACAAAATACTACGTACGTACAACATAACAATTGGCGACGAGAAAGTTGAACCGGGGAAATGGCTAATTTACATGTAGCTTCTCCAACGTCGTTTCTACTCTGCCCCGGAGAACCTACTATGCCGTTCAAGACTTGGCACCAGATGTTCACGAATTACATTCTGGTAATAAATGCGACTGGAAACGGTTGGTCCGAGGCTCGGAAGAGAGCTACCCTTCTACATTGTCTTGGTACCGAGGGACAGCGGATTTTCTACACATTGCCAGATACAGGTGATTCCGTGGCTGCCGCTGTGGCAGCGCTGGATGCACATTTTACTCCAAGAATCAACGTAGTAGTCGAGCGACACACGTTCAGAAAGCGTGCACAAGCACCGCATGAAAGCATTGCACAATACGTTGTTGCTTTACGTGACCTAGCTACCGGATGTGACTTTGCTAATAAAACTGAGGAAAACCTCCGGGATCAGTTGATTGAACATGTAGCTAGCCCACAGATAAGGGAACGTCTACTGCTTGAACCAGGTTTGACGCTGGACAAGGCTATCAATCTAGCTACGTAGTTTGAAGCGGCTGTACTCCACGCTAAAGCTATGAGTACCGAGCGTGCTGCTCCAGTACATGCCGTGATGCCGCGGTCTCAGAATACTTTCAAGAAACGGGACTGGCAGCACTACCGTCCAGCTGAACCTGCTGATGCTACTGATTCTGCTTCCACTCGCTCTTACTACCGATGTGGCTCGGGGAGTCACCTGGCGAACTCTTCACAATGTCCAGCAGTGAAAGGGACTTGCAAATTATGCCAGAAAACAGGACATTTTGCTCGTGTCTGCTGTGCTAAAACACAGTCGGTGAGTACAGTGGAAATTCCTGAAACTACAGTGCTATGCTTGGGAGCTTCTGACATCAGGGCTCTACGCTAACCTTTTTCACTAGGGGCACAGGTGCTCCTAAATGAAAAAAGTTAGGAGCACACAAAGAAATTTAGGAGCACCCAAATATATTTAGGAGCACAGTGAAAATATTTCAAGTAAAAGAGTTTTTTTTTTTCAAAAATAAATGTATATTTGTACTGTGCGTGCATGTATGTAAATTAGCTCTTGCTACAACCCTGCATGTTTACATTTTGTATTTTGTACTTGATGTTCATTAACATGTGATGTCCCTATCAAATAAACTATCAAATCAAACTACTGCTACAAAAGTATCAGTCACTTAACTTTAGCTTTTACCCCTTTTATGCATACAATGCCTATGTTTTGGCTGTGTTGCTCTTCTAGAGAAATGATCCTTTCAGGGTTGCCTATTGAAATACTGTACACCTCCAGTACAGAAACGTTGTTTATGAGTTTGCGTGTCAGGTAGACCATTGATTGACAGTCGAGTCTGCCAATTACGTCACACCGCTTGCACTCCGGCCGTCCGGCGCTGCAGCTGGACCCTATTGCCCACCTCTGCTGTTCATAACGCTAGCCAAGTTAGCTGTACACACATACACAGTGGGCCAGTTACTTTGGTGTAGGGGTGTAACAATGCATCGATCCTAAGGGGAAAATTCAACTGCATCGATTTGAAAATGTTAGAATCGATTATCGCAATTTGAATGTGTACACAGTGTTATGTTGTTATCATGTCCGTTACAGTCAACACAACGGCATACGCTACTGCATCAACGTTATGATTAACAAAGCAAGGCATTCGTTTTGTTGCATTAACGTTATATTACTATTGCTATCGCTAAATCTAGGTGTTCTAAAATATATTGCTATTGGTAAGACTAGAAGTTACATGTCTCGGGAAACTCTCGCATATCGCAATGGTGGCGTTTCAGGAAGTAAACAAGCCAAATGAGAGCTTCCGATTGGTCATTTGCTTTCTTTCTCATGAAACCAGTCACGTCACTCTACTGTGATTGGACCGTTGGCTTGAGTGCAATGTGGGACTTGTAGTTTTTTAACAATTCTCACGGCAGATGAAAAAAAAGACGAGAGAGGCTGTAATCTGTACTCGCACAGCATGCGCGTAATTGATTTTTACGGTTCGCACACACATATTTTTAGGGGCATATGCGAGCAATTTGGTCGCACTGTAGAGCCCTGGACATTACAAAAAGGATTGTATGCAATGTGCATGTACACACACCTACTACCCAGGCTCAGGAATTGAGACTGGTTGTGGACACAGGCTCAGCAGTATCCATAATGCCACTGTCTACTTATGATAAATACTTCAGTGAAACTACCCTATCTGCACCTACTGTTCGGCTGGTGTCGTACACCAAGGCTAGCATACCTGTCATGGGGTGCCTACAGGCTCAGGTGAGGAGAGACAATGTCACGGTCCCTGCTACATTTTACGTCGTGGATAAAGGAACTCCTCTGCTGGGAATGGACCTGTTGACTGCACTCCACCTCTGCATTAGTGGAACTACTGTCCTCCCCTCCTCCGCTCCTACGCCGTCTACACCTGCTCCTGTGATGGCTACTACTGTCACAGCTCCTACGGCATTTGGCTGTGCAAAAGGCTTTGTGCATTGTGTAAAAATGTACCCTACTGTTAAGCCAGTCCACCAGAAGTTACGCCGCTTGCCTTTCACGGTCAGGGACACCGTCTCTACTGATACTACTACTGCTGCTGCAGATACTACTGCTACTACGGATACTACTACTACTACTGCTACTACTGCTGCTGCGGATACTACTGCTACTACTGATACTACTACTGCTGCTGCTACTACTACTGCTGCTACTACTACCGACTGCTACTATTACTGCTTCTACTGACTCTGCTATGGATGTGGAGCCCGAGATAGTAGCACACATCGCTGCTACACTCAGTGCCCTGTCGGTGACTGAGTTTGGGGCTGCTTGCTCTACCTGCCCTGAAGTGACTGCACTGCATGGTCAGATTAACAGGGGTTGGCCTCACTCAGCGAAATCAGTGAGCCAAGATCTGATCGCATACTTCAAGATCAGAGAGGAACTGTCAATCAAGGACAATTACGTCCTCAGAGGCAACCGCCTCATCGCACCAGTGTCCTTACGCCATACATTGCTCACACTGGCACACGAGAGCCACCAGGGGGTCGTACGCACTAAGCAGCGTCTGCGGGATCTCTATTGGTGGCCGAAGATGGACTCTCAGGTTCAGGCCGACATATCCAAATATGTCTCTTGTCAGTCTAATGACAAGACGGCCAAGATTTATTTTGCACTTCTACAGCCAGTTCCACTGCCAGACGGCCCGTGGAAGAAGCTAGGCCTCGACATAGTCGGGCCCTTCGAGTCAGCTGTGCCAGCCTGCTGTTACGCGATCACACTGACGGACTACTATTCTAAGTGGCCAGAGGTAGCCTTTTCTCACAACGCTACAACTACGGATGTAACCAAGTTCCTAAGCTCTGTGTTCGGTCGCCATGGTAACCCAGAGAGCGTCGTCACAGACAATGGACCTCAATTCACATCAGCAGCCTTCGCCGAGTACCTCAAGGAAAGAGACATTGCTCACAATCGGATTTCAGTTTACTATCCGGCTGCTAATGGTGCTGTTGAACGCTTCCATCGTGTTCTGAGGAGTTGCATTCAGACAGCGATCCAGCAGTCTCAACCGTGGAAAGAGGCTGTGTTGGGTTGTCTGCAAATATACAGAGCCACTCCCCACGCCACCACTGGCGTTTCACCACATGAACTGCTTTACGGTCGTAAAATGCGCACCAAACTGGACGTACTGCCCTTGCATCCTACTGTGAGTGCACAGGACGAGACTGTGAGAGAAACGGTCCAAAACAAGCAAGCCAAAATGAAGCGCTACACAGATGCTTAGCGTGGCGCTCATGCACCTGTTTTTCGGGAGGGGGAGAGAGTCAGGATTAGAATACCACATCATGTCCCCAAAGCACACCCGAGATACAGTGCACCAATGACAGTGAAAAAGAAGATTGGCAAAAGCACCTTTCTGCTCAGTGATGGAAAGAAATGGAACGCATCCCGTCTGGCTCACACTTCTAACATTCCAGATGAGCATTACTTAGGGATCCGCCCTGCCCTGACAGCGCTCAGCGGTCACACTCCAGCACAGTCGCGTGCAAGAAACAAGCCTAGTTGGCATCAGGACTTTGTTGCACACTGAGTGAGAACTAAGAGTAATATTGGTTGTGTGAGGATTGGTTCTTTCCCCTTTTTTCCCATTGCTGTTTCCTGGTCTATATTCTCTCCAGGACCTTTCTGTGGAGAACTGTTTGGAGCTGCGCCTTGTTACCCGTTACGCGTTGCACTTGGGTGAGTGGAATCAAACCCCTCTGGATAATCTGGATTGTGTGTTATTGAAGAAACACAGAAGATATCCTTTTGTTTGCTCTGGATAAGTTCTGATTGTGTGTTATTGAAGAAACACTGAAGAGATCATTTTGTTTGCTCTGGATAATTCTGATTGTGTGTTATTGAAGAAGCACTGAAGATATAATTTAGTTTGCACTGGACTCAGCCGGATTGTGTGTTATAGAAGAAGCACTGAAGACATCTTTTGTTTGCACTGACTCTGCTAATTGTGTGTTGGGGAAAACACTGATACCTATCTCTTTCTCCGTTTCCCACCTCAAGGAAGAGCTGGGAGTATCTGCAGAGCCGCTACAACATCATATGCCAAATTCCCACCACTGTCGCCAGGAGGATTCTGCAGAGCGGCTGATGACTCTGCCGGAGGCAGTCTCCCCGTTTGTTTGATTACTGTACCTATTCCATCTTTTGACTCTGTAAATAAATACGCCCTAGCATTTGGCTAACTCTGAACTTCCTGTCTGTGCCGTTGCGTTTGAGGTCGGTTACAAACCATAACAGGTTGAGCATATATAATTATATCTTGATAATGATTGAATAACCTGTGCTCCCTTTGTTTAATGATTACCTTGAGTTACACGTTTTATGATACTGACTGTTGGTTCAGTTTACTTAAGAAAGTGAAAAAGCAAAAGTTCTAAATTTGCATAATGCTGAGTAGCAAGTAACATTCTTTCCACAGAGAAGGGAGATGTTGTGTCCTCACATTACATGTTGTAGCTGTACTCCCAAGATTCTCCACTATGGGGCGCAGTTAATACAATGCCCTGTTATGCCTACAGCTGAAGTGCAGAAGAAGAGCACACGATGATGTATGATGATACGTGCAGAAGAAGAGGACACGCAGAATGATAATAGAACAGAGTGTACCATGTTGTAACCTAACCTGCTGCTTGACTAAAAGACTAAAGATTAATCCTGTATCCGGAGTCTTATTACTACACCTCTACCTACATACAAAATACTACGTACGTACAACATAAAAAATACATTCCTGTATTGTCATAGCTAGAGCCATATATTCGGCTTCACAAGTTGATAGTGCCACTGTGGGCTGCTTCTTTGTTTTCCACGAAACCAGTGAGCTGTTTGTGTTCAAACTCACACAATACCCTGTGGTACTTCTTCTGTCTGTGGTGTCTGCTGCCCAGTCTGCATCACTGTAGGCTTTAAGCCCTAAGCCCTCGCTGCTCTTTCTGAAACAAAGCTGTTTATCTGCTGTACCTTTGAGATAACGAAAAACGTGTTTTGCTGTAATCCAGTGCTCCTCTGTGGGGTCAGCAAAATGCTGTGACAATTTACTCACTACAAAACATAGGTCAGGGCGAGTACATGTTGTCAAATAAATGAGGCTACCTACAGCTTCTCTGTACATTTTTACATCTGTCAATCTCTGAGCATCCTCTTGGTAGTCTAGCTTTTGATTTCCCTTGTTCTACATTCTTGCATGTCAAAACATTTCAGGATCTTTTCCACATATCTCTTCTGGGATATTTTTACACAATTGGCAGACTGTTCGAAGTCCATGCCTAGAAAATGTTTCAACCTTCCTCCTTCATTTTGAATCTGGTGGAGAGCATACCTTTCACCTGTTCTAGGTTTCTAGTGTTGTCCGCTGCGATGATCAAATCATCCACCCAAATGACAATTATCACTTTTCCTGACTCTTTTGACTCCCTTGAGTAAACACAGGGGTCTACTGGGTTCTGTAGGAAGTGATCTTCAATGAGACATGTATGAAGCATCTCGTTCCAATTTCGCCCAGACTGTTTCAGGCCGTAAATGGATGTTTCTAGCTTACACACTAGTTTCTCTCCTTTCTTCTCGTAACCTTCAGGTTGTTCCATGTATATCTCCCTATCTATGGGTGCATGCAGGTAGGCTGTCTTTACATCCATCTGGTGCTAAATTAAATTGTCCTCAGCCGCTTTCTGCATCACTACCCTTACACTGGTCAGATTGGCTGTGGGGGAGAAGGTCTCACCGTAGTCTATCCCCTCCCTCTGACTGTAACCTTTAGCTATGAACCTGGCTTTGTACTTGTCGTGGCCTTCAATACCCTCCTTGATTGAGTACACCCATTTCCCTGCCAATGTCTGTCTGCCCTCTGGTAACTTGGTTAGAGTAAGGGTGTGGTTGTCCTCTAGGGACCTCATCTCCTCATCCATTGCTCTCTCCCATTTACTTGATTCAGGGGATACTATGGCCTCTTTAAAGGTCTGAGGTACTCCACTTACTACTCTGTAGCAGTAATCAATGCTGGTAAGTGTACTGTCATCCTCGTCACTTTCTCTCCGGGCATAGTCTGTCAGATACTTTGGGGGTTTGTGTTCCCTTGAGGGATACCTCACACTGCTTGGGGCACGTGACGTCACCCTCGGGTGCTCCTCGTCATCGTCCTCTGGGGGTTGCTGACTGTCTGTCTGCACGACCGTGCTAAGTACACTAGGCTGAGGTGTCTATGTTTCTTCACACCTTACTCTGGAGTCCAGCTCTGGCTCCTCTGTCTGTGTCTCGTTCTCACATGTTGTCTTTGTGACAAATTTGACTAGCCTGTGTTTCTGCACTCTCCCTTTACCGGGATAATAAACTAGGAAAGCGGGGCTTCCTTTGTCGTGCCCTACAAAGAGTCCTTTTTCACATCTGGACTCGAGCTTTCCTCTGTCCTGCAGGTAAGCATAACACACTGATCCAAATTGGTGCATTCTAGCTAGGTTACACTTCTTTCCTGTCAGTGCTGTATACAGGGTGGTGCCCGTGTGCTTATTAAAGCACCTGTTTCTGGTGTAAGCGGCTTCTTGCACCGCATAATGCCATAGACTCTTAAGTAAGTTACTATCTACTAGCTTACACCTAGCCATTTCGAAAAGAGTGCGCCATTCCCTCTCTGCCACTCCGTTCTGGTGTGGGGAGTATGGACATGACGTCTCGTGTCTTATCTTGTTCCTTCTCAACAGTGATTTGAACTCTCTATTTGTGAACTCGGTTCCGTTGTCGGACCTCAAGCATCTTATGTTCCCATAAGGGGCTACGTCTGACAGGAATTTCTCCATGGCCTGGAGTGTGTCACTCTTTGCTTTGAGAAAGTAAACAAACACTGGCCCTGTACACACATCTGTAAAATACTGTACATATCTAAAGCCTCTTATGGACTCGTTGCTTACTGGACCGGCTAGATCTGTGTTAACTAGCGCAAGTGGTACCTTTACTTTTTCTGTGGGATTTCTGTTTCTCGATTGAGTGAACTTCCCCTTTATGCACACTACACATTCTCTGTCAGGTCTACGCTTTTCACCTTCAATGTGCATGCCTTCTGTCACTGCTTGCAGTTTCAGTAAATCCTCGTAATTACAATGACCCATAATCTCATGCCATGTCTGAATATCGTGACTGACCGTCACATTACACATATCATTATTATTACACATGTCGTTGTCATTACACTCTGTTTGTAGATAATACATTCTCTTGTACACCTTTATGTTAAATCGCGTACCGTCAGGCTCTACAAGAACATTTTTACCTTCATTGAAGAACACTTTGGCACCGTTCGCAGTAGCAGCTATTACAGAGAATAGTTCTTGTGGGAACGAGGGTACGTAGAGAGCGTTCTTTAACGTCACTGTACACCGGCGCCCCTCACTGTCTATGAGGCATACCTGTGCGTCTCCTCTCTCTTGCGCCAACCCGTAGGTGCGCTTCCCGTCTGCCAGCTCCATGCTGTGTCTCTCCGGGTCGAAAGTGTTGTCAAAGTTCTTGAACCGACTCCTGTCGTTGATGACGTGGGACGACGCACCTGTGTCCACGATCAGTCCCTTCCTTTGGGCCTGCTGCAGCTGCGTTGGCCGGGTGATGTACGCTGTCTGCGCCCCCGAAGATGAAGTCTTCTTGCCCCGCTACTCTCCGGGCGTCGTCTCGATTCGTCTCACGTCCACCGTCGCCGCCATCTTGTCCACTGCCGCCATCTTGTCCAATGCGCATACCGCGCGCTCTGGTCGCGTTTCTTCATGCACACTTTGTCTGTGTGCCCCGTGGATTTGCAGAAGCTACACCAAACAGTCTTTGTGCAGTTACCTTTCCGATGGCCTTTTCCTCCGCATCGCCAACACGCCAGCTCCGTCGTGGGCCTGGTCTTCTCCCTCGGCGTCACTTGGGCCTTCAGCACCCTCTCTCCCACCTCCGCGGCGGCTGGGTGGATATCTTCTGAGGCCTCGAAATTTCGCAACTTGGCCTTGAACTTTCCCAGCGTCATGTCCGCTGAACCGTGTGTTACCAGGAGTGTGAACGGTTTGTACAGCTCCGGTAGTCCTCTCATCACCATCGCCATCATTAGTCCATCGCTTGGTGCTTCTCCTGCACTCTTCAGCGCCGTAATGATCTGCTCAGCTCTGATGACATATTCGGTCACAGTCTCGGTGTGCCCCTTCTTCAGTGCTGTTAGTGTTATGTAGAGGGACACGACTCGGGGTCTTCCTTGTCCGATATAATGTTCTCTCAACACTTCCAGGCTTTTTCTGCCTTTGTCCTTAGTGTCGCGGAATATCAGCCCCAAGCTTGTGTCGTCGAGCAGTGGTGCTAACTCACAGTATGCATCTGCATTATGCTTGTCGTCCAGGGCTTGCGCTTCCGCCGCTAGTGGTCCTGTGGGGGCCGTCAAGATCATCGTCTTCAGTCCCGCACCGTGCATGCAGCATAACATGCGCTCTTCCCAGAGCTCATAGTCCTCAGCTCTTCCGTTGAACGAGGGCCATTTGCTCTTTCCTTATTGTTGATACCATCTTGTTGATGGTAGGCGTAGCTTTAGCTCTTGTTGGCCTAGCGTCTAGCCACGCGGTGCTCCCGGTGCTAACCTAGCCTATACTTTAGCTAAACTTGCTACCCTTTATTATTTCGCCCCTGCGTGATATGGGCCCATAACCTGTTGACAGAGTCTGCTATGGGGCGACAATATGTTCATGAGGCATGGTTTCTATCTTTAGCCATTAAACGGCGTGGTTTATTTCACATTGGTCCACAGCAGTACATGAGACATCCTTCTCTTATGAGAGCGAAGGTGGAAGAGACAGAGGGGGAGTCGGCATCTCCTTATAATACCCTCTACCTGGCGGAAGCATTAACAGCTCCGCCTATAGCGCCCTCCAGTGGAAACAGTTATACATAGTTAGACAGTTACTCAGGCTATTGTTACCGGGGATGCCCCGATACCACTTTCACTGTCGATACCAAGTACTAAAGTGTCAGTATCGGCCGACACAAGAGTACCGATCCGGTCCATCGATTTTATTCAACAGTATAGACTTATAGATTGATTGATTGAATTGATTGATTGATTGATTGATTGAAAATTGTATTAACAGATTGCAGAATGGGTACAATACAGTACAGCTCAATACACACAATTGTTAAGGGGATGCAGACCAGAGAAAGACTTTCGTCTTGTTTACATCAGGGTCCCCCATTTTCAATTCATCATAACATATATGACATACATGACATACAGATAGACAGTACTGCTACATCTATACATTTATGACATACCAGATTTACAAATACAGTACTGTTTGTGATACAAAAATAGTCTAAAAAAGAGAGTACATTTGATGAAGAAACTGTACATTGGAGGAGGTTGGTAGGTAGGAGGTTGGTAGGTGGGGTGGAGGGGGGGATTGGGTAGGTGGGGTGCGGTGGGGGGGGGAACTGTACATTGGAGGTGGTTGGGTGGGGGGGGGGGGGGGGGGGGTTGGGTAGGCGGGGTAAATGTACATTGGATTATCGACAAAACCTTACTTGGTCCCAAGAAGAGGGTTTCATGTATTATTGGGTTAGGATATTTACTGTACATTAGAGGGGGTTGGGTTAGGACATTTACGGTGGCCAGTTTCGAATTGCAGCCTCCCGTAGGTGCTCTTTTAGAGCGGTTTTGAATGTGGGTAGGGATTCACATTCCTTTACAGCTTTGGGTAGGGCGTTCCACATTGATGTGGCATAATTGCTAAATGTGTTTAGTCCCTTGTTTGAGCCGAATCTGGGTTTAACATGATTTATTGAGCTTCCTCTGGTGTTGTGGTCGTGGTATTCACTGACCTTTGGCCTGTTTGACCTGTGTTACTTTACCTTTGACTGAAGTAAAGGTAAAGTAAAGATATGAAACACTTATTTTAAATTTTAAAGTGGATTAAGGCTTGTGGACAGCTGAATGTCTCGCCCCATTCTCCTTCAACTTTTCTGATGGTAAGTCATATGTTTAATTTACGCAAGCCAGCCTTGGCTCTTTTAACAATATACAAAATATGCTGTACTCATACTGAAGTTATTCATGGTATATACTAGGTCTGATCTGCTTGGGATTCCACGTGACGTACTTAATGCTGTGTGAAAGAGAGAGAGAGAGAGAGAGAGAGAGAGAGAGAGAGAGAGAGAGAGAGAGAGAGAGAGAGAGAGAGAGAGGAGAGAGAGAGACATGTTTGTATAGGCGCTATTGGAAACCTGGCTGCATTGACTGTGATCAGGGGCGTAGCTGGGGGGGGGGTAGCTTAGGATGATTCCAAGGGCCCAGCACTGGGGGGGGGGCCCAATTTTTTTTTTTCTTTTTTTTTTTACTAGACATCACTGTGTATTATTGATGCTCTCATTGATACTATGTTTGTTTCTGAAGTGTGTGTGTGTGTGTGTGTGTGTGTGTGTGTGTGTGTGTGTGTGTGTGTGTGTGTGTGTGTGTGTGTGTGTGTGTGTGTGTGTGTGTGTGTGTGTGTGAGATATATAGAGAGAGAGGGGAGGCTTTGGTAGACTATTGCATTGGTCCATTCATTGAAGATGAACGCAATGCGACATCCTTTACTAGGCTCACCCACCAACAGTGCAGGTGCTGAACTGCTGATCCGAATGTATAGGTAAAAACCATATTATGCGTTTTCATCAATAAAAGAATGGCCAAAAAAAATTCCGTTCGCGCGCATTCACTGGGGGCCTACATATACATTCTTTCATGGGGCCCAGAATCTGGAGCTACACCCCTGACTGTGATCATATATTGATTGATGGTAATAGTTGTAGTGTACCTACTTAAATATTCGCACGCTTGTGGTTTCGCAGACGCTCTGACGCGCACAGTACACTCCAAGACTCGCGCAGAGTCTCCTCTCTCCAATGCAGTGAGCGCTCCGTAGTATGATCATGATCATTATGATCGAATGGAATAAAAAAATAAAATAGGTTTACTACTTACATACTGTAGTTGTCCCTTTGTTCATTAATGTTACCTAAATGTCATAAGTGAATTGTATAGAAACAACTCACCAAAACTGACTATTGCACAACTGATTTGACAAAAAAATATCTACCAACGCCCCCCGCCCCTCCAACTATAAGGATCACCAGCCGCCACTGCAGTGGCGGCCCGTACATTCTTCTCCATGGGGGGCGCTATACCAAACATTTTGCAAACATGTACCACGCTGCACGCATTGGCGAATATTTAATTAGGTACAACTATCACCATTGCCATCAATCAATATGATCACAGTCAGTCAAATGCAGCCACGCTTCCAATATGCCCTACACAATCAGAGAGAGAGAGAGAGAGAGAGAGAGAGAGCGAGAGAGAGAGCGAGAGAGAGAGAGAGAGAGAGAGAGAGAGCGAGAGAGAGAGAGAGAGAGAGAGAGAGGAGAGAGAGAGAGAGAGAGAGAGAGAGAGAGAGAGAGAGAGAGAGAGAGAGAGAGAGAGAGAGAGAGAGAGAGAGAGAGATATCGCAACTATACCTTGTTAAGTTGAAACGCACAGTGGTCCAGCAGGCAGAAGGGCTTGATAAAGTATATCCACTCCACTGTCCAGACTGTGTTGATGTCCATTGTCCATGCATGTCCACACTGCATCCATATATAGCTTGTTGTTAGCCAACAAGTACTGTGTGAGTGAAGAGCTGTGTCCCTTTGTCCATTTCCGCGTCGAACAGCCTGCAAACTACCTGGCGTTCCTATCGCCATGCTCTAAGACAAACTCTAACCTTAACCAACTTTGAAAGAGTGCCTAAGCTTAACCGTCGAAAGAACTTGCCGTCACGCTCTAAGACAAATAGCTGCATCACAACAACACAACAGCATAGAGAGACTATCTACTGTAACCCAGAAACTGGCGTTGGCCAATCAGAGAGAGCGTCTCCGCGAAATGCGGCTACGGAAAAAACTGACGTCGGCCAATCAGAGAGCGTCTCTGAGAAATGCGGCTACGAAGATTATAGACGCTGCTGCTTAGACCGCTTCAAAACGCGCCCGTGTTCCATCATAATACATCATATTTCAACGCACAGCGCGTTACGCACTGATTGGCTGCGACGGATACAGTGATGAAACAGTGCACGGCGTGCACGCGCACTCAAAGCGATATTGCGTCTAGCCCGAGAGAAATACGGCTAGGAGAAATGCGGCTACGGTAACGGAACGTATACAGTGAGTCACTTCCTGTTCAGGAAAACGATTATTTATATTTGATATATTAACGTTATATTGTACATTGGAAACACAAACATACTTAAAATGAGTAAATATTATTCATTTTAAACATGTTTATATTATTTATAGGGCTATAAAACAAAAAACAAAAAAAAATATTTCTTATTCTTCTCTCTTTTAACCAGGGTTAACCAGGGGGGGGGGGGGGGGGCGCCCAAGCGCCCCTAGTGGCCAGCCGCCACTGGTAGGCTTATATTATTCTAATGACTTGTTTTATTAGGATATCGCAGATACTGCGCTGCCCTATAGTAGTCATACTGTAGTTCTACTACAGTACATTACAGTACAGTACAGTACAGTACACATCTTAAGGCCGCCACAGAGTCGGGACCTGCATTAAATGTAGTAAACTGGCATGAGAAATGTAGGAAATTGGTAAGCGGTGGTACGCTTGACTGAAACGATTGCGGACATGCCGGGCAGAGTCCGGTCCGCTCACAGTATGCCTGACTCAGTGGCGGGACTTTCAGGGCGTTTTACTCCAACCTATACAAGTCGGAAGTGGATTTCGATCATAATAAACTGGATACATTTCTTGATCAAATTAAACTACCTAAACTTTCAGAGGAAGATGCTAAACAGTTAGATGCACCTATTACAATAGAGGAACTTAGGGAGGCTATATCTGAATTGCAAAGTGGTAAGGCTCCTGGATGGGATGGTATCCCACCAGAACTGTACCTTTCATGTTGGGATGTAATTGGACCCCTATTACTTGATATGATTTTATACTCATGTCCCACCGAATGCGGTAGTTATAGACCCTTAAGCCTCCTCGGAACCGATCTCAAGCTGTATGCCAAGGTACTAGCCATCAGACTTCAAAAGCATATGACATCTTTAGTTCATCCTGATCAGACAGGCTTCATAAGAGGCCGTCTGATCACGGATAATATTAGACGGATACTGCATGTGATAGACTCCAGCAAGGATGCCGTGCCTCCTATAGCTGTATTATCCTTGGATGCATTGAAGGCCTTTGATAGGTTAGAATGGTCTTATTTATGGGCAGTATTGGGAAGGATGGGGTTAGGAGATGGATTCATTAATATGATCAAAGTACTATACAAAGATCCTTCGGCCATGATTATAACAGGTAAATTCACCTCCCCACACTTCCCTGTGTCGCGTTCGTCCAGACAGGGTTGCCCTCTTAGTCCCGGACTATTTGCCCTTTCCCTAGAGCCTTTGGCACAGTTTATAAGACAATCCCAAATTATAGAACCGATCTCAATTAGGGGCACACAGCATCATATTAGTTTATATGCGGACGATGTAATATTGTTCATACAAAACCCTACCACCTCAATACCTCATTTGCTCAAGCTGATAAATGATTTTGGCAATCTATCGGGATTTAAGATAAACTGGCCAAAATCGGCATTCCTTCCACTTAATGTCATTGCGAAGGCAACCTCCCTCCCAGAAAATATACCAATGGTAGAACACTTTAGATGTCTTGGAGTCGAAATATTCCCCACTATATGCCAAACGGTGAAGTTTAATTATACCGGAATCCTAGATAGGATCACAAAGGACTTCGACAGATGGTCAAAACTAAAAAACTCAGTACAGGCCCGAGCATTAATAGTTAAGATGGATGTTTTACCCAGAATCAACTTCTTCAGCTCGATGTTGCCGTTACCTCCCCCCCTGTTGGTTACTGGAAAAATTACAATCCGCCCCATATACATTTATTTGGAACAACAAACCTCCACGAATAAAAAGATCCACTGCACAGAGAAATAAAGCCGACGGAGGTTTAGCATTTCCAGACTTCTACAAGTATATTAAAGCGTTCTCTTTGAGACCACTGATCACCTGGTTTGATTCTCAAGCAGCTGTATCCTGGAGTCCATTAGAGGAGAACATAGTGTCACCACATAGACTACAGGATATAGTATACACCAAGACTACAGGATATAGTATACACCAACTTATCAATTAAGCAATGCAACTTGAAATTTGGCCCTCTTATTACACATGTGATCTGGATATGGCGTGACACACAGAAAAAATGTACTAACCAATATAAATGGCATAGTCATTCTCCCATATTTAATAACAATTTACTACTTATTGCACAACAACCTATCAGATATACCAAATGGGAAAAGAAGGGCATACTGTACAATCATTAGGGGATATTTTCAATGACCGGGGTTTCTGTAGCTATCAAGATATACATAACAAATTTAACCTCACCAGCTCCACTTATTATTTCTATCTACAGTTATTAGCAACTTTTAAGGCTCATGGAGTCCCATTAAAGAAACCACTTGAGCACCACAGATATCACAAATTATTTTATGAAAGGGAGACATCGAGAGGCTTCGTCTCTGACTTTTATCGTCACTTACTTACACCTTCGTATGAAGTCCTTCCCCTAGACTCAGTTTGGAGGAAGGATATACCAGACTTGGAAGTAGATTTTGATTGGGCTGAAGTCTGGGCAAACGTTCGGCTATCGTCACGCAACCCGGATCATCAACAGATTAATCTTAATTTTATTGATAGGATTTACCTGACTCCTATACGATTGAACCGAATGGGGCTTAAACAAGACTCTCGATGCTCCTTATGTCTACAGGGTGATATCGGTACATTTATGCATATGTATTGGGAATGCCCCCCTGTTAAGATATTCTGGGAAGAAGTAACCACGCAATTATCAGAATTTTTATTTCTGACCATACCTGTACTTCCTTCGGTATTGTTGCTGAATAATGTCTCTCAGTTATCACACTCTGTACATGTAAAGAGGCTAATCTTGTCCGGTCTTACGGCTGCCAAAAAGCTAATAGCATCACGTTGGATTCAACCGGATAAAATGTGCCTGAAGGTATGGATTCTTACCTATCTTGATGTGATTTATTTAGAGATATCTACCGCACGAATCCTAGGTGTTAATGAAGCCAGCATAGCAATTTGGTCAGATGTGGTGGAGAAGATAAAGCATAGCATATGAATTTGTAATCCTTGGTTTTAAACGAAATAATGGTTGGATTGTCCAAGGGGGGTCCTGAGGGGGGGATGGGGGGGGGGGGTAGGAGAAAGAAAGGGTGAAGAAGAGCGAGCAAGAGCATAATTGTATTGTATTGTAATTATTATGTATATATCTTGTAATCTACATTTATATTGATTCAAATACTGGACTGTCATAGTCCTGTGATTTATTGTGGATTTTTACTGTTAATGTTTGTGTGTCTAGTTTGATGTTATGTCAAAAATTGAAAATAAAATAAATGTGTTCAAAAAAAAAAGATGTCATGCTAAGATGTGTACTGTACATACTACTATAGGGCAGCACATACAGTATCTACTATCTCCTAATGAAACAAGTAATTAGAATAATATAAGCCTACTGTTCATTCATTACACACGTAGGGCGTAGGCTATACAGTGTGTGTGTGTGCGTGTGTCTGTGTGTGTGTGCGTGCAACAAGACGGTATAAATATGGAATATTAATACAGTCTATTCCACTATAGCTATATCCACGCGATTAGCTTTAGTTCTTATTTATTTATCCACTGTCATTTGCAGTGTTGGTGTAGTGTTTTCTTTTTATTTATTTTCGGACATCACGATGCCTCTTGAGGCATGACTGTAAATGTAAAACAAAAATTGTTATCATACAAATATCATCATATTTATTATTATTATTATTATTATGATTATTTAATTCCAAGGATGTAGAATTGACATGATCGCTGGGGCGGTCGGGTGGCGTAGCGGAGATTGCGCTCGTCACCAATGCAAGAGGCTGCGGTCTCGACTCCCGGAGTCAGCATTGCCCTGTGGCTTGGGCCGGTCGTCATACTAACTCGTTTGGCTGGGTTAGGGGGAGGGAAGTCGTGGGTGGTAATCTGGCGTTGTGGACAGCAACGCCTACAGGTCAGGTCTGGGCGCCTGCTCAGTGAAGGCAGGAAATGGTGAAGGCAGCGTGACATCCCACTCGTTACGCTTCACCAATAAGAGTCCTCGCTGCCAGGTGAAAAAAGAGCCACTGGCTGTCTCCACATGTGTCGGAGGAAGCATGTGGTGGACTTCAGGGTTCCCTTGTACCGACCAGTAGGAGGAACATGCGCACAACAACCAGGTAGGGGAGGGGGGGGAATTGGCATAACGAGTTGACATGATCGCAATCACGATGATTCCTCCCAAATAAAGCCCTTAAGAACACGGTACACACTGTTGTGTAAACCTTGTACCTTTAGTTCACATATAATAAGAGACGGAGAGCATGTGATCACGTTGACTCTTTACTCATAGGTAAGTCAGGAAGTACCTTGCAACATACAAATGTGTCCGTGTAGCAACATGAGCCAAACCCTTACAGGACACACACCAGTCTGTCCGACTTACGACTGCTTTTCAGCGCTCCTAAATCCTGCTCTTAGTTAAGACCGAATCCAGGAGAAGGGACCGTTCGTGAATCGCAAAATCCCCCCGAAAATGTCTTAAGTGGAGCTAGGACAACATTTGGTCTGATCTTTTGTCTTAAGTCTGTTGGTGAATGACACCCATTGTCTTTACACGGTTACTTAATGATTCTCAAATCCTGACAAAATACGGTTGATAAGAAAAGGGTAAAAAAACAGCACAGCTTCAGCACAGCAGTAAAATAGACAGTAATAAAAGCATAAAAGCACAAACAGTGCATCTCCCCATTACGGAAAGGACTTCATAAGATGCAATGAATTCAAGTTCAAGCTAAATATCAACTATTAATTTAGTTTTTATGGAATAATATCTTCACGCCCTCCAACCTAACAAGGCCACTGGCCATGACAACATCCCCTCCAAATTCCTCAGAGATGCAGCAGCCGCCATCACCCCAGTCATCACTCACATAATAAACCTCTCTATGACAGACTACAAAGGCGCCTCCCTCAAACTGAACAGTGACATCTCCTTAGCAAATGACCTCAATACCTTCTATGCGAGGTTTGATGCTGGTAATAACAACACCAGCTCACAAGCCACGGCAATGGGGGGGGGGGGGTCGGCTGCTGATGGAGGCGCAGTGTTCAGGGTAACAGAGCATGAGGTGAGGCGGACCTTTAAAAAAGTGAATATCAGGAAGGCAGCAGGTCCGGACGGCATCCCCGGCCGCGTCCTAAAAGTCTGTGCCGACCAACTGGCCCCAGTATTCACTGACATATTTAACCTGTCCTTAGAACAGGCTGTCATCCCCACCTGCCTGAAGAAGTCCACTATTATCCCTGTACCCAAAAAATCCAAGCCTGCTTGCCTCAACGACTACCGCCCTGTAGCTCTCACCTCCATAGCCATGAAGTGCTTTGAGAAGCTAGTAAAAGGCTACATCTGCTCCTCCCTCCCCATCAACATGGACCCCCTGCAATTTGCATACCGCCCCAACAGGTCCACGGAGGACGCCATAGCCCATGTGCTGCACACAGCAGCATCACACCTGGACAAGAGGCAGGGGAACTATGTGAGAATGCTATTCATCGACTACAGCTCGGCATTCAATACCATAGTCCCCTCCATACTCATAGCCAAGCTCAGGGACCTGGGCTTGAACTATGACCTCTGCCAGTGGGTCTTGGACTTCCTGACTGGCAGACCCCAGGTGGTGAGAGCAGGTAACTGCACCTCCTCATCCATCACCCTCAACATAGGGGCCCCCCAGGGCTGTGTTCTGAGTCCCCTCCTCTACTCCCTGTACACACACGACTGTGTGGCTCAGCGGAGTAGCAATACAATCATCAAATTTGCTGACGACACAGTGGTGGTGGGCCTGATCTCTGCCAACGACGAGAGGGCCTACCTGGAAGAGGTCAAGGTCCTGGCGGGATGGTGCCAGGAAAACAGCCTCTCCCTGAACGTCAGCAAAACAAAGGAGATGATTGTGGACTTCAGGAGGTCGGGGGTCAAGGACTACAGCCCCCTCAGCATCGACGGGGCACCGGTTGAGAGAGTCAACAGCTTTAAGTACCTCGGAGCCTACATATCCGAGGACTTGACATGGACCACACACATTGACAGTGTTGTGAAGAAGGCACGACAACGCCTCTACTTCCTCAGGCGCCTAAGGAAGTTCCAAGTCAGTCAGAAGATCCTTAAGAACTTCTACTCATGTACAATAGAGAGCATCTTGACCGGCAACATCACCTCCTGGTTTGGGAATAGCACTGCACAAGACCGAAGCAGACTACAAAGAGTGACACGTTCAGCCGAACGCACAATTGGAGGGGGGCTCCCCACCCTCCAGAACATTTACAACAAGCGTTGCAAGGGCAAGGCTAAGAAAATCATTAAAGACTCCAGTCACCCGAACAACTGCCTCTTTGAACTGCTGCGGTCAGGCAAGCGATACCGGAGTCTCAAGGCGAGCACCGAAAGACTCAGAAGAAGCTTCTATCCCCAGGCCATCAGGCTGCTAAACGAACAATGAATGAACACTACACAACAACAACCACCAAACGCACATAGCACACACATCCACACGCACACACTCACTTTAAACAAACACACTGTAGCACCCACTCCACACACTTTATAGCACACACCCACTTTAAACAAACACACTGTAGCACCCACTCCCCACACTTTATATTTATTGATGAAGGATTGCACTACAACTCGTACACCTTACTGTAAATTGTACCTAAATTGTACCTCATCCCATTTCTGCTTTGCACTAGATAGTACTGTACATTAGTACACTGCATAGTATTGTATATTATATGGTAACTCAGAACATTGTACATATGTCTATACCGAACACTGTGACCTCATTTTCTTCTTCTAAATTACATGCTATACTATGTTATTTGATACTATCTTGTCTAGCACAGTCTCTGGAGCGTAACAGTAAGAAGCATTTTGTATGAAAGTATTCTGTACTTCTGTATGACAACTATTAAAGAAACTTGAAACTAAAACAGGGACACGTCCCCAAGGACTTCAAAATTGCGAGAGTGACCCCTCTGCACAAAAAGGGCAGCAAATTAGACCCAGGCAACTACCGCCCTGTTTCTATTCTTACCTCCATCTCGAAAGTCATGGAGAAAATAGTCTTCGAACAGGTCGAAAAGTACCTGGCGGAAAAAAATCGAATCTACGAATTCCAATCTGGCTTCAGAACGTCCCACTCCACTGACACATGCCTCCTCTATTTGAACGACCACATCAAACAAGAGGTGGACGCGGGCAAATACTGCGGCATGGTCATGCTGGACCTACAAAAGGCCTTCGACACTGTCAATCACTCCATTCTGATTGACAAGCTAAAAGCAATTGGTTTTGATAGCTTATCAGTGAGCTGGATGCAATCCTACCTGGAGGGGAGAGAACAGATGGTAGAGGTAAACGGTACTCTATCCCCCCCCCCCCTCACAGTGAGCTGTGGTGTTCCACAAGGAAGCATACTAGGACCGCTACTCTTCCTAATTTATGCAAATGACATGTCGTCAGCCTGTGACTGCAACTTGTTCCTGTTTGCGGACGACTCAGCCCTGCTGGTCTCTGACAAGAACAAGTTTCAGGTTGAAAAAACCCTCAGCTCGGAACTAGGCAAAATCTGCATATGGCTCGCTGATAACAAACTATCATTACACATGGGCAAAACAGAGTCCATTCTCTTCGGCTGAAATAACAAACTCAGCAAGACCGACGGCTTCTCAGTTGCAGTGGGTGACAATATTGTCACAAGGAAAGACGAAATTACCTACCTGGGTTCCATCCTAGAGGCAAATCCTTCCTGTGACAAAATGGCATCCAATGTAATAAAAAAAGTCAACCAACGAACTAGATTCTTGTACCGGATCTCCTCTCTGGTAAACAAGAATACCCTGAAGACTCTGGCAGGAGCACTCATTCAAGGGTACTACGACTATGCGTGCACCTCATGGTACCAAAGCACCTCAAAGGCGCTTAAAACAAAATTACAAACATCACAAAACAAACTGGTCAGACTACTACTTGACCTTACCCCCAGAACCCACCTCACCCCTGCCCACTTTGACAACCCAGGATGGCTTAGAGTAGACGACAGAGTACAGCAACTTGCAATGGGCCTGGTCTACAAGATACACTATACGACTAAGGTACCCATGTACATGTCAAAATACTTCCCAAAGGTCAGTGAATACCACAACCACTACACCAGAGGAAGCTCAACAAATCATGTTAAACCCAGATTCGGCTCAAACAAGGGACTAAATACGTTTCGCAATTATGCCACATCAATGTGGAACGCCCTACCTAAAGCTGTAAAGGAATGTGAATCCCTACCCACATTCAAAACCGCTCTTAAAGAGCACCTACGGGAGGCTGCAATTCGAAACTGGCCACCGTAAATGCCCAAAACCCCCACCACCTCCTAATAGACAGTCTCCTCCCCACCGCATGTATATATTCCCTCCCCGCCGGATGTATATTTCTCTCCCACCCACCCACCCCCTCCTAATGTACAGTCCCCTCCCCATCATATGTATATACTCTGTCAGGATCTAGGGGTAACAGTACTGTATATTTGAATACCGTTTATGTCACAAATGTATCAGTACTAAATACCTATATGTCCCTATGCCATAAATGTCATGTATGTTGTGTATGTCATAAATGTCTATATGAATTGAAAATGGGGGACCCTGATGGAAACAAGACAAACGTCTTTCTCAGGTCTGCATCCCCTTAACAATTGTGTGTATTGAGCCGTACTGTATTGTACCCATTCTGCAATCTGTTAAATAAAGTTTTCATGCATTCATTCATTCATTCATTCATTCATTCATTCATTCATTCACGACATCCACAATGAATATCAGTGTGTCTAATATTCCAGTGTTAGTCTTGGTGATCTGATGGGGGTCGCTGAGTCCTCCGTGAGTCTGGAAGGCCAGTGTGTGAACTGTATCTGAGTCCTCCCTGGCCCGTGTGTCTGGCAGGCCAGAGTGTGTGAACTGTATCCGGTGTGTCTGGCAGGCCAGAGTGTGTGAACTGTATCCGGTGTGTCTGGCAGGCCAGAGTGTGTGAACTGTATCCGGTGTGTCTGGCAGGCCAGAGTGTGTGAACTGTATCCGGTGTGTCTGGCAGGCCAGAGTGTGTGAACTGTATCTGAGTCCTCCCTGGCCCGTGCGGCTGGCAGAGTGTGTGAACTGTGTCCGAGGTGATGGAGGGGACAGATGAACAGGCGTGAGTGACAGCTAATAGCTCAGGCCTTTACGACCACCAGTTTAGCAGATGAGAGGGAGCCCCGTTACAGCCAGAAGTCTCTCCGTGTCAGGCCTGCAGCGATGCCCTCACCAGGGGAGCGCATCATTAGGGACCATATAAACTTTTGAAGTGGCGAGTCCAAGGAAAGGCCAGGTATGTAGGCGATAAATTGTAGCTTTAAACACAAACAGGAAAAGTGAACGAATGCTTGACCCCTGACACGGAGATGACTACCTCTGAGCAGTAATGGCTTCTGTTTTTCTCCCCTTCAATGGGCGCCTGCCAGCCGTAACTTACTGCTTCCCCCATTACTCTCAATAAGTCTGTGAATTGATGTAATTCTTTGATGTTCTTTTTTTTTTTTGCTCTCAGTTTATGAATCCTTACAAATGATTCACAGTAACAAGGTAGATTGTGACATTTTAAATGACAGGGGTAGAATTCCTTTTGTAATCAGCTTTGTAATCAGGCTTAATATCCTTCATTTAATTAAATGTGAGTCAGACTTTTACACAAACATGTTTAAGCGCAGGGAATGTCTTGGAAAAAGGCAGAGGAGTTATGAGCGAACATGCATGCAAATGCTGGAAAGGTATTTAGACTTGCATACCAAGGAAAGCCAGCTATTCTCCCAAGTTTATAGCTCCCTCTCATGTCCAGTGGGCGAGTGACGGAGAGAGGCAGGCAGAGGGTGTTTCTCCCCTGCATCTCGCCCAGGGACAGCTGACTGGCTGGGATCTAATTGCTCTAAAGTGAGGTCAGCAAGAGGCATTTATCTAAGCAGAGTGCAAAACAACAGAGGAAGATGCACAGAGGCAGCTCCTCGCCACAGTCAGGGAGACGTCCATGGGAAGTGACAGAGGCTCTCAGCTCCTGTCCAGCTAACCAGCAACACTGGGATCACAGTCTGCAGGCTTTTAGGAAAAGGAATACACCTCTATCAGCTGCTCCCATCAACACTCACAGCACATGTAAGTCATCCAGGCTTTATTCAATTGGGCTATTTAATGCAGGTGGAAACGGCATAGACGTTATGGTTTGTTTGAGACTGTGCGTGTGCCGCGTGTGTGTGTGTGTGTGTGTGTGTGTGTGTGTGTGTGTGTGTGTGTGTGTGTGTGTGTGTGTGTGTGTGTGTGTGTGTGTGCGTGCGTGCGTGCGTGCGTGTGTAGGGGTTTGGTGAGGCATGCATATGCTGATACAGGGGGGGGGGGATTCCGTACATGTGAAGCCAACTATAAGTATCGCTATGATATTTCGCTAGTGTGTCCCAAAGAGAGAAACATACATGTAAACGGATAGCACCCTGCTGAGCTTGGTCTACCAACATGAAAAAAAATATATGATTCATCACGGTATAAGATGAGGAGAAATAAAAACAGATGTTCAAGGCAAGGGAGCAACTTAGTTCTACCGATCAGCCCGGTGAGACGTTAATACATTTACCTAGGATTGTTTTGTTTTTATGTTGTCCTTTGTTTTTATCTTTTAACATGTGCTAAGTATGTATGTAAGTATTACCTGTCTTTTAGTTAATTTCTACACAGCACTGTATGATATCAAACAGGCCTACTTAAATCTATTGTTGTTGACAGTGCTGACCTGCGTGAGAGTTCCTGGACCCGACAGGAGGATGTCTACTGTTGGACTGCGGCCCTCTGCACCTGGTACAGGCAACACACTCGGGCAGTGAGGATTAAAAGGAGACAGATCAGCCCACAGCCCAGTCATCTCCCAGCCACTCTCCAGCTTCAGCCGACCCCAGCCAGCCTCCTCCACCGCCAGCCTCTCTGAGCGTCCCACCATTGGTCCCCGTAGTTGGGGAGAGGGACACGCAGGGTCGCAACCGAGGAGGTCATAGGTCAGGGGTCAGGGGCCAGGGGTCACGGAGCGGAGGGACAGAGGCCGGATCGCTAGCTCACATTTCAGTATGTTGTTCATGGAGCCCCACTGCAGTGCATTATAATGCGCAAATGGATGCTGACATGGAACCTGCCAAACCTGCTCTCGGGACTGTATGTGCACATGATCTTCCTATTTGGCAGCGTGTGTGTGGCCTGCAGTGACCGCACTCCAGAGCAACTGGCCGCCATCATGAACTGCTCCAAACATGAGCGCCACACCAGGAACTATGACTACATGGAGGGAGGAGACGTGCGCATACGCCAGCTGTTCAGCCGCACTCAGTGGTTCCTCACTATCGACGACTTTGGCAACATCAACGGGACACAAGATCCCACCAACTGCTACAGTAAGGGTGCTTTTTCTTCATGTTTGTTATGATCATATCAGTGTTTCTCTGTGAGTCCGTTTGTGCATATTTCTGATCAGAACGGTGAAAATACAGGCCTGCATATTGCACAGAACACTAGTGTCTATCAAAGTAAACAGTGGTGGTGAACTGGCTGAATTCTGTCTGGCTTACTTGAGCGGAGAAGTCTATGCACTGGGAGTTCAGTATAACGATCCCTTGGCCCGTCTGGGTGACAGGAGCACGTGGGAGGTGTTATTGTCCAATGTTCTCCACAGTGTAATCACAGTGTTAATGGCTCATGTGTCTTCACTAAAGCAGCCAAAGTGACAGAGGTAAAATGAAGCAGGTGTTGGATTTTGGACGGCCCAATCATAACACCATCTAAACAAAGGCTGTAATGAAGTAAACCAAAAGGTCTAGGATGCCGCTGGGAGCCAGGGCTCTGACAGCTCTGAACAAACGCACTGGCGGAGAATCGCACTTTCTCAGCCTGACTTACCATCCTGTACATATACACACACTGCATCAGGATAGGGCCTGGGGAGACAGACAACATTGACAGGAATAGCAATCAAGATGAGGGGGGTGGGGTAATTATACCCAACTTCTAAGCCATCTTGAAATGTCAAGTTAGCATCTTACACAGCCTGATTAAGGCTATCTCTGTTTACCATAACATAGAGACGGCTAACAGCACATAACCAAATAATAACCCAAACCTCACTTGTCTCTGGTTTTCAACTACCAGGAGCCTAGCCTACAAATGTCATCCGAGGTAACCCTACAAAAAAACACAAACATCTACTTCATTTCATAGGATTTAACATAAGAATTTGCCTATTCAACAAAAGCAATGTTAGTAACCCTCAAAAGCAAAAACTCTTAAACTGTAGTAATTTGAGCTCATTATTTAGCGCTGGCTAACCACAGTTATTTGTACTAGACTAAAGAATATTTCAAAGAATATGTATTTATTTAGAGGGCATTAAGAATCCCTGTGATGGTGCTGATCTATAACTACTATAATTTATATTATATTTCCTCCTGTCTGATGGTGAAGCTGTAGCAGGAATGCTGGCGTGACAGGGAATGCCTCTGAGTGGATGGAAAAGATACTTGCATAACAATTGGCGATGAAAAGCAGAACAAATTGAGACGCCCAGATGTGGCTGACAACAGCACGCAAAAGGCACACAAAATATGCCCAATAAACCCCCGAAGAGACCAGCATGGTGCAGGGAACATAACGAATAAATTGCCGATTCATATTTAATTTGCTGTGTGGACCCTCAAGACTTGGAAAACCTACTGCATGAAGTCTGAGTCTTACAAAAAAAAACAGAAAGAAGGAAAGAAACCAAAATCCAACTGGGAGCAGCGTGCCTTTTGGCTTTCATAGTCCCTCTGCCCCCACAACAAAAATATATAGGCCTATTTCCAGTGAGACTCATCTCTAGCACCAGTGCACCACACAGCAATTTGAGCCTTTTTATTCAGAGTGTGTTAGGCTGGAGGAGTTTGGGCACATTATAGACTCTTAGCATTACTTTAAACAAGCCTTTGAGGCGGCTGGGTGGCGCAGCGGACTAAGCGCTCGTCACCAACGCAAGAGACACTGGTATCGAATCCGGCTGTCAGCGTTGCCTCCGGCTTGGCCGGCCGTCATACTGGCTCGATTGGCAGAGTCAGCGGGAGGGAAGCCGGTGGGTGGGTCTGGGTCGTTGTAAACAGCGACTCAGGGCGCGTGCACAGCGAGGGAAGGATCTGGAGGGAGGTAGTGTGACCTTCCACACATTACACTCTCCCAGTGAGAGTCCGCGCTGCCAGGTGAAAAGAAGTGGTGGGCTGGGTACACATGTGTCGGAGGAAGCATGTGTGATAGTCTCCGCCGTCCCAGACCGACGGTAGGGGGTAGAGTGCGCAACGACCAGGAAGGGGATTGGGAATTGGGAATTGGCATAACGACTAACATTGGGAGGGGAGAAAAACGGAAAAAGAAGGGGGGGAAAAGATAATAATAAAAAAAATAAAAATAAACAAGCCTTTGACTTGACAAGGTTTTATACTGGAACAGAGGACTAGCCTAAGATTAATACTGTGCATCCAAGTTTATCCATCTACGTTTATCCAAGTTTATCCATCTAGGTTTATCCATCTAGGTTTATCCAGCTAAGTTTATCCAAGTTTATCCATCTAGGTTTATCCAGCTAGGTTTATCCAAGTTTATCCATCTAAGTTGATCCAGGTTTATCCATCTAGGTTTATCCAAGTTTATCCATCTAAGCTGATCCAAGTTTATCCATATACGTGTATCCAAGTTTATCCATCTAAGTTCATGTCATCCATCCCATGTGAAACACAAGTGAAGGTTCTGGTGGAAGGGAGGCCCTGTGTAGGGTTCGTCCTGACAACCAAGTAAACACAGGTCATTTACGAGCTAATGGATGCATTTATCTATCCCCAGTCACATAATCATTCCTAACAACTGACACATGCAGGTGTGTGTCACAATGGAAGAAAAAGAGTACGAGCAAAAGAGAATGTGTGTTGTAGAGTACTTGTACACTGTACATAAGCAAGGTATGACAATAACAAAATCCAAAGGTCATGCAGACATGTTCAAATGGAAATAAATAAATAAAACTCCAAGCAAGCTCTCAGTCTAAACTAAAAAGGATGACAAAGGTGAAATCCAAGACATTGCTTTTTGTACCTGAGCCTACCTCTCAAGTGAAAATGTTATAATATCTAAAAATCATAATATAATAATAAAACATCACAGGCCAGATGGATTGAACACAGACAAACTGCAAACACACAAAGGTGGAAGCGGGCACATGTACAAGGAATGTCTGCACACTTATTTGATTATCTCAAAGTGAATCAGATTTAATGACACACAACAATGTGATATTTGACCAAACATGAAGGTGATGATTATGGATGAGGTTGTGTCAGTCCAAAACAATGTATGGGATTATTCAGAGACATTAGTATTGGCATTAATAATTAAAGAAATGTCAAAATGGTAAGAATAGAAAGTATTAACAGAAGTCAATATTGCCAAAGTCTTCCTAGAGTGCCAAAGTAGTCATTGCACATCATTACATGAGATGCTTAATGGACCATGACGACAGTGATTTCATGAAAAAAATAATTTGGTAACATAGCTTTGTCATGAATGATACATTTCCTGCAGTTCCTAACAGAGGACTTGAGTTATGAGATGTATAAACCAACAAAGGGTGACACAGCATGCAGGAGCATCTGACCAACCGTACTAAATTAAAAATTATATCTGCTACTTGAGTCTCAGGGTTTACCAGGCAACAGACCAGGTATATAATAAGTCGTTCTCTTGCTGCTTGATTTCTATGTTAAATTTAAATATGGATATGAAACATCAGATTTAGGCCGCAGCACACTGAAGCACAACACATACTTCCAACCCTATATATTATTATCATGGAACGTTATTTAAAACATCTACATTAGGCCAATTATGAGGAGGTCTAGAGGCAGGTGCGTTACAGAGCCTTCATTATTGCATTAGCCCATCTTTACCATTTGGTGTCGCCATATGCATGCAAAAAGAAAAACATGCATGCAACTCTAAGTGGAGGTACACATACTGTAACTTCACGTTACATCTGGCCCCAGATACGTGAGAATCATCCATACCCCAGACTGAAGGCTGAGGGGCTATTGATGCAAGCAAATAACTGAATTATTCTGCAATATTAAAAAATTATTAACCAAACCATTATCCCTAATTTCCTGAAACACAGGCATGTTGCATCCCAAAAAAAAGACAAGGCAAAATAAGGTATTTCAGTCTGAATGTGACCATGGCTCTCAGGTTTTAAACAACTATCCACTGTTCCTAGAGGTCCACAGTTAACAACTAATCAAAGAAATGTGGATCCTGCCTCTATGACGGGAGAATTGAGTATCACCCACAAATTAGTTTACGCAGCCAGGGGCTGGTCCAGAAAGTGAAGGCAAATCTGTTCAAGCTGGGGAAAGCCTGAGAGGCTCCCCGGATACTACGGAGCCAACATGTGAGGACCAGGTGTGCGCGTCTGTGTGTGAGAGCGTGCGTGTGTGTGTGTGTGTGTGTGTGTGTGTGTGTGTGTGTGTGTGTGTGTGTGTGTGTGTGTGTGTGTATGTGTGTGTGTGTGTGTGTGTGTGTGTGTGTGTGTATGTGTGTGTGTGTGTGTGTGTGTGTGTGTGTGTGTGTGTGTGTGTGTGTGTGTGTGTGTGTGTGTGTGTGTGTGTGTGTGTGTGTGAGCGTGTGTGTGTGCTTGTTTGTGTGTGCACCTGTGCACGTTTCAGTGTCCACTAAACAACTGCAGTTGTTAAGACACTTAGCAGTAATAAAATGACATTTGTGTTGCATGAGACAGAAGCTGTCTACCTCCACTTTTTCATTATCACCCAGAGTGCAGAAATCCCATTTACACTTGTAACATCCACAACAACAAGACATAATATTCACCTCCTGCTTGGCTCCGATTGTAAGGCCAGAATACACTTCAGCAGTTGCATCAATAATAATTATGTGATTGATGGTAAATCCAATAGTAGAACTTTGGGAGGTACTAGAACTTAAGTCATGATCTAATTAAAAGCAGATATTACAAGAAATGTAGTTACATCATAAAATCACTAATATTAGGTCATATTAAAATGCTGGAACAAACCACATTCCAGCTTTGGAGGACTGTCTACCACCTGTTTATGATCGGACAAATACTGAAGTGCCACATGCTCAATTTCAGTCTGGATATTAGCTTTAATCATGTTCTTTCCTTTCTTCCTCCTTGTCTGCCTAAATATCTCTCTGTTTGTCTGACAGAAGAATTACAGCCAAATGTATGACTTCATGGTAGAGGTCTTTGGGTATCCCCCTTTCCCTGGGTCTGACACAGACTGGGCTGGGGATCGGGTCTTTGAAGTTGAAGTCTTCTCTCGGACCCAACATGACCCAAGCCCAGCTTTAATTTTTTATTTAACCTTTATTTAACCAGAAAAGAGATTAACGTTTTTGTATCTTTGTTTAAAAAAAATATTAAATAACATCCTGGCCAACACAGGCAGCAGCACATTTAACAGGGTTGCAGACAGACAACATAGTGTACAATTACAGACAATAAACTTTACAGATCACAAGATATGAAATGTAAAAGTCACAGTCACAGTCACAAAAAGTAATCTAGTCCAAAGTTGTAGGCCTACAGGGGCAATGAGTTCAGTCAAACAACGGCAGCCAGATGTACGTGACTCCAGGTCATTCAGAATGGATCTAAATACACCCAATGAGACCAGCTCCACAAGATCCTTCTGCAATAGATTCCAAGTAGAGGGAGCAGAGTACATAAAAGCCCTTTTTCCTAGTTCAGTACAGGCTTTAGAGACTGATAGCAAGAATAAATCCTGGGAACGCAGACAGTAACTTCCAGCAGATTTCTGAATGATGTAGTATGGAAACAAACCTAGAATCGCCTTACAAATAAAAATATACCATTAGCTTCAATCACAACAGCAATGAATGTAATAGGCTATGCATGCAATAGTTGTAGGTTATACAGTATCATAATGACACAGTTTAAAATAGATGATGTATTGCTAGCTGGACAGCACATTGGCAATGTAGGTTGAGCCAATGCCTTTTTCGAGTCATGAATCAGTAATGATTCCTGGGTCCTCTCAGGTTCAAAACACCATATTGTCTTTATCAGCACTGAGATCTAAGTCTATAATTGTCTGATATCACAGCTCTGCTGTATTGGTGTACTATCCTTTGGTTGGACTCTGTGGCTTGTTGTTTACGTAAACTCAATTTCCAGATGTTTCTACATTTCTAAATGTTTAATAATGCAAAAAGGTGCATAGACTGTTTGACACTTCCATTAAAAACTGCAGTATTTTGTAGCTTTCTACACAAGTTTATAAAAAGAGTTTATCGGACCTTGCAAAATCGCAGCAGCAAAAATGGCACATTCTTAGTATAATGAAAAGTGATTACACTCTTATGCAATAAAATAACTGTCATAGTGAGGGAGGGATTTATGATCACTTTAGCAACAAATGCAGACACTGTATTCACAAGAAGTCAGGTTGTATAGCTACAGATTTACTACTGAGGACACTATTTACCTCCTGTCATAATCTGACATATGAAAACTATGCAGTGCCAGTGATGTGTGTTTACATTTTAAGATGCATCGCAAAACAAGAACTTAGCCAAAATAGTTTGGCCATAGGTTCTTACTCCCCCACTGAGTTGAAGAGCAGTTCTTAAGTGTAGCGTGCAAAGCGCATGCAAGGAGGTAGTTTCCTCAATCCCCTGGGAGGGAGGCTTAATCTGCCTCCCATATGTGCCATGGTATGGGGCTGTGGTTTGTGTAATGGCCACCCAGGCCAGTTAACAAGGCTTGAATAAAGCCAGAGGGACCGCAGACTGATTAACTACTGGAACCTCCATCCTGTTTGTTAATGAAGATGAATGCCGGGCACAATGCAGCGCTGAAAACTAGATGCTATCTGACTCTATAAGTCCTTGTTGGTCCTAACCATGTGGTTATCTCATAGGTATCCTGGAGATCAGGACGGTGTCTGAAGGGGGCATCCTCGCTATCAAAGGGGTGAAGAGTCAGTACTATATATCCATGAACAGGACTGGACAGCTGCAAGGCAAGGTAACGTTTCTCTACATTTCTACGTTATTGCCAGACTCTGACTGTACATCCGAGTCTTACGTAAATGTATAGTTAAATACAGTAGACAAAATAATGTGTATTTTCACATGTTAATATTTACACACCAATGTTTTGGATTAACTATGAATGTATAATTAGGCTATGTCGGTTGTTAAAAAAAAATTGGTCTCATATGGTCCTTTTTCCCATCCTCTACAGAAGAATTACAATGACAACTGCAACTTCAAGGAGGTTTTCTTAGAAAACTACTTCAACGCTTACTCCTCTTCCAGATGGACTAGAAACGGTAAGGAGATGTTCATTGCCCTGTCCCAGAAAGGAAGGCCGCTGCGGGGCAAGAAGACCAGGAGGGAGCATGTAGCCTCTCACTTCATACCTATGAAATGCAGGGAGGAGGAGCGCAGGGTGGACTGAGAGGGCAGGAGAAGAGCCTGTTGATGAGGCCCTCGGCTTGGAGTCAGATCAGGAAGACTGATCAGTGGTCAGAGTTTTAATTCGATACGTTGCACGGGCTGCCAGATGCAGAACTCATGTGAGCTGGTTACCGACATTACACTCTCTCTCTCCCCACTAAGTTGTAAATATGTTATGTGATGTGTTGACGTGTTGTTTTGTTATTTCATTATTTTCATAAGAGGAAAACTGATATTAGAGGGGTACATTATGAGTTAGTAATATGGTCAGAACTTCCAACTGCATCCATATAGTTTCCTGACAAAGATTTCCACTATGTGACCATGAATTGAATTTGCCTAGATGAATTTTCCAAACAGAAAAAAAAAGAAATAGTTTGTGATAAATTGACACAACAAACATTAAAACCACAAAATGTATTCAATTATTACTATTAGCTAAATATTCTTACATTTCTTTATAAAACAGTAAAATGTATAATAAGCAGTCAGGATTGTATCATATATCAAATTACAGTCAGATAAGGAACCTTGTATAAAGAGAGATGGTCCAACACAGAGATTCACTGAAAGCTACTTGGCTTGACCAATGTGAACTTGTAAAGGAAGCAAGCTGGACTTGTTTTTTTACTGTGCAGGTATAGAAAGAGTATAGAAATGAAGAGGCACAATAGATATCATTACTACAACATTCATGTACCTGTAGCCTGTGGCATTTGCCTATTTTCTCCTCCTAATGCAAAGGCCAAACTCTGGTCATTATAGCTGCTCACTGACTCCCTATTTGTTTGTGTGATTTGAAAAGGCTAGAATATTCTGCTGCTGCTGAGAAGATTAAAAGACAGAATGAACACACCATTCTAAATGTGTATGTTATGCAATCAATTCACCCCCGTCATAATTAATGATCATTGAATTCCATATGCTGTCCCTTGTCTGTAAAGCCAGTATTTATTTAAGGAGAGTTATTTTTTATTATTATTATTATTATTATATGTTCTGTTGAGACATTAATTGACATTCCAATTACTCCCAAAATACAATTATGTTCCCACAAAAAAATACTAAAAAAACAAACAAACAAAAAACATCACTACATACCAGAAGGTGCATTTATTTAATTCATTTCTGATTCAAATGTAAGAATAATCACATGCTCATCTCATTCTCAACAGGATTTTTTGTTTTTCAAGGCGACTCTTTTAAACTCTGCATGATGTCACTGCAATACCTTGATACCGTCATATACCATTATGTTATCATTCAATGTTGTAAGTTATTTGTGTTATTTATATATAAAAAAAACTGAAAACAAAGAAAGATGAGTTATGGATAACTTGTGTGTATTCTTGTACTTGGATTCATATTTTACAGCATGCGTTGTTTTCCATGTTGTTAGAGAGCATACTGGGAGCATAAACCATGAACTGGCCGATCAGACAACTCTGCAGAACAAAAACCTATTTGCTGCCAACACATTGAAAAATAACTCAAGAACCGTTTATACATGTACTCTGTGCTGTCGTCCAGATCATAAATTACACTCAAGGAATGAGCTGATTCTTTACTACTAGTACACCAATGCAGAAAACTAAAAAGAAATATTACTCTTGATCATATTTATCTGTGCATCTGTTCACTGACAGTCATGGCAAGCATAATGACACATAGCCTAATGCACACCTATAACATGCAATACATTATATTGATGATATAGCAATATCCTATTTAAACACACCAGTATGTTATAGCCTTATATTTTGATTTTATTAGACCCTAACTGAAACGGCCCAGGACCAGTCCTAATGGGAGCTCCTTTAGAACAGTGCCAAGAATTCTGAAGAAAGATCTTAAATGATGGTCAATAAATGTCAGGTGTACTCCGATGTCAGATCTTTTTTTGGCAGAAGATAAATCTTTAAATAACTTTATGGATCTTATAGTTAAATTCTCAGATGCCTATAACTCCAAAACATATTTTACATGGGTCTCCAATACAAGCCAGAAAATCTGATGACATCAGGGTACTCTTGAGATATTAAGCAGTCAATTTTCCAAGTTAGATAATTAAATGTCAAATCTGTTGACCTCATCTTTAAAAGGGAATAAATGTACATCGCAAAAGAACAGTTTGGGAAAACATTCATTTAGATGATCTTCATGGGACAATCCCAGACATGTATGCATGATGAATAACATCATTCAATCTCATAAATGGAATGCTAAGATGCAGCATTACTACACAAATCCTGGATAGATCTATTTATGTGATGCTGGGGTAGATAAAAATATGTCAACATGCTTAAATGTTGTAATAATTCCCTCATAAGTTTATATTGCATTGAGTGAAACCGGAGTCCTGTCAAAGTGCAGCCCAGAATTGCAGACGCACTGGCAAGTTGCCACACACACACGAACATACACACAAATGCACACACATACGTACACACGCATGGGCGGCACGTGCACACCCACACACACAGATGAGAGCTTTACCTTCTGTTTGGGTTCACATCTGGCTTGGAGAACCTCTGTCAGATAGAGACAGTCAAATTGAGAGAGCAAACCCCTGAAATACGTTTGACCCAAACAACATCTGAGCAAGGTGAAGGCTTCTGCCAAGTCACGCAAAGTTAGTCTTAGCAGATCATTTGTAGCATGCTCAAAATGTAAACACATTTCAGGCTCAAGGCTGTGTATTCCCAGCAGGATGGAGTGAGACTAGAGCCAACAGAAGCTAGCTAGCACTGCCATAGACAGAGAGCAAACTGCTAGCAAAGCAGGCCAGCTAGTCGTGCATGCCACAGCCATACATGATGTATGTCCCCGGACTAACATTATCTGCTTAATATAATACTCCTAAAATAATATTATTTTATATACTTTGTTTCATAGAAGTCATACGATATCCCTGCCTCTTTGGTTTATCCGTTGTACTGTACTGTGAAATTACAGTGCCTCATTAAACAGAAACATATCACCATATTATGCGACAGTGGCTCGGGAGGTACAGTAGAGCAGTCGTCTGGCAATCCGGAGGTAGAGAGAGAGCGAGAGAGCGAGAGAGCGAGAGAATATATTGGTGAGTCCCCAGCAAAATAGCATCTCTTGTAGTGGTTCCCACCATGAAAAGGTTCAAGAACGAAGCTTGGTTCACATAAGCAGTCACAACAAAGATGTCACAAGGCTACTGAACAGCTTGCAAAAAAACTCTAGAGCCAAACCTTCCACTTGTACAAGTCAAGTGAGGTATGATTTATAACTATTCAGTTCAACACTTTCAGAACAGCAGTGGTAAGTTAGTAGGGGTGGAACGGTTCACAAAATCTACGGTTCGGTTCGTATCACGGTTTTGGTGTCACGGTTTTTGGTTCGGTTCGGTATACCTTTTTAAAATTTTGTATTATTATTATTATTTAACACTCCAAAAATACCATACATCAGCATAAGATATATAGCCTAAAAATAATCCAACTTTTCAGTTATTCTCAAGGACGTAGTCATGCAAAAACTGAAAGAATGAGGCAGTTTGACATCAGGCACGTTATTTTGACAGTGACGGTTAGAGCTAGGAGAGAGAGGGGAGGCATTGCTGATTTAAAGATGCTTCTCATTTATTTGGTAAAAAAAAAAGTTTACCTTTAATAATGTTTGGCACACAAAGACCAAACTGACTGAAAAATATAGGCGTCATTTGTCAAAGTATTAACTTAGTGCAAACAAACAAAATAATTAAACCTTTATTTTTGTGGCCACATTATAGACAAAGCCCATCAACATAAAGTATGCATATGCTCAACCAGCACTAGACTTTCTTATCAAAAAAGAAAAGTCACTGTGTTATTTAAAAGAAATAAATCATGTGTACTAAATATATATTTACTTTTTAATTGCATGAAACATTATGAAGTATTCTCTTATGCTGCTCTTCACTGCATGGTACCTAATCGACTCGACTCGCTTTTGCTTTTTGAGTGTCTTGGATGCCGTATTTGAAGTGACGTCACACAAGGAAGTAAATAGACAATAGGGGACAAATAACTGTTCCAACTAGATGTATTCAGAATGGCTTTTAGTGGTATCTTTAAAAAAGGATATGGGATATGACATTTGACAGTGAACCACATGAATTTGACCAATGTGATATCAGTTGATGAGCTCACACAACTACTGCACTATATTCAGTTCATCTACAAATAATAAAGCCCAGGCCACTCTCTGCCCTGCCCCCCAATCATGTAAGTGCACATAGGCATGCACACACCCGCACACACACACACACACACCCACACACCCACACCCACACACACACACACACACCCACACACACACCTATCTACTTTGTAATGAGTATGACTCTCCTTTGGCAGAGTCCCTTCCCCTTGTTCTCATCTTCTGTTGGAATCAGCCAACTCAGTGTCCAGTTCCGCCACAAAAGCTGTTTGAGCTTCACACCTGAAAAGCATGCAGTTCAATTGCTCAATGAATCATACAATACACAGTCAAGTACAGAAATCCCTGAAGATATCCTGATTCATAAGTCTGACTATGTAGTTACCTGACGCCCAAAATGTAATGGTGTGTTAGGGCTCTCTTGAAGTCGATTTCCATGCTGCATCACATGAATCAGGAACTGGTGACAGCAGAGGACATGTACCTTAAACAGTTTGTCTGTCACAATTGTAAGTTCTGCTCCACCTGATCACAGACTTTACCTCTCTCTAGTGTCTCTAGGGACAAACGGGAGATGCCCATCAAGGCCACTCTCCCTGCTAACCTCCAAACCCTCACTCTCTTCCCAACTGACGCATGTACGGCATTGAGCAAGACAAATGCAAAGGCCCTGATGGCATCCCCGGCAGAGTGTTCAGGAACTGCGCTGAGCAGCTGACCGAGGTCTTAACTGACATCTTCAACCTGTCACTAGCCCAGGCAGTTGTCTCAGTGTGCTTTAAAACCACCTCCATCGTGCCAGGACCAAAACACTCCTCTGCTTCAAGCCTTAATGACTTCCACCCTGTTGCACTCACCCCCATTATCATGAAGTGCTTTGAGAGGCTGGTTCTGGCTCACCTCAAATCTGGCCTTTCACCCTCAGTGGACAGACACCAATTCGCCAGGAGCACAGAGGACACTATCTCCTACGCTACATTCCGCCCTCTCCCACCTGGATGAGAGCCACACCCATGTGAGAATGGGTCGAATCGACTTCAGCTCACCATTCAACACCATCATCCCCTTCAAACTCATCTCCAAACTTGGTGACCTTGTGGAAACGAAGGACCTCGACATAAACCCCTCTGTCTGCAACTGGATATTTTACATCCTAACTAACAGACTGCAGTCTTTATAATAGACAATCTCTCCTCCTGCACCCTCACCCTGAACACTGGCAACCCGCAAGGCTGTGTGCTGAGCCCCCTTCTCTAATCCTTCTTCACCCACTACAGCATTCCTGTACATGGTACCAACACCATTATCAAGTTTGCAGATGACACAACGATGGTGGGCCTCATCAAAAACAACAATGAGTCGGCCTACAGGGACGAGATCCAGCACCTGGCGGCGTGTTGTGTGGACAACAACCTGGCCCTCAACACCAAAAAAATAAAGGAGCTCATCGTGGACTTCAGGAAGACTAGAGCTGCCGCACACGCACCCGTCCATATCAACAGGACAGAGGTCGAGCGTGTCTCCAGCTTCAAATTCCTAGGAGTCCACATCTCCAAGGACCTCTCTTGGAACCTCAATGCCTCGTCACAGATCAGGAAGGCTCACCAGCGTCTCTTCTTCCTGAGGAGACTGAGGAAAGCCCACCTGCCTCAGACCAGAAAGCACTGCAGAGGGTGATGAAAACGGCCTCACCGGTACATCACTCATATAAAACTCATCCTGCAATTGAGTCTATTCATCACAAACGGTGTCTGAGGAAGGCACGCAGCATTGTCAAGGACACCTCTCATCCCAATCATGGACTGTTTGCCCTCCTCCCCCCTGGGAGGTGCTACAGGAACTTCCACTCCAGGTCAAGCAGATTCAGGAACAGTTTATTTCCCTCAGCTGTCATCACCTTGATATGATCCCATCCATAGATATATATAGAACACTAGATAGCTTAAGGCGGAGTCACCAGCGTCGCTGAACCGCCGCCATCTTGCCCCAGTCAGCCTTGAGTGAGGGTGAGTGATCTGCACAGACAAAAATACTCATAACTCGCTGAAATATTGACGGATTTACAAACGGTTTGGTTTATTACAAGCATTATTAACGTGGCTATGATTCAAGCGGTTTGTAAAAAAACATCTTTAAGTATGCAGTATTCATAACTACATCATTTTTTTTTTTTATCTTTCTTCCCCTCCTTTTTCCCGATTTTTCTCCCATCCCACCCTTCCTGGTTGTTGCATACTTTCCCCTACTGTTGGTCCGGGAGACCGGAGACTGTCACATGCTTTCCTCCGACGCATGTGCAGCCTGGGGCAGGCCAACCTGGCCGCGCAGGTTCTCACCGGGGAGAGTGTAGCGTGTGGGAGGCCACACTATCTCTCCTTAGTTCCAACCCTTGCTGAGCAGGCGCCCCGACCGAACTGTAGGGGTCGCTGTCCACAACGCCCAGGACCCACCCTTCAGCTTTTCCCACCCCCTGATACAGCCAATTGTATCAGTGTGAGAGGCCAGCCAAGCTGATAGCAACGCCGGGAGCTGGATTCGAACAGGCGAATCCAGTGTCTCCCGGTGTTGGTGACGAACGTAATCTCCGTGCGCCACCTGCCCCCCATAACTACATCTTTGATGTTTATAGCAAACCAACCCGTTTGAAAATCGGTAAAGAATTGAGCAATCTATTGTTATTTAAATAGTACATGCACCATAGACATTAATGTTATCAGTAGCTGAGCTGCCTGGGGCAAGATGGCCGCCCTACAATGACGTCGCTCTACATTGGTCGGCAGCGCGGGTAAGCTATCTAGTGTTCTATATGTATCTATGATCCCATCTCTCCCTCTGTAAAATAATGACAGCCTCCCCCATACCCTTATAAACTCTGAACTCCATTGCTTATATACAGATTGTATCCTAAGTTAACCCCATGTACAAATATATATAGCTACCTAAGTCCTGAGTCTTAGTCTACAGTACCTACAGTCAATGAATATAAAATATGCATATACAAGAGATATGCATGTCTTAAGATCTAAGGTGCTAATACATTTATGAGTAATGTGTGAGTCCTTGTGCAACATTTTATTGCACTGCTCTTATTATGTCTATTTTTATACTCATTCTGTCTGCACTTTTTTGCATGACTTTTATTTAGCATGATTCCTTTATTTATTTATTTTTTACAGGAATTGTAATTAGTTTAACACAGAAATCTATCACAATATTTTTTTATAGATTTTAATGACAGAGATCTATTACAATCTTTTTTTATTTAGTTTCTTTTCATTTTCATAGATTTGAATGACAGAAATCGATTACTCTGTTACCTATACTCAATGTATGTACAATAATGCTGTATGTACCGTATATTATATATATATATATATATATATATATATATATATATGTATTCTTACCATATATATATTTATCCACATCTTTCTGTACATACTGCATATAATCCTTTTTACATATTTGCAGATACTATATGTATATCTGTACATATCTCTTACCTACTCTTATACCTACTAGATATACCGCTGGCCAGTATGACTTAAAGGCCAACTTGCAGGTTAAACCCTACTGATCAATTATGGGTAGTTTACATCATTGGTATATAATTTCATTATTTATTTTTTTCCATTTGACGCCGGAAATGCCACTCAGAAATGGTTAAAAAGTCCACGCACGAATAACATGCAGGAGCAAATTAAAAAGCTTATCAGACGCTAGTAGGGCCGTGACGTCACTCGAGGCAACTTATGCCTTATGCCCGTCCGGGTCATAGTACTACTGGATATATGGCGCTGGCTAACATTAGCATTATGTCTGCTGTCGTGAACCATTTTAGATCGGGGCATGTAGAGGAGTTTGGGGAACGAGTAAAATCATGTACAGGTCCTCTTCTCAGACCTGTGTGGCAAAGCACTGCACACACATCATGCAAGCTACACGTCGCTGCATGTTGGTTAATGGTGGCCCACTCGGTGCATCACAGTCAGTGACTGTGATGCACCGAGTGGGCTACTATTGTGCTAACAACGTGCTGCGGCGTCTGGCTTGTTGGCCGGCATGAGTGCCCGATTTGGGGTGGTTCTCTCCTCTTTGTGTGCCTTTGTCCTCGCGGGTGTTCTGCCGGGGGAGCTTGGGAACGCGACAATAGTGGTGGTTGTAGGGTGTTTGAGCTTGTAGCGTTAGTTAGCTCATAGCTATCGTTAGCTTCTAACGGTGTATACACAATATGTACAACGACACAATGATCAAACACCTTATAACTACTACTATTGTCATGTCCATAAGTTCCCTGGCAGAATACTTGTGAGGACAAGGGTATACAAGGAGGAGAGAACCATTTTAAATCGGGCATTCATGCTGGCTAACAAGCTGGGTGTCGGGGTATGTTGTTAGCACAACAATAGCTACCAAGCTAAGCTATCGTTAGCTTCTAACGGTGTATACACAATATGTACAACGACACAATGATCAAACACCTTATAACTACTACTATTGTCATTTCCATAAGTTCCCTGGCAGAATACTTGTGAGGACAAGGGTATACAAGGAGGAGAGAACCATTTTAAATCGTTTGATAAAAACGCAAAAACTGGGTCAATTTCAATAATTTTTTCCTTCTTCATGAAAGTCACCGTTGGCCTAGTCCACATTGTTTATTGAACAAAAATACAACCTGCAAGTTGGCCTTTAAGTTACTACCATAGTGTCCTGTAAGGGACCAAGCAGCCAGACAAGGAGGACATAGTGGTTTTGCCAAAAAATAAGGGTTTTATTTTACCCATTTCAAAAACAGCCAAAGAATAAGGGTTTTATTTACCCATGCAAAAACATAATTTAAATATAACATAAATGGTCCAAATAATACAGCAGGACAAAACCAGACCTGAACAGAACGGAAGACAATGACAACTAAGAACTCAAAACTATATATAGGCCCTGGCCAGATACATCTAATCTAAGTGGGCTAATTGATTATTAATATTTTACTAAATAATATCTTACACTTCTAATTAATCTAACAAACAATAAACACACAACACAACTACCAAACTGCACAACTAATAATCTTAATTAATAAGGAAATACATATAATGTTATGGTTTGTAACCGACCTCAAACGCAACGGCACAGACAGGTAGTTCAGAGTTAGCCAAATACTAGGGCGTATTTATTTACAGAGTCAAAAAAAGGATAAAGTACAATTATCAAACAAACAGGGAGACTGCCTTCGGCAGAGTCATCTGCGGCTCTGCAGAATCCTCCTGGTGATAGCGGTGGGGAATTGGCATGTGACGTTGTAGCGGCTCTGCAGATACTCCCAGCTTTTACTCAATGTTGAAAACGGAGAGAGAGAGAGGTATCAGAAACAGTCCAACGAAACACAGAGGCAGTGTGGTTCCCTCCTCCCTTAGCTGTGTCCAGAACCAATTGACAGTGACAGTCTTCAGTGTTCCCCACAACACACAATTTAGCTGAGTCAGTGCAAACAAAACGAAATCTTCAGTGTCTCTTCTAAAGCACACAATCAGAATAATCCAGAGGGGTTTGGTTCCACTCACCCAAGCGCAACGCGTAAAGCGGGTAAACGAGGCGCAGCTCCAAACGGGGAACAAGGTTCTCAACAGCGGTTCTCCACAGAAAGGTCCTGGAGAGAAAGTAGACCAGGAACAGCAACGGGGAAAAAGCAGGCAAATGCAGTTGTATTCCAGAACGACCCGACAACGATAGAAGGAAGGTCCAGGTATATAAAGCCCTCTGGGGCGCTAATCACAAACTATGACAGCTGCGTGATGAAAGTGGCAATCGCTCAAAAAGCGTGTGGTGGGGAATGCACCAATCAGCACCGTACCTCAGGAGAGCGTGTGGCGGGGAACGAACCAAACCTCACATATAAGGAAACTAAATTACAATAAACCCCCCCCGGCATCTCCCGCAACATGGTTTGGTCCACCCCCCGCCATGACGGAGTCATAAATACATTGACTATCCTACAAAAAAGAGCAATAAGAGTAATAAACAATGCAGGATATCGGGACCACACACACACACTGTTTCTACAATCACACATTTTGAAGTTCATTGATATGATAAACTTTAAAACTCTGCAAGTTATGTACAAAGCAAGAAATAATCAATTACCGGTAAATGTAAGAAGCAAATTTCTGGATAAAGAGGGGGGATACAACCTCAGAGGACCATTGAACTTCAAAAAACCTGTGATGAAAACCAACCTGAAAATAATGTGTATCTCCTCTTACGGAGCCACCCTGTGGAATGGGCTACAGGATGAACTAAAATATTGTGAAAACATAAATCAATTCAAATCTAGACTAAAAAAATCTAGTTTTGATAGGTACAGAAGGGAAGAAGAGCTTTAATGGCATATTAAAAAAAATTATAATAATAATAAATACGTATGATACTGTATTGTGCGCTATATCATATCACATTATATAATCATATTATAATTCATTTGTATATTATATTGAACTATATTTGCAGTATGTACTATTATATTATGGTACTATATTGTTTTTTTTTTTTTAACAAATGTTTTTTTATTTATTTTAAATTTTTTTGACATGACATACAAACCTTTACAGTAGAAATCCACTATAAAACACATACATGCTCTTACTCGTTCCCCCCCCCCCCCCCCACCGGACCCCCCTTGAATACATCCATTATTCCGTTTGATATCAAGGATTAATAGTTCATATAATGTTTTATCCTCTCCACCACCCCTAACCAGATTTCTATGCTGGCTTCATTAATACCTAAAATTCGTGCGGTAGATATCTCCAGGTAAATCACATCAAGATATGTAAGAATCCATACCCTCCGGCACATTTTATCAGGTTGAATCCAGCGTGATGCTATTAGCTTTTTGGCAGCCGTAGTACCGGACAAGATTAGCCTCTTTATGTGTACAGAGTGTGATACCTGAGAGACATCATTCAGCAGCAATACAGAAGGCATTACAGGTATTGTCAAATACAAAAATCCTGATAATAGTGTGGTTATTTCTTCCCAAAATATCTTAACAGGCGGACATTCCCAATACATATGCATAAATGTACCATCATCACCGTTTGTACATAAGGAACATCGAGAGTCTTGTTTAAGCTATACTATATTGTATTGTATACATCATGTACTATATATCTCACATCACATTATATATGTGCTGTATACACTATTATGTACTATATACTATTATATATACTATTATATACTGCAGGTATACTATACTGTAATGTGTACTGTAATGTGTACTATATGTGTGCACTGAAATGTGTACTATATGTATCTACTATGTATGTATGTAAATTAAAGAAAAGAAAAATGAAACGTAAGTCTTCAGGGGTAGGGCCCGACAAGCCTAGTGCTTCTCCCTAGCCCTTTTCGGACAATTGGACAATGCTGCAATAGCAGCTGGTAAAAGTTTGGTGATTTATGGAATGACCGTTGTTGTGTCCAAAGCCCGAAATAAAAAATAACTGAACTGAACTGAACTCTGGTTGGATGCCAAACTTATTTTCGTTGTACTGTACTTGTGCTGTATAATGACAATACATTTGAATATAATATAATCTAGTCCCTTTCCTTGTGTTTCACTGTCTAGGTCCAGCAGATCTATGTTTAGTCTATGTGATACCCAGCTGAGTCTCATTTGTAATCAACCCAGGTGTCGCTGGTTTGGCATGTGTGTATATGTTAGTGTCACATGTTGACAGTACCCTGTTTTAAAACACTCATTTCCTATGAACGTTGTGGATTTACTCTGTGGATTATATCTTTTTCCAGGATATGTGCTGCCCAACAGAGGCTAGAGATGAACGGCTGTAGAGAATATGAAGTGAGAGCCTAGGAATTGCCTGGGCCTGTATCTGGGCCTGTATCTGTGTCTGATCAACCCAGGTGTCGTTTGTCATCATCCCTGTGTGTATATACATATCTTAGCTCCCCTTGTCGGTCTTTGTTCGGTCGTTCGTCTGCCTGTGTTGTTTCCTACATGCCTGTCTGTTCTTAACTCATTGGACACCAGCGGTTGCTGTGGGCGTATGGCCGTTTGTGTCAGCGCTGTAATGAAATGGGGGTACATGCCGGTGTTTGTAGTGCTAAAACTATATTAAATATTATAGCTATGGATCTAATGATATAGTCGATTGTCATTGAGTTTCTTCCAGTCAAGTTGCAAAAAACAGATTTTATACCGTGGTGAATATGACTATAGTTTTAGGGTAATTCTGTGTAATCCCAGGAAACGCTGCTAAACAACGTTTTAGTGCAATTCACTAAAAACGTTGCCATTCCTTGCTTGGATCAACAATCAATCTGAAATCAACGCTAGATTATCGGTATTATGTTTCATCATGCATGCATGACAAGGGGGGGTGGGGGCGCCCCTCCATGCTTTGATCGCTACCAACGGGATACGTTACACACACACACCACACACACTCGCTCCCGATCGCATGAAGGAATTTTTGGATCAACGCAATATTGATACCATTTACCTTGACCAGGATCTGTCCCGAAAAGAATATTCCAATTATCTGATCGCCATTTCAAGTACTGATGTCGACCATGTTTCCAACGTAATCCAGCCGTGAACATGATCCGGGGGTCGGGGACCCTCGTTGATGCATCTGTTAGAACTGCTTGCCCTGCCCGAGTGGTTAGACCCCGCCCCACGCCGCAGCTCGGCCCAGACACCAAGCCACATAGTTTCAAATGGAGTGCAATAACGACCGCAATGTGTTAGGCGGCGGTATTGGATTTTTGTGATCTCAGACCCATCCCCAGTGATAACACACAGCTGCCTGCATGTTTATGAATGGAAATAGCAAATGAAAAAAATAACGATCCAATAACGAGTATACTCGTTGTTGGCAGAATTCGATTGGCGGGCTATAACGAGTTGACTCGTTGTTGGCGGCCATTGAGTTAATAAATACACCCAGAGTTAGGTTTTTACTTCATCACCTGCCTGTGTCCTGCACTTGGGTCCTACTACAAACACCTTACATTGTGATTCAAATCCATCTTGACTTTCATCATCAGTGAGAAAAATACATCTGCTTCCAGGTCTTCTGTATTTTTTAGGAAATCCCTGAACATGATATTGCATTGGTTTGTGATAGATTATTAGTTACTGGGTATTTCAAAGTACCTCATAATTGCTGCCATTTTTAAGCTAACAACTAGGGCTTTCCAATGATATAAAATAGGTGTATGATTATCATCATAATTTTTATTATTATGGTTCATATGTAGTTGCACTTGAACTTGTTGAAATTAAACTTGGAAGATAAAAATGTATTAAATTAAACTTGCCTTGCTTAAATCAGATTTATGTGTAATGAATGGAATGTAGACAATCTTGTTGGCGATATAGAACAGCTGACAGATTAGAAATAGCATCTATTGTTCAAAAGATATGAATTAATTAATGAAACTAGATTAGATAAAAAAAGATTTTTTTTTACATATTGTGATGGAAATTATAAAACTTTCATGTTTGTGTTAAAAAAAATCTTCAAACTTACCCCATTCTCTTCATAGTGCCTTGTCTTCCTCCATACTCGCTGCCTTCTAGAAGCATCTTTCCTGGGTAGAGAAGTACTGTAGCTCTTCCTGGGTCTCCCTGGATCTCAGCTGGTGTTGTTAGCATCGGCGCTAGCATGGGAGCTAGCGTCCAGCATCTAGGCCTTGTCGTCAATTCTAGGTTGATAAAATGAGATATGTTACATATAGGAATATGATCCACTAATGAATACACTAAATACAGCAATGTGGCTATTTGAGAACACTGCATTTGCGAAATAAATACGTCAACTGTGTTCACGTTAGCCGTGCGTTAGCTCGCAGCTAGCGCTAATGTTACCTGACCACAGCAGGTCTTCCTGGGGGGAAATTGTTACTTCACCACAGTACTTTTGAAACAAGCTTTTTGAGTGAAAATATGACCAGAATCTCTGGAAAAACATCTCACAAACACTATAGACGGTCATAAACGTAAACGAATGCTATAAGAAGTTCCACAGATTAGTATAAACAGTACTTACACGGTCGTTTCGAAATGTACAGGCAGGCGCGGATTCCCCGGAGAAAATAAATTCTTTGACCGAACGCTCTGGGAAAAGCTACCAAAAAACTCGAGCTGCCGTCGACGAAGGCTTTTATAGACTTCCGCTCAGAGCTGCGGACTGATACTTGCTGTGCGTGTGGTGGCCGGTCTTCCTAATATGTTCACAAAAAATGGTGTCCCTCCGCCAAATAATGGCCGCACAGTGTGGATCAGAAATAAACAGCGCCCTATATCACGGCGCCGTACAGCTCGACCCGGAACAATTTGTGATCTTCCTCCATATTTAACTTGATGAGGGCAGTGGCGTCATTTCAGTAAAAGCCAAGGTATGGCAAGGAGGGAGGGTGGCTGTTGCGGCCGGTGCTACGTATAGTTTGAAGGTCGTGGGGGGGGGGGGGTGTGGGGAGGGGGGCGATAGTCGTAGTTTCTTTTTTTTTAAATCAGTTGTGCAATAGCCAATTTTGGTGAGTTGTTTCTATACAATTCACTTATGACAAGTCATAATGCCGCGAGAGAGATAGATATCGCGCTATTTATTATCTACAAAGCAGGCATGGCCAGTCCACCCTCATTTCACTGTCTGTATGCACCTCCAGACATCATATTTGAAGACCCTGATCAGATAGGCCACATTTATTTGCTTGATCCATTTACATTGGCTGCAACGATACATTGGCCTGAGCTATTGTTATTAGTGATGCACCGATGTGAAAATTGTGGCCGATACCGATAACCGATATTAATATTGCTGTTCTGGCCGATACCGATATTTACCGATGTCGATATCTCTGTATAGAAAACACTTTTTTATGATAATCAAATAAAGAGCTATTTTCCAAAACTCATAATTTTTTTACTTTTGTAACTTATTTTCAGAAATGACTGATATTTTGAAATATTTAAGGCCAAAACATGTAAAAAGAAAAAAAAATAATAATAATAATAATAATAATAATAATAATTTAATATCGGCCCTATCTTGATATCGGACCGATACCGATGTGTAAAAAAACTGCCATATCGGCCGATATTATATCGGCGGCCGATATATCGTGCATCAATTGTTATGCAAAGACAGGTAGCCAGGTAGGTACTTGGCGGCTTGGTTGTTTATTCTGAGACAAAGAGCAGCCACCTCTGTCTGGCGTGAGGGGGGGGTGGGGGGTGGGTTGTGAGAGCTGGCATGACAGGGGTTAGTCAAGCTAATTCAATCTGTCAGAGGTATGCTAAATACTGAACATATTGGGGACTAAAACGGTACCAAACTGTTTGTGGCTAGCAAACTATATCAGAGATACACATTTTGTTTGTTAACTATCTGGGGCCCTACCTACAAAGTAGTCCTAGTAGTGATTAAAAATAGGATTCATAAGATAAGTTATTTATGAAATGTCTTATTCCTTAGGTGGAAAATTGTTAAGAAGGGGATACTTTCCTTTCTTTCCAAACTTGATCTCCCAAGCTTGTCTGTCGAGGATAGTGAGTTTATGAGCAAACCATTTTCAATTTGCGAAGTAACAGCGACCATTAAACTTCTACCATCAAATAAATCTCCTGGGGAGGATGGTTTCCCCCCAGAGTTCTACAAGGAATTTCAAGACCTCTTAATCCCTTTCCTGAGACGTTCTCTCGGGCCATTATATCGGTTATTCACAAGACGGGGAAGGACCCTTTAAAGTGCGCCTCCTACAGGCCAATCTCGCTCCTAAATACAGACTATAAACTTGTAACTAAGATGACATCCAAAAGATTAGAAACATTCCTTCCCCGCCTTGTTAATTCCGATCAGACTGGCTTTATAATTAACAGACATTCCTCTAACAATCTTAGACGCTTTTTTAATATTATCCATTTCGCACATAAAAACAAGATTCCCAGCATTGCTCTCTCCCTCGACGCCGAAAAGGCCTTTGATCGGTTGGAATGGCCCTATCTCTTCAAAGTCATTGAAAAATTTGGTTTTGACGCTCAATTTGTCGACTTGATCAAATCACTCTATGGCTCCCCCAAAGCTAGGATTGCGGTCAATGGGACTACCTCAGATTATTTCTCCATACATAGAGGTAACCGACAGGGCTGCGCTCTTAGCCCCGCCTTATTTACGCTCGCCCTAGAACCCCTAGCAGAAGCAATCAGAATAGACACTAAAATAACTGGCTTCAAAATTGGACCGAACACACATAAAATCTCGCTCTTTGCTGACGATATTCTTCTCTTTTTAACAAACGCGGAAAGCTCCCTCTCACGTTTAGTCGAACTGTTGGACTTATATAGCCCCTTTTCCGGATATAAAATTAACCTTGACAAAAGTGAAATACTGCCCTTATCAGATTCTATTAAAGACACCATTCAACATAACTTCCCTTTTAAATGGTCACCAAATGGTATAAGATACTTGGGTATACTAATAGATAAGGAGATGGGAAATCTATATAAGCTCAATCTGTTAAGACAGTTACAAATCCTAGGGGAGGACTTGGAAAAATGGACGAACCTCCCTCTCACCTTACTAGGCCGAATTAATGCTATAAAAATGAATGTCCTGCCAAAGTTTCTTTATATATTTCAGTCCCTCCCAATCCAAGTCCCTTCTAAATTGTTCTCCTCCTTGGACGGATTGATCAGACGGTTTATATGGCGAGGTAAATCCCCAAGGATCGCCTTAATTAAACTTACTTTAGACTATACAAAGGGAAGACTGAAACTTCCTAATTTTAGATTGTATTACTTGGCGGCACAAGCCAGATTTTTGGCTCAAATGTTTGAGGGGGACCTCTCAGCCTCATGGTTGAACATTGAATGTCTAGACATCAACGAGACCGCCAGTCTGATACCTTGTACAAATGGGACGTGAAATCAATTAAGACCATCACCCAGAACCCCTTCATGATCCATTCAGTCCAAACCTGGTTAAAATTACAAAAGAAATTCGGACACAATAGCCCTCTATCACCTAAAACCCCCCTATGGGGAGCTTATACTTATACCAGAATAGAGACTTTGAATCCTGGCCTTTACAAGGTATCACTCGACAGTCTCGACTGGAACATTGTTATGAAAATGAGGTTTTTATGTCCTTCCAGCAAATGAAAGAGAAATATCAACTTCCTGGAAGAGATTTCTTTAAATACCTGCAACTGAGAGATTTTGTGAGGGTTAACACTCAAGGTCAATGGAAACTACCAGGAAAATCTCCCATTGAAAGTCTTTTTCATAATGATCAAAGGACCATCTCTCAAGTCTATAACACCTTACTACCCTCTCTGCCGACCACTGAACCTGATAGGTCCAGGACTAGATGGGAGAGAGATTTAGACACAGAAATTGATCCAGGCCTCTGGGAGGACCTATGTAAAGATGGGGTCACATGCACACTAAATTCAAGATATAGACTGATTCAATTCAATTTCCTGCATCAGGTCTATTTTACCCCCTCCAAATTACATGGGTTCAACTCTCAATCTCGTCCCTCTGTTTTAGGTGTGGCCAGGAGGAGGGCACGTTCCTTCACTCCACTTGGCATTGCATCAAACTGCAAAATTTCTGTGAGCGGGTCTGTGAGACCATATCACAAATTCATAATATAACATTTCCGACTGATCCCGAATTATGCCTCCTTGGTAACTTTACAAACTCAAACCTTACACGCAGTCATTCCATCAAGCTTACAGAACTCCTCCTGGTTATTGCCAAAAAATGTATTGCAACAAAATGGAAGTCAGGTCTCCCTTTGCCATTTGGGATGTGGCTTTCAGAGGTGAAGAGCTGTATCCATTTAGAAAAGGTGACTTATTCACTAAGGAACAGGGTTGATCATTTCAATAAAATTTGGCAGCCTTTTCTGGACTATTTTGGAGATCTCCCACCCGACTTGACTGAATGACCTTTTCATTGATCTCTCTATAGCTCCATTCTGGTAAAGATGTGTTAAAGATGTGTTGAGGACATCCTGTATCTCTCAATGTCTCTGAAAATAGTTATTTTTTGTTCTGTTTTTTTGTTGTTGTCGTTTGTTTCTGTTTTCCTGATGTGTTTGTTTACATATGTAGGGACCTCTATCACTTTATCTTACACATTTACAACCATTTACCATAGGCGTATATAGGCACCCACATGTAGTTGTTGTTATTGTTGCTGTTATTACTGTCCTGTAATTGTCTCAGTATTGTCATTTGTGTATGTTTTGAATAATGGAAAATCTAAATAAAATATTCAAAAAAGAAAAAAAAAAAAAAGGGGGGATACATTTATGGAGCTTAAGATGTTTCTTAACACATTGAGTGCCACGCCCCTTCTGGGAAGTGCATCTGGCCTTGCCGCCCATTAACCCCATGTAAGCGCTCACCTTGTTTGTAGAAATAAACCTATATTTTATATTATAACTATGGATCTAATAACACCGTCGATTGTCAGTGAGTTGCTTATGGTCAACATGCAAAAAACAGATAATTTTTTCATCCGTACATTTCCGTTTTAAACCAATTTGAATAATAACTTTATTTGTATAGCATATATGAATATAGTTTGGGTGATTCTGAGTAATCCCAGAAAAATACGCGAAAACAGCGTTTTAGTGGAATCCAGTTATCACGTTGCCATTTTTCGCCTGATTATCGAATCTTCCTGAAATCAATGCTAGATTATCGTTATTATGTCTCTCATGCACCCATGAAATGTGGTTTAGAGCGGAGTGTCACAGATCAACCTTAAAGGTGGTGTAAGTGGTATTTCTTTGTTCAAATAAGTGTTAAATATCTCTACATTCTCGGGCGCCCTCGTGGCGCACCCCATAGTGCCTCACACACCTACGTGGCCGTCCCGGGTTTGCCTCCCGCTCCCAGGGGATAACTTGTCACATGTCTTCCCCACCTATTCTCCCGTTCACCCTCTCCTCCTCTGTCGGTCATGTCTGACCATGAAAAAAACGCTGGAAAAATAAATCCGAATTGGCTGCAGGCTTGCGACTTTATTTCCGTCGTGTTTATTTAAGTTAGCTATACATATGGCCACTGTGTGTGTGTGTGTGTGTGTGTGTGTGTGTGTGTGTCAGGGCTGTGATCAATTTGATCCCAACCCCTGTGTGCATGTGTGTGTGTCTGTGTGTGTGTGGTATATGGAAAAGGCAGGTTTGGTATCTCTATTTTTCCACTTCATTATTTATGTATGTGAATATTTGCTTAAGTCAGTATTTTTTATTTTTCGTCTTTTGGGTATTACATTTTTTCTTTATTATTTATGTCTGTTTAATAGTGTTGTTGATGTTATTGTATATGTTGTGTTGTTTGTCTATAAATGTTCAATAAAAAAAAAAAAAAAAAAAAAATCATTATTATTATTAATAAAAAAAATGCACAGTGCATTTCCATAGCTGTGGATGAGTCCACTGACACCACTGAGAAGCCTGAAGAACCGTTCATGTTCTGAAGAACTGTTCATGTTCTGAAATGTTATTGCTAAAGATTGAGAAGATTGGATCAGTTGTACTTTTTTTTTGAATACTTGAAACCCTTTTTTTGTGGAATATTTGATGCGGCCCAGCCTCACCCAGACTCTATCTCCAGCGGCCCCCAGGTAAATTGAGTTTGAGAGCCCTGCCTTACCTGGTCTCTGATGTAATGCAAGAAAAATAATCCAATTATCTGATCACCATTCCAGTTATCCACAGCGATCCTGTCTCCGACGTTATTGGGCATTGCACATAAACGGGCGGGCGGGGTCAGTTGTCCAAGCCATCCCTACAAGCGCGTGTTTTGCCGGAGTGTTTAGGACCCGCCCCCACGCCGCAGCTCGGTAGAGAAAAGAAACTACACCATTTCTAATAGAGTGCAATAGCGGCCGAAGGCGTTAGAGGGCGGTATAAGAAAGTCTGCCGGACTTCCGGTCAATGGGTAGACGGCCATTGAAAAGAGCTCCCGGTCAAAGAACATTGAAAAAGGAAGTTAAAATATCTAAAACAAAATAAAAAGTGACGCAGGAGGTAAATCAAGCTAGCATGGCGCAAGACGACAGAGCAGAGGTGCCCACTTGGGTAGAGGAGCTACAAGCTAGCATACAGACTAGCATCCAAGCTAACATGCAGAACATTCAGAATAACATCGAATTAAAGAAGGGTCAGGACGAGCTCAGAGAAGAAATAAATAAGAGACTCGAGACAATGGATGAAAAGTTACAGAAACAAGAGAAAGACATAAGGATGTTAGAAAAAAGGACGGCTGAAACGGAGGAATGGAATACAGAAATACAAGGAATTCTAATGGCGATGCTCGAACAACAAAACACGATGAGAGAAAAGCTAACAGACTTGGAGGGGAGGTCATGCTATACTATGTTATTTGATACTATCTTGTCTAGCACAGTCTCTGGAGCGTAACAGTAAGAAGCATTTTGTATGAAAGTATTCTGTACTTCTGTATGACAACTATTAAAGAAACTTGAAACTTGAACTTGGTCAAGGAGAAATAATATACGAATATGGGGACTGAGAGAAGGGAGAGAAGGAGACTCGATGACCAAATATGTAGACAATCTAATTCGAAAATAATTAGAAATGTCAGACCTCGCCAAGGTAGTTCAAAGGGCGCACAGGGCCCAGGCACCGAAGCCACAGACAAACAGACCACCGAGAGCAGTTATAGTTAATTTCTTGAAATTCGAAGTCAAAGAAAACATTCTCAGAGCAGCCTGGCAGACGAAGATGGAGGTGGAGGGACAGAGGATAACCTTTGATCATGACTATTCAACAGAGGTGGCTGTAAAACGTCGGAGCTATGTAGAAATAAAAAAGGCTTTGAAAGAGAAAGGAATCAGATTTCAATCACCAATGACCACGCTGAAGGTCCATTGGAAAGAAGGCATCAAGGTGTACAACGACGTGCAGGAAGCGACGAGGGACATGAATCGGAGAGGATGGAAGGTGCCGAGAGAAGGAGAGAGACCGACGCTGATGCAGAGGTTGGAGAAGGTGCACAGATGGACCAGATTCGAGGGGCGAGGACGAGGAGAGGAGGACGGGAAGGTGACGGGGATCTGAACTGATTCAAAGCGGACCAACTGAGAAGAACGACAAAAAGACACTGGGAAGGGGAGCAGAGAGGAGATGAGAGGGAACACGGTGATCCAAGGAAGGATAAGTACAATACAATATCAATATGAAAGACTTACCAATATAAACGTTGGACAGATATGAAAGAAACACAGAAGTACACGTGACACACAATACGAGGGAATATGAACATGAGAATAACTTATGCAAAGATAAGATGTATAATACGTGGGGAGCTCCAGTAGCTCACCGCGTACCTCGAACGCTATTTCGGCGTCGGGGACAACCGTGCGCGTCACGGATCTGGGGTACACGAGTTCGACTCCCGGACTCGCCATATTTTCTCAGAGTGTCTTTCCCCCCATCTATACCCCATTCAACCTGTTTCTGTCGGTCATACTTGACCAGAAAAAGCGATAAACGCGAAAAGAACCAGCTGACTGGTCAAAGTTTAAAAAAAAATATATGTATAATACGTATGGGATAATTACAACAAATGTTATAAAAAAGGACAAGTAAATTCAAGAAACACACTGGGAGAAATACACATTGGACTGGTATACACGTGACACACACAATACAAGCAAATGTGAACATGAAAATGACTTATGCAATGAGAAGATGGTAAAGTACATACGAGATAATTATACCAAAATTTCTAAAAAAGGACATGGAGATTCAAGAGATATGTTGGGAAAAAACACATATTGGACGGACATGAAAGAACCACAGGATTCAAATAAACATGAACATGAAAGTGACTAATGCAGAGCTTTGACCGGGAGCTCGGAGGTCGCACACAGAACAAGTTGGACATGTATAGTGCACATCTTCTTGCCACTAGGCGGAGCCCTCTCACTAGGAGAGCCACTACTCCCCACCCGCGGGGGAAAGAGGGATACGACTGAGATCCTCTACTACCATGGAAGTACCAAATGTTATTGTTGATGTTATTGTTTATTATGGCTCTATATATGTCAGACAGACAGGGATAGCAGTGGACTATTTATGCCTTTTTTTTTTACTTGGTTTAGATGTTATGTTCTTATAATTTTGTCTGTAAATTGTAATGTTGTAATGTTGTTGATGTTTGTAGATCGAAAAGTTTGCAAATAATTTTTTAATTTTTTTTTTAAAAAGGCTGTGTGCCAGCTCTGACACACTCAGAACAGAATTATGAATGGAAAATAGCGAATAAAAGAAATACCGTGAGAAAAACGTAGATCTACGTTTCCGGCACTCAACCGCCGGGCGACAGAAACGTAGTTCTACGTTAACGGCACCCAAAGGGTTAAGCCCGGAGCCCTATTTTCTGAAAATCCGCCTAAAATACATACCTAAGTAAATGGAATATTGCTCCACTTCTACAAGGGCCATTTGCATATTATTGGTATCTAGGGACATCTATGGACCTCAGTGAATGTATTCCCAGTGTCAGAAATATTGTGTCCATTACTAGGCTTGCTTAAATTGTGATGAAACAAAGGAGAATATGAATTATGATTTTTCTTTGCAGCTTTGACAGTGAATAACACCATGCTAAAAATTACCAGACATGAACTGCCACTGATCTCGTTCAGGTTATGATGTTTATACTTGAATACGTTTGAAAAATAAAACGATACTTTTGTCAGACAGTCTAGACAGATTGATTTATGACAATGTCATTTGCGGTCCGCCGATGCACCGCACGGGTGGAAGAGGTTAACCGACAAGCAGGCAGAGACGATCTACGTTATAAAGAACACAAGATCGCCATATTCAAAGACTATATCCCAGAAGTGTTGGCACAGAGAGGGGAGTACCGGGACACCATGTTTAAGCTCTGTAAGTTGGGCTTTTCCCGGCAAGGCTGTCTGTGAAGCTGAGGGATGAGGAACGGAGGAAGTATTGGTCGCTTGTCGAGGCTGAGGAATATCTGAAGAGAGAGTGGGTTGACCGTGAGGATGGCCGAAAATTAGCGCTAACGACGTTGTAGAGGATACTTGCCAGGTCATTCTTAGGGACGATCTGACGCTGAATGAAAAGAACCATGCTTCTTGTAGGCAGAGTGGTAGAAGGTGTGGAATCTCCATCCATCAGCGTAACTAATTTCACCTGTGCCTACGTGTGCGAGTTGAAGTGCAGGGGGTGTGTGAGTGAGACAGGTATGGAGGGTTGAGCTGAAGTGCAGGGGGTATGTGAGACAGGTATGGAGGGTTAATGTGGAGGTGAAGCTGTAACATTTGTTTTTTTGTGCTTTGAGCACCACATGGCATTCAGCTCCATTGTATGACGGCAGACATCTCTATGGCATATATCTCCAAAACATGGCAAAGTACACCAAAACTATCTTGAATGGATAGATAGATAGCACTCTGGGTAAGAGGAAAAATATGTTCCTCTGTGAACTACCCCTTTAACGTGTCAAAAGAGTGAATGAATCATTGCATTTATATAGCGCTTTTCTAGACACTACTTCACTATGTAAAGCACTTATGAATGGACTCACAACTGTAGGTGTGATTCTGATTCTGTTCACAAAAGCAAAAAGCATGTAAAAATGTCACACAGAAAATCATCTATGATATAACACGATGAAAAGGTATAAAAATCAATGCAGTATCGTACTGGCACTGGTATAAATCAGCCAATTCACCATGAATCTGTGGAAGTACCACCAGAATGTGTCACATGGCCACAGAAAGATCAGAGCGAAAGAAGGGTTTCCAGATTTCCAGAAACCTAAACTGCATACAGGGCGGACAGACATGACCACAGGATTAACATGACAAATATCGATAAACAATGTTTCGTTACTATAAATCTTAATACAACTCATGGTTGGCACACACCATATGATACATATGGTCGATTCATCATGCAAGATGACAGTGTAAAAGGGCTGCGTGTGATACACATGTGCATGACGTGCAAGTCTGCATGCGATCTCGTCTTTCGCAAAAGAGTATGACAACCCAGGTATCTTTGAAACTTGACATACTGTAACACAACAGGTCTGTTTCACATCACATAGACCACATCTGGCTTTGGAGAGGATGATTGCATAGTATTTGGAGTAATAAATAAACTTTGCACTATATTACCTAGAATTTCTCTTTTTTGTTTTGTTAAAGCCAATATTTGGGAAAGGTCATCTGCAAAAGTTGGACTTTGTTAATATAACAGGACTTTAATAGACGTCTGTTTCTCGGATTAGGATGATTGGTTGCAGAGGGTGCCAAAGAATTCCCCAGTGACGGGAGGGAACAGAACACTGACCACACTGCTCTCAAAAACCTTTACCAGGCTACATTCTGTTCTTCTTCTCAGGGCAAGATATGGAGTAAGAACAGAATACCAGCTTTCAAAAGCAGAGAGAGCCAATTAAAAATGAGTGTCATGTAAATCAGTATTTGAAAGACTTCAGCTTATCTGATCTAACTTGGAAAACCAAAATGTAAATGTATATATATATATATGGTATATAAATGTCAGGATTTTCTACTTCAGTGAATCCTGGATAGTGACCTGCAAATGAAACATTCAAAATTTAGCAAGTACTAGTACTATGCATTATATGAAAACGTATAAATAGAGCATATTGTCAAATTATGCAACACATTGTTCGATACAAAGAAGTTTGTTTTAAATTGACACAGAGGCTTATTTTCAAGCATTCTTTGATTTTTCAATGTGCTTCCCCACTAATTCCTCAACTGAAACATGGGAACAACAGCATTTAAATTAGGCTAACCGACAGCTGGACATCGGCATCTTCTGCTTGCCTACAGAGCACTATGAGCATTAGAATCATAAAACGTGTGTCAACCTCTTGCCCAGTCCTTTTGGTTTGTCCTTGTGACATTGTGGATTTATGTTTTTCCAACGTCATCAAAAGTTTGTCAAGATTGTTGGAAAAAAAGAGAGTGACATAATCTAGGGAAGGCACTTTCATCAATTATGTATCATGATGACTTGCAACCAACAATACCAGGTGGTGGCCACTCCATAACCTTTTCTTCATGATTCATGGGCCATTCACCCGGCAAGGGGGAAACTTCAAACTGTAGCCTTATCTAAGCAGCATGATAAGGACAAAGTTCTCAAAACGTATCAAATCAGAATACCCAGGCGGAGGCACGATCTGAGCTTCCTCTCTCTCTCTCACTAGCTGGTTTGAAACAGGCATTTACCAATACATTTACTCTAGTTACCGTAATTGAGTAGATCAATTACTAATCAACTGTACTTCAACTTCAGTAAATTTTAAAGTATTTACTTTAAAGTATGTTTTATTTTTGGTCATCATACAGTAGTACTAAATACAATGAGATATGTCATACAGACACTGTTATACGTATATTCGTACTGGCATCGCGTCCCGCTCTTAAGCCATACCGAGATATACCTCATCTCATGTACCTAGTGTACTCCATCAACGAATAAAAAACAATACACCCATCACCTGCCAAGCCCCGCCCTAGTGGCGTACTATATAATACTAGGCGTGGCCACCACTCACTCTTCCTCTATTTTTGTTTCCATCATAGCGGATGCATGACACCCTATGCAACTAGTTGTTATGAAAAGTTTAGATAATATTGAGCGCTTACGGAGATTTGCTTACCCCTGGAATCTTCGGGGTATGCTCCAACGACACGTCGGGTCTATTCTGATGTTCCCTCGTCTTGTGGCAGCAGATCGAGGGACAGCGTGCAAGGTTTGGTTATCGAGCCGGCTCGCACACAGGTAGGCCCTGTGTCATCAGGCATTGATGCTAGTGTTAGTAATGCTGGTTTGTTTTGTTACACAACCGAGTTGTGTGTCGGCGCCAGGGGCGGGATGGTTTGATGAACGTTCCCCTGAAGTGGACGGTTTCCAAGCGATCCTGGAGCGTGCTGCTAAACACTAATGCTAACGCTAATGCTAACACTAATGCTGAAATGCTGGGCACTGTTCTAATGTTCCCTGCCGTGGGATGTTGCCGCTTTTCCCTCCTCTTAACCGGTTCATTGATGAAGGTCAGTCGGTAGCTAATGTGGGGGGTTTTGCTGAGTCCTATTTTACCCTTTTTACGGGTAAATGGGTTGACAACAGGGTGCAGGGCGGGTGTGCCGTGGCTAGGTAGCCAGGTAGCATCGATCCTGTGCCCCGGCGGGGTTGGACGGTGTCCCACCCGGAAGCCGATGCTTGAGAGCGAGTCGGCCCGGCGGGTGGCAGTATGGACTGATGAGAGCTATACTGTTGCAGGATGGGATTTTAGCGGCGGCCAGTGTTGTGGCTCAGCTGACTGTTTTTCTGTCCACATTAGCGTCGAACGCTATGCTATATTGGGCTACTGTTTCTGTTCTGTCTCTCTGCTATGGGAATGTCTGTCTATACTACAGTCTTCCCTCCTCTCAACCATTCATGCTGACGGTCAATCGGTGTCTACTGGGGGAGTAGTGCGGGGGGGGCTTTGTTTACCTTCATGGGTAAATGGGCTGAGGTCTAGGGCTGGTGTGCTGTTGTGAATATTATGAATGAATGCGGGACTGGTTCTCTCTGGTCTGCCTCCCCTTAACATGTTCGTGGTGTTAGTTCATTTATTCATTAACCCCTTCATGGTGCACACCACAGTGGAGGTTGCTGGTTGCAACCACCACTGGTGCTCCGTGTTAGCATCAGTCCTTTGCTTTTGACATGTTGAAACAGTGCCCCGCCCGGCCGACGCCATGAGGTGGGTCGGCCCGGCAAGTGGCTGGTGGGCTGCTAAAGCCTGTACCGCCACGGTATGGAATTGACAGCAATTAGTAACTGTTCAAATTGCTGTTTTTTCTATAAAAAAATGGTGTCTGGTGGCGGGGCCTTGAGGGCCAGCCGACGTCGACACATCGCGTGAGGTTGTTGACGTTATTAGCTTTGACCTAGCCGCAAGCTATAACCGCTCAGGGCTCCCCTCTCCGCAGAGGTTTTTGGTCTTCCGCTGGAGCGCGGGCGGTATTGTCCTAGGCCCCACACCGCCTCACACCGCGCAGCCAGAAGAAGAAAGAGCACGGCCTTGTCAGTGGCGATGACGAGGCCCTCGACAGGCGGCCATGTTTTCCCCCGCCAGAGGTATCCTGGGCGTTGAATCGACAGGTGTCCACAAGGCCGACAGCCTTGGCGGCCGAGGGATCGGCCATGTTGGATGAGCTCGGCTTGGAATATACAAGCCGTCGCCGTCCTGCCGCGAGCAGCCCGCTCTCCGATCACTCCCTCCCCCCAACACCAGCGGAAAAACGGCTCTGATTGTTTCCTTTGGCTGCGGGCCGCGTGCCTTCGTTGAAGCGCGTGCGGCCCCACTTTTCGCTTCTCATGGGGACAGGGGCTGACACCCAGTTGATGGCTGAGCCTGGGTCTGTCCGTGAGAATGTTGTGCTGTCAAGCGGCTCCCACACCATAAGCTGTGTTGGTTGAGCCTGGTGTTACGTCTGTCAACTATAAGTGTTGTCAGCAGGGGTGCTCGAAACCTTTTTGAGGCACATAGTGCGGGCTTCCCCGACCTCGCCTTCGCCAGGCCAGGTATCATGTTGGTGCCTCCCACTCCTGAAAGATTGGCAGTGGTCTCGCAGGCGCACGTGATTTGGGTGGTAGTAATATCACTGCAGGGCTACGGTGTGTAGGAACCCATGGGGGCCTCACACCTTGCATGTCCGGCTGCAGAACAACTCCTCAGCATGTTCTGGAGGGGTGTTCAGTGGGGGAGCTTTTGTCACCTGGTATGATGTCAGCTTCCCCCGTATCAAACTGGCCCTTTCTGTCGGGGTCCCCCCTTGGGTGCGATTGCCTCGTGGGTAGTGTCAGGGTCAGATGTCCCGACACGGAACGCTCTGCTCGCACGGGTCCAGGGTTGGCTACGCACAGCGGGTGGGACCGGGCCGCCTATCTACAGTTCCTAGCGGACCTGCGCCACATGGCGGCGGGTGCGTTGGGAGTATCATCACATATGGCTACAGCAGTACCATATGTCGAGGTGGATGGAGAGAACGCTGAGGCGGGGACTTGTATTACACATTCCCACCCGTTTTCGGGTTTGGTACAGACCCTATTGTCAGGGTCACCAGCAGTGACAGCTCTGGTCGACGAGATCCGATCTCTGTGGACGAAGCAAGCCATCGTTGTGGCGTTTTCCTCCCGGTGTTCTCTGGTGCCTGAGAAATCGGGGGGGGGGGGGGGGGGTGTCAGACCCATGTTGGACCTGTCCCATGGGAAGGTTCGGCATTTTTTGGATCGCCTCCTACCTGTTGAACACTGTCAGGTGGGGGTCTGGTTCTCCTCCATAGACCTGTAGGATGCGTGTTCGCATCCCCGATCTTCCGTCCTAGGGCTTACCTAGGCTTCCTTTGCAGGGTTAGCGTATGAGTACCAGGGGCTGCCGTTCGGCTTTTCTCTGGCTCCCCGCATCTTCACCAAGTGCGTGGAGGCCGCACTGGGGCCTCTGCATCGTCAGGGGTTACGAAGTGTATTCTGCCCTGCCGACGTTCTGGTCCTTGGCGGTCAAGGTGGATCGTCAGGTCTCATGCCAGGCTGGGTTCCTACCAGCCTGGGGTTGCTGTAGACTGGAAGTAGAGTACTCGTCTTCCCAGTCAACGGGTGGAGTGCTATGGGCATCCCTCTCAGAGCGTGTTGCGACACGCTCGGGAGGTTCCGTCCTAGGACGGTTATGGCGCTGTCCATGATACGCCTGCTCGGTATGAGGGCATCTGCTCATTCCGTGGTCCCTCTTGGCCTCCTCTTCACCCCAGGAGGAGGTTACGGAGGTGGTTCTTTTCCAGTATGGAAATAGACCCGGTGAGAGGCAAGTCAGGACGGACAATACGACGTCAGTGTCGTATATCGACAGACAGGGAGGAGTACGCTCCCCCTGTCTGCACCGGGCGGCGGGCGGCTGGCTATGGGCGTTCTCCATCTGCGCGGCCTGAGGGCTCTCCACATCCCCGGCAGGGTGAATGTGGGTACAGGTGTAATGTCACGGGCGGTCCTCACCCTGACGGGTGGGGATTACGTCCGGACATAGTCAGGCAGGTCTGGGACCGATGCCGTGCCGCCTGGGATTCTTTCCCCCATACATCTGTTAGGTCAGTTGTTGGGGCGGGTACGTTGAGGAGCGCAGGTACTTGATCCTGATTGCGCTGGACCGGAGCGCAGCTGTGTGGTTCCCGGTCCTGATCCAGCTCTTGGTATCCCGTCATGGCCTGTTCCTTGGTCATCGCGGGCCCTCTCTCAAGCGCACGGGTCTCTGTGTTAGTTCCCTGTGCTGGGCCAGCTGCTGGTGGGTTGGCTGGTGAGAGGGTGAGTCTGGAGAGGATGGATCCTTCTGTGGTTGGTACCATCCGGAACGCGCATGCTCCCTCCACTATCGCGGGTTACGCGAGTAGGTGGCGTATTTTCCAAGAGTGGTGTAAGGCCACCCTCTTGTGAAGTGTTTCCTGCTTGGCGTTCGACACCTTAAGCCGGTGAAACGCTCTTGGCTCCGAGCTGGGATCTTCAATTGGTCCTCGTCGGTTGTCCTTGGCCCCGTTTGAGCCTCTTGAGCAAGCGCTGTTGGAACGGCTGTCGTTCAAGACTGCGTTCTTGCTGGCCATCACCTCCGCTAAACGCGTGGGTGTGCTTGTGCTCTCTCGGTGCGGCCAGAGTGCCTGTCTTTTCGTTCCGATAGCGGTGCCACTCTGCGGCCTAATCCAGCCTTCGTGCCTAGAAATATCCGGAGTGCTTTCCGCTCCAGGGATATTATGGTTCAGGCGTTTTCATCCGCCTCCTCACGCTAGTGAGTTGGAGGCGGGCCTTCACCTGTCATGTCCGGTCCGGGCTTGGGGGTTTACCTCAGCCGTACTCAGGGCCTCAGGGCTACCGATCAGTTGTCTGTTACGGTGGCTCTCGTGCTGGTAAGGCACTGTCGAAACAGCGCCTGTCCCATTGGTTGTGCGAGGGCATTGCCCTTTGCTTCACGTTGGCCGGGTTGGCTCCCCCTGGGGGCGTCAGGGCGCGCTCCACTTGTGGGGTGGTGGCCTCTGCCGCTCTCCTGGGTGGGGCCTCGGTGGAGGACATCTGTGCTGTGGCTTCATGGTCCTCACTGGGTCCCTTCGTAAGGTTTTACCTCATGGACATGACCGGGGGTTCTGTCTCCCAGGCGGTTCTGAGGTCTGTGGCCTCTCCTGCTTCCCGTCCTTTGGTAGGGTAGCAGGCGTGTGTGGGTGTGGGCCACAATGTGTTGTGTCACACATGGTTCCGCCTGTGCTGTGCGTTCAAGAGGTTCTAGTTCCCTCTTGTTCGCACTCGGTGGAGTTGACTGCCGCACCCTCTTCATTAGGAAGAATGGGGTGACGGGACTCCCCTCCCCCCTGATGTGGGCTTACGGGTCCTCAGGGGGTACATTTGTCAGGCCTCGCGTCCGCTCTACCCCATATCTCGGTATGGCTTAAGAGCGGGACGCGATGCCAGTACGAATATATAACGACAGGTTATGTATATAACCTAGTTATATGAGTACTGGCTAAGCGTCCCGCTCTTAGCGTGCCCTGAGTTCCCTTGGGGAAACTTTTCTTTGGAAACGATTTTCCGAGGAAGAGTGAGTGGTGGCCACGCCTAGTACTATATAGTACGCCACTAGGGCGGGGCTTGGCAGGTGATGGGTGTATTGTTTTTTTATTCGTTGATGGAGTACACTAGGTACATGAGATGAGGTATATCTCGGTATGGCTTAAGAGCGGGACGCTTAGCCAGTACTCATATAACTCGTTATTCTGGACCTAGCTGACATGAGCTTTGTTGGTATGATTAAAAAGGGTGTCTATAATGTCTATAATGACTGATCAAAATATTAGCAAAAGCCACGCCAGAAGCAGTACTCAGTTAATTCTGGGTGGACAATACTGTGAGGATTGGTTCGTTCCCCGCCACACGCTCCTTTAAGGTACTGTGTTGATTGGTGTATTCCCCGCCACACGCTTTTGGAGCAAGTATCAATTCCAGCACGCACCCGTTTGTGATTAGCGCCCCAGAGGCTTCTTATACTGGGACCTTCCTTCAATCGATGTCGGGTCGTTTTGAATACTTCTGCTTCTGCCTGTTGTTCCCCCGTTGCTGTGCCTCGTCTACTTTCCCTCCAGGACATCTGTGGATTGCCGCTGGTGAAGACCTTGTCCCCCCGTTTGGAGCTGCGCCTCGTTTACCCGCTTTACGCTTTGCGCTTTGGTGAGTTGGAACCAAACCCCTTTTTGGACTATTCTGTTTTGTGTGTTTTGAAGAACACTGAAGAGTTCCATTTTTGCTTGCACTAGACTCAGCTAAATTGTGTGTTAAAGGAGACACTGAAGATTATCATTTTGCTTGCACTGGACTCAGCTGAAGTGTGTGTTTAGAAGAGACACTGAAGATTATCGTTTTTGTTTGCACTGACCCTCAGCTAAATTGTGTGTTGTGGAGAACACTGAAGATATCGTTTTGTTTGTTCTGGACTCAGCTAAGGGAGGAGGAAACCGCACTGCTTCTGTGTTATGTGGGACTGTTATTGATCTCTCTATCTCTCTCTCCTTTTCCACCTCGAGTTGAAGCTGGGAGTATCTGCAGAGCCGCTACGGCGTCAACACCGTTTCCCCACCTCCAACACCAAGAGGATCTGCAGAGCCGCAGATAACTCTGCCGAAGGCAGTCTCCCTTTTTGTTTCGGAATTGTTTACTTGACTCCTTTTTGACTCTGTAAATAAATACGCCCTAGTATTTCGCTAACTCTGAACTACCTGTCTGTGCCGTGCGTTTGAGGTCGGTTTCAAACCCTAACATTACGACCCGACCATGTCGACCTCAGCCGACATAGACAGAGTCAGAACCGCGTTGGCGGTCCAGATTGAATTAACCAACGACCACAGCCTACAGCTAGGTGCGGCTGCTGTACAGGAGCTCCGAGCCCAGGTCCTGCCTATTCAGGAGTCCCTTGGCTCTCTGGCTACCCTGCAGACAGCCCAGGGTAATCAGCAGGCTGATATTCTTCACCAATTACAAACTCTGAGTGACTCATTTAACGCCCTGCTTGTAACCCCACCTGCTTCAGGAGTCTCGGCCAGAGCACCACCCGCAGCCGTGGCAGGCCCCGCACCTCCCGATCCCGCACCTCGGGAGCCCCGTCTCTCCGAACCACGGTTGTTCAACGGTAACTTCGAGGATTGTGCCACATTCATCATGCAATGTGAGTTGGTTTTTCGTCATCAACCCAGCCGATTCACTTCAGAGGGAGCCCGAGTGGCTTACATGACTAACCTGCTCTCAGGCCGGGCAGCACAGTGGGTTACTGCCTCCTGGGCAATGGGGGCTGATTTCTGTTTTTTCTACCAAGACTTCGTGGCAGAGCTCCGCAGGGTTTTCCACCACCCAGCCCGTGGCCAGGACCCAGGAGCTCGGTTGGGCACCTTCCGGCAGGGCAGTGGCGGGGTCACCGACTACGTACTGGAGTTCAGACTGGCGGCAACGGAGAGCGGTTGGAACGACCAAGCGCTTCGTCTCACCTTCATAAGGGGGCTCAACGACGCTGTAAGGGACCAGCTCGCGACCCGTGAGGAACCGGAGTCCCTCGAGGACCTATTCAGCCTCGCCATTCGCATCGACGGACGCCTCCGGGAGAGAATTGATTGATTGATTGATTGAAAAGTTTATTAACAGATTGCAGAATGGGTACAGTACAGTACAGCTCAATACATACAATTGTTAAGAGGATGCAGACCTGAGAAAGACTTTCGTCTTGTTTCCATCAGGGTCCCCCATTTTCAATTCATCATATGACACACATGACATACAGATAGACAGTACTGCTACATCTATACATTTATGACATACCAGATTTTCAAATACAGTACTGTTTGTGATACTAAAAAAATCCAGAAGAAGAGTATATACATTTGACATAGAAACTGTGCATTGGGGGAGGTTGGGTAGGTGGGGTGGGGCTGTACATTGGAGGTGGGGGGGGGGGGTTGGGTAGGGGGGGGGGGGGGGGGACACTGTACATTGGAATACTGACATACATTTGACATGGAAACTGTACATTGGAGGAGGTTGGGTAGGTGGGGTGGGGTTGGGTGGGGCTGTACATTGGAATACTGACAAAGCCATGCTTGGTCTTTATTGTACAACTGGGTTAGGACATTTGTAGGGGCCAGTTTTGAATTGCAGTCTCCCGTAGGTGTTCTTTGAGAGTGTTTTTGAAGGTGGGTAGTGATTTACATTCCTTTACAGCTTTGGGTAGGGCGTTCCACATTGTTGTGGCATAATTGCGAAACGTGTTTAGTCCCTTGTTTGAGCCGAATCTGGGTTTTACATGATTTGTGGAGCTCCCTCTGGTGTTGTGATCGTGGTATTCACTGACCTTTGGGAAGTATTTTGACATGTACATGGGTACCTTGGTCGTGTAGTGTATCTTGTAGACCAGGCCCATTGCAAGTTGCTGTACTCTGTTGTCTACTCTAAGCCATCCTAGGTTGGCAAAGTGTGCAGGGGTGAGGTGGGTTCTAGGAGTCAGGTCAAGCAGTAGTCTGACTAGTTTGTTTTGAGATGTTTGTAATTTGGTTTTTAGTGCCTTTGAGGTGCTTTGGTACCATGAGGTGCAAGCATAGTCGTAGTACCCTTGAATGAGTGCTCCTGCCAGAGTCTTCAGGGTATTCTTGTTTACCAGGGAGGAGATCCGGTACAAGAATCGAGTTCGTTGATTGACTTTTTTTATTACATTGGATGCCATTTTGTCACAGGAAAGATTAGCCTCTAGGATGGAACCCAGGTAGGTAATTTCATCTTTCCTTGTGACAATATTGTCACCCACTGTAACTGAGAAGCCGTCTGTTTTGCTGAGTTTGTTATTTGAACCGAAGAGAATGGACTCTGTTTTGCCCATGTGTAATTAGTGATGCACGATATATCGGCCGCCGATATAATATCGGCCGATATGGCCGTTTTTTTTACACATCGGTATCGGACCGATATCAAGATAGGGCCGATATTACATTTTTTTTTTTTTTTTTTTTTTACATGTTTTGGCCTTAAATAGTTTCAAAATATCAGTCATTTCTGAAAATAAGTTACAAAAGTAAAAAAAGTATGCGTTTTGGAAAATAGCTCTTTTTTGATTATCATAAAAAAGTGTTTTCTATACAGAGATATCGACATCGGTAAATATCGGTATCGGCCAGAACAGCAATATTAATATCGGTTATCGGTATCGGCCACAATTTTCACATCGGTGCATCACTATGTGTAATGATAGTTTGTTGTCGGCGAGCCATATGCAGATTTTGCCTAGTTCCGAGCTGAGGGTTGAGAGAGCCCGACTGGGACCTCCAGAGGTGACCCAGACCTCCCGCACTCGTGACGGTACTGCAGCCCGTCCTGCTTCCACCACAACTGGTGGTCCCTTCCCCTCCCGTTCGGTGCCCGAGGAGAAACCCATGCAGCTGGGACGCTCTCACCTTAGCCCGGCTGAACGAGAGGCCAGGTTCAGGTCCGGCCTTTGCCTCTACTGCGGCCGGGATGGGCACCGTATCTCCAACTGCCCCACCCGGCCAAAAGACCAGGCTCGCCGGGACCCCGGGAGATCCTGGTGAGCCGTTTTTCTCGTTCCCAGAACCGTGCACCATCTAGTCGTCTGATGAGCGTCACCCTGGCCTGGTAATGATGTTTCTGGTCGCACCAATCGTGTGACGGCAAGTTCTTTCGCCGGTTAAGCTTAGGCACTCTTTCGAAGTTGGTTAAGGTTAGAGTTTGTCTTAGAGCAGGGCGATAGAACGCCAGCCCTGATTCCAAACTCTAACCTTAACCAACTTCGAAAGAGTCGCCTAAGCTTAACCAGTGATAAACTAGGCGTTAGGTAGTTTGCTGCTGGTCGAGGCGGAAATGGGCGCGCCACGCGATTGGGCGCACATGTCACATGACCAGAAACGTCAGTGGCCAATCAGATCGCACCAGAAACGGCAGTGGCCAATCAGATTCGCAAAACACGAACACAGAAGCATGAACCGGTTGGGTTTCGAATAGACGCGTTAGGGCTGGGCGATATGACCAAAAACGTTATCGCGATAAAATTATAAAATTATTTTCATATAACTCGATATCGATAATTATCGTCGATATAATGTCTGTCAAGTTTAATTAACTTTTTATGCCCGGCACCGATGGACGGGCTATTAATAGACTTATTTTTCTGCTGTGAATGTCTCGAGTTGATGTCGTCATCAGTCCGCGCACGTTAGCCAGAGCGAGCAGTACTGTGTATCCCATGACAATGTACTAGTAAATATCCCTAAAATACTCTGTTCCGCCACAATACATTGCAACGACGTCCACCGTATATCACACACTACTCTAACCGTGGCATCAGAATTCTCGCCACACACATACTCGGCACGTAAATATATAAAAACAGCGCCGTGCAAGCTAGTTAACCTAGCCAGCTTCGTTTACAAGCGATGTATTCCATGACAATGTACTAGTAAATATCCCTAAAATACTCTGTTCCGCCACAATACATTGCAACGACGTCCACCGTATATCACACACTACTATAACCGTGGCATCAGAATTCTCGCCACACACATACTCGGCACGTAAATATATTAAATAGCGCCGTGCAAGCTAAGTATCCTAGCAGCCTTGAGTCCTGAGCTGTGGTGCGTAAGGACGTCATCACGTAACGTTGGTTGTTAGTGAGTGAGCTGAGCCGAGGCTGAACGGAGCCAAACTTGGAAAATCGATATATCGAAACTTTGCGACCACGTTTCATGTTTATTTCGAGGAAATAATTTATCGCGATATTTATCGTTATCGTTTTATCGCCCAGCCCTAAGACGCGTGCTGGTCGTTGTAAACTGCGGTTCCTACTGGTCGGTCGGGGCGCCTGTTCAGCAGCAGGCTTGCAGTGCTCGTATCACTCAGTATCACGCTGTGATACCTCACTCACTGAGGCTGAAGTACGCGCAATCGCGCACGGAAATGTTCGCGCGTGTACGCGCAGTCACTCACACAAAAATCCGCTGTTCCCATTCGTTGTAACTAAGTGCCGGCTCGGCGCGGCCACCGTTTTTACATAACAAAAGCACAGGTAGAGTCAGTGTCTCCAACCACGTCCGCGAGTAGTCGTTATAAACGGATCATTTTGACAACAGTATCATTCATGTTGAACTTGTTAATCTACCTGCAACGCAACATGCCACCGCCGTCCAAGAGATTGAGAAGAAAGATGCCGCAGCAGCTCGCCCAAAGCAAACTCAGTTTCGCTTTACCTCCAAAGCCTCCGAGTCCACTGAGTCCAGCAGTCCTCTTGCCACTCCAGTACAAGTTCAACAAGGCAAGTATTAACGCATTTAAAATAGCTTTTCTTTTTTTCTTTATTTATCCAGATTGACTAAGCTATAGGCTATTTGCCTGTTTGTTTATTATCTTGAAATAAATAATCGTGGCACAGTCACTGGTTCTGTGGTTCATGAATCATGAGATTGAGACATGACAAATGCGTGTTTTGTTTACAGAGTCAAGAAATAATCATGTTTTAATTCAATGTGATCACTGATTAATATTGTATTGACAAAATGCAGATATATTCTTACAAAGAAATGTATTTGCCACGCAATCACATTGGAAGAATAATCATTCAGTAATGATTTGCCTTGCTATTGATTGAAAAATGTATTAACAGATTGCAGAATGGGTACATACAACAAGATACAAAGCATTCAGTTGACTAATTGTATATGTTCTAATGTTCTCTGTTTTGAAACAAATAATGTAAGTGATTGATTGAAACGTTTATTAACAGATTGCAGAATGGTACAGTAGCCTACAGTACAGCTCAATACACACAATTGTTAAGGGGATGCAGACCAGAGAAAGACTTTCGTCTTGTTTACATCAGGGTCCCCCATTTTCAATTCATCATATGACATACACAACATACAGATAGACAGTACTGCTACACCTACATCTATACATTTATGACATACCAGATTTGCAAATACAGTACTGTTTGATACAAAAAGTGTCCAGAAAAAGTGTATATACATTTGACGTAGAAACTGTACATTGGAGGTTGGGTGGGTGGGTGGATGGATGGGGGGCTGTACATTGGAGGTGGGGGGGGGGGGGGACACACTGTACATTGGAATACTGACAAAGCCATACTTGGTAATTTACTGTTTTTTGAGTGTTTTTGAAAGTGGGTAGTGGTTCACATTCCTTTACAGCTTTGGGTAGAGCGTTCCACTGTCCACATTGAATCCCTGATTCCCTGCCCCCCCTTATCAAGTTTGGTGTGAACGATGGGCTGTGTCTGTGATTGCCATGGAATGCCATTCCATCCATAGAGGCCATTAGTGACAGTGTCATTGTCTTTCATATGCTGGGAATGATGTTCTCTGCAGACCAGAGAAATACTTTCGTCTTGTTTACATCAGTAACATAACATCATAACATACACCAGATAGACAGTCTTGCTCTCTTAATATGCTGGTTAAATCGGCTGTCTTTAACCTGAATTAGCAAACAAGATACAAAGCATTCAGTTGACTAATTGTATATGTTCTAATGTTCTCTGTTTTGTTTATTCATCAACAGGACCATGAAACGGTGCCCACCACTTGTACAAAAAGTACCCTGCCACCATCACTGAATGAAACGAATAATGTAAGTGATTGATTGAAACGTTTATTAACAGATTGCAGAATGGTACAGTAGCCTACAGTACAGCTCAATACACACAATTGTTAAGGGGATGCAGACCAGAGAAAGACTTTCGTCTTGTTTACATCAGGGTCCCCCATTTTCAATTCATCATATGACATACACAACATACAGATAGACAGTACTGCTACACCTACATCTATACATTTATGACATACCAGATTTGCAAATACAGTACTGTTTGATACAAAAAGTGTACAGAAAAAGTGTATATACATTTGACGTAGAAACTGTACATTGGAGGTTGGGTGGGTGGGTGGATGGATGGGGGGCTGTACATTGGAGGTGGGGGGGGGGGGGACACTGTACATTGGAATACTGACAAAGCCATACTTGGTAATTTACTGTTTTTTGAGTGTTTTTGAAAGTGGGTAGTGGTTCACATTCCTTTACAGCTTTGGGTAGAGCGTTCCACATTGAATCCCTGATTCCCTGCCCCCCCTTATCAAGTTTGGTGTGAACGATGGGCTGTGTCTGTGATTGCCATGGAATGCCATTCCATCCATAGAGGCCATTAGTGACAGTGTCATTGTCTTTCATATGCTGGGAATGATGTTCTCTGCAGACCAGAGAAAGACTTTCGTCTTGTTTACATCAGTAACATAACATCATAACATACACCAGATAGACAGTCTTGCTCTCTTAATATGCTGGTTAAATCGGCTGTCTTTAACCTGAATTAGCAAACAAGATACAAAGCATTCAGTTGACTAATTGTATATGTTCTAATGTTCTCTGTTTTGTTTATTCATCAACAGGACCATGAAACGGTGCCCACCACTTGTACAAAAAGTACCCTGCCACCATCACTGAATGAAACGAATAATGTAAGTGATTGATTGAAACGTTTATTAACAGATTGCAGAATGGTACAGTAGCCTACAGTACAGCTCAATACACACAATTGTTAAGGGGATGCAGACCAGAGAAAGACTTTCGTCTTGTTTACATCAGGGTCCCCCATTTTCAATTCATCATATGACATACACAACATACAGATAGACAGTACTGCTACACCTACATCTATACATTTATGACATACCAGATTTGCAAATACAGTACTGTTTGATACAAAAAGTGTCCAGAAAAAGTGTATATACATTTGACGTAGAAACTGTACATTGGAGGTTGGGTGGGTGGGTGGATGGATGGGGGGCTGTACATTGGAGGTGGGGGGGGGGGGACACACTGTACATTGGAATACTGACAAAGCCATACTTGGTCATTTACTGTTTTTTGAGTGTTTTTGAAAGTGGGTAGTGGTTCACATTCCTTTACAGCTTTGGGTAGAGCGTTCCACATTGAATCCCTGATTCCCTGCCCCCCCTTATCAAGTTTGGTGTGAACGATGGGCTGTGTCTGTGATTGCCATGGAATGCCATTCTATCCATAGAGGCCATTAGTGACAGTGTCATTGTCTTTCATATGCTGGGAATGATGTTCTCATGTTTTTTTCTGTCTTTGTTGTTTTTTCAGCAGGGAGATGGAATTGTTCAACCTGATTCCAGTACATCCTCACCGATACCTGACCTATGGTCAGACAAGATGTGGGAAGAAAAACAGGCCAACTACCCGTGGCTGGATTGTAAAGATGGGAAGTTCGGCTGTAAAGTGTGCTCAGCCGCAGACGCTCAGAAAAGCAGAGGTCAACGATTTGCAGCAGAATGGACTAACTACGAGATCACACACAGTGGAACAAAAAAATCTGCTATGCTGATGAGTCTCAGGAGAAAGGTGTGGATCCACAACAGCTCGAATGCGCATGTCCAAGCAGTACGTATTCTCAATGACGCAAAAAAACTGAGAATTGAGAAATCCACTGACGCCATGCTCGTATCAGAACTGACGGCTACAAATAATGTTTTCCATTCTGTGTACTATTTAGCAGAGGGGGACAAGCCGTTTTCAGATAGTGTTGGTCTGCTGGCTTTAATAGGGAGAACTGGGTCTGACACTGGCTACAGCTTGCACTCAAGAGAGAGCTTGCACTCAAGAGAGAGTGCAGCAAACATCACCACGCATATAGGTACAGAAATGCGCAAACATTTTTGCAAACAAATCCAATCCATAGAAGGTAAAATTTCAGTTCTGATTGATGAGTCAACTACCCATGCAGCTAAAACTACACTGATTGTGTACCTCAAAACTGAAGTTTTCAAGCACCTGGACCCACAGTTCTTATTTTTAGATCTGATTGAACTTCCCAACCAAAAAGCAGAAACGATTATGCACCATCTGTTGAAATGCCTCAGTGAACATGGCTTTGATGATGCATATTTGAAGAAGCACTTGGTTGCATTTGCAAGTGATGGAGCCAGTGTCATGTTGGGACGCAAAGCTGGTATAGCTGCAAAACTGACTGAACTGTATCCTAACATATTGACCTGGCATTGCTTAAATCACCGGCTGGAACTTGCTGTAGGTGACACAGTTAATGATATCACAGCTATGAACCATTTCCAGATCTTTATGGATAAATTGTATACTGTGTACAGTAGATCACCACTAAACAAAGAGCAACTGAACGAGTGTGCAGCCGGCCTGGAAAAACAAGTGAGAAAAATTGGCCGTTTGCTAGACACAAGATGGGTATCCAGTTCTTTCCGCACAGTGTCTGCAGTGTGGGATGGTTATGATGCACTTTGTGCTCACTTCAGCATGGCAATGACAGACAGGGGACGACAGAGCGCTGATAGGAAAACATATGAAGGTCTATTCAGGAAAATGACTTCATATCAGTTTTTGCTAGATTTAGCACTGCTGTACGACACCCTAAGTGAGTTAAGCATTCTTTCAGAAGCTCTGCAAAACCGCCAAATGACACTAACCTCTGCAGACAAACGTATGAGGCGTTGCATTAAATTCATTGATGTAATGGGAGAAAAACAAGGCAACAAAGTCCTTGAAGCTGAAACTGCAATAAAAGCAGGTAAATTTGGCACAGTTGATCTGACAGACAGACCGAAAATTGTTTCCATCAACCGGAAACAGTTTATCAGAAGTCTGAGTGATAATCTAACTAATCGGTTGTTCACCACTGCATCTTTTAAGGGGTCATCATTAGTGGCACAGAAAGAGTCTGAAGCACAGTATGTTCAATTGCTTGCACAACTCCAAGTTGTTGAGTGTAAAAGCTGGCCAAAAGAAATGCCACTAGGATTTGGCGAGGTGGAAATAAGGCATCTGTGCAAAAGATTCAAGCTGCCCCTTAACAGTACTATTGATGGATTCAGGGACTTTGTTGAGAGCAATGGAGAAATGATACCCGATGAGCTTATTCCTTTATTGAATTGCACAAAAGTAATTCCATGTAGCACTGCAGAATGTGAAAGGGGATTCAGTGCCATGAATCAAATTATCACCCCAACACGCACAAGGTTAATGATTTCACGGGTAGCATCTTTGATGTTCATTAAGATCAACGGGCCACCTCCAGAGATCTGGGATTCAACAACATATGTTGCAACTTGGCTGAGAGGCCATCGCTCAGCTGAGGACAAGAGAACGAGGATAGCAAAACCAAATCATAGGCCCAGCACCCTATGGTGGGGGCTTGCTTGACTGATTGTATGGTAACTCAGTTACTTCTAGTCTGCATCGAACATTGTACATATGTCTATACTGAACACTGGGACCTCTATTTTTACTTCTTTTTACATGCTACTTTATTTTATTTCATACTTATCTTCTCTAGCACAGTCTCTGGAGCGTAACAGTAAGAAGCATTTTGTATAAAAGTATTCTGTACTTCTGTATGACAACTATTAAAGAAACTTGAAACTGTTTTGAAACCACTGTTGTGAAACAAATTACATTGAACAAATTTAAGTGATGTGTACTTTTTCCCCTTCTCAAAATAAAGAACCAAGTAAACACAAGTTGTCTGATTATTTTAAGTTTGCTTTTGTGTTTGTGTGTAAAATAATTTCTTTAATTGAATTAACTTAAACTAAAAGTAAATACAAACTAAATTAACAATGTAACTTACATTGTTAATTTAGTTTGTATTTACTTTTCTAGTTTAAGTTGATTCAATTAAAGAAATTGTATCAATACATTTAAAACATTGTTTGTTTTTCAACCATATCTGTTGACAATATAGGCAACATCCTGCTACCTTTTTCAGCTTCTCTATTTCAAGGCAAAAAAAAAAAAAGTGCCAAAAAAACTGTGCATGCGCGCGCGCGTGCACATGCGCGTGGAGCGTTTGACCTACTGTCAATTTACCACTGCACCACTGTTCAGCAGGGAGGGGATCGGGGGGAGATAGCGTGAACCTCTGCATGCGTTACATTCCCCCAGTGAGAGTCCTCGCCGTCAGGTGAAAAGAAGCGGCTGGCTGACTCCACATGTATCGGAGGAGGCACGTGGTAGTTCTACACCCTCCCTAGGCCGACAGTGGGGCAATGCACGCAACGACCAGGAAGGGAATTGGCATAACGACTAAATTGGGATGGGAGCAAAAATACAGAAAAAGTGAGAACAAAAAAATTATTTAAAAAAATATATATAAATGTCAATATGAATTGAAAATGGGGGACCGATCTGTTCAATAAAGTTTTCATTCATTCATATTTATTTCTGGGCTTATAAATGCAACCCCCACTCTGTTATTGGTTGTTTTTGAGGCGTCTGTGTATACTTTAATATGTTCTTCATACTTTCTTTCTATATAACTATTGACTTCGTATTTATCTACCATTTCCTCACCTCTCTTCCTCCTTCTTTCCAGTGAATGTAAATCCACCTCCACCTCCTCAAACAACCATGGTGGAACAGCAGCAGACAACAACCATTTGGTACCGTCGGGCTTGTTATTATCACCATCTTCTTCCCTATCCCTATCCCTATCTCACTACTTGCATATTGTCCACCCGAAGCTCTTGTCTTGAACGGTTTCTTTTCTTTTTCTTGACATTAATACTTTTTGAGTGGACTGACTGCCACACGTGCTTGATTAGTTGCCTGGCAACACGAGTGGAAGAAAAAGAGATTCCCCGGTGATGGATATGTACTTCCGGCGTAGAAGAAGACACGCATACACACTGCGCATGTGTGGGAATGCCTAGGAGGATCTTTGAGTTGGAATCTTTTCGCAACCATCGCAGCCGCAGGTTTGTGCCAAACACAATACCGAGACCATGTCCATGATGTGATGATGTGAGTAACGACGAGGAATGAAAACATCTAGCTTGCAAACTTGATTTTGCCCACCCAGCCAGTGATTTCTAACATGTACCATTTATGTGTTAGCGATTACCGTAGTTAGCCATTTAGCTAGTTAGCTGACGTTACCTAAAACAGGAATGGCATTTTGACTGTAAGATAACGTTTGTCAGTACTAGTGTACCAAATGCATTGTGTTCGTGAATACTAAAATTAGTTGATGTGAACGAACACTTGTGCTATATTTTCTTGGTTAACAGACCTCAAGTTCTCCAGTAGCTTGTGCACTCACTTATTGTCTTCTCACTCATCCACAAACACACACATTATCACTCTCACTCACAGGACGCACACAACAAGCAAACACTAGTGCTAGCTAGGTATATCGGCAGCTCGCCAATGTGACTGAGATCCAACCATGTACATCTGCAGGATCTCAGTCATTGATTGATTGATTGAAAATGTTATTAACATATTGCAGAATGGGTACAATACAGTACAGCTCAATACACACAATTGTTAGGGGATGCAGACCAGAGAAAGACTTTCGTCTTGTTTACACCAGGGTCCCCCATTTTCAATTAATCATAACATATATGACATACAGATACAGTACTGCTTACATCTATACATTTATGACATACCAGATTTACAAATACAGTACTGTTTTTGATACAAGAGTCTAAAAAAAGAGAGTATATACACTAGTTTAGTTTAGTGGCAGAACAGTGTCACACTTTACACTAGTCTAGTGTGCCAGTGGCAGAACAGTGTCACACTTTACACTAGTCTAGCATGCCAGTGGCAGAATAGTGTCACACTTTACACTAGTCTAGCGTGGCAGAACAGTGTCACACTTTACACTAGTCTAGCATGTAAGTGGCAGAACAGTGTCACTCTTGGGTTTTGCCTGCTGAGTTCAAATGTCAGAGGTTATCTCTTGTGCTGCTGTACATTTAGCTTCTACCTTTCCTTCTCACTTTTGTCAGCTGTCTCCAAAAAATATGAAACTGAAGGAGGGTAGCACATCATCAAGTAACACATAGGGTATTTAGCTTGTCATGTTATCATGCCTGATAATGCCTATAATAACATAGTAAGCTAATAATTGCCAACAAAGATGGAATAGGCCAATTGATTATTGTCATGGAAACTAGTACAGGCTAGTAGAATCTGGAGTTGTCCACATCCCTACCCTATTTGGATTGTTGGATCATATATATGTTTAGATGCAAAGTGTCTATCCCTGACAATGTCACTAACTCATTAATTCATGCAGTAACTCACTCATAGCCACTCTGCCCTCACAGGCATGACACATTATGTAAAACTAGTTCACTCTATGCAAAAATGCCTCCCGCCTATGACACTGTCCTTGTTCTGCTGTTTGTTGTATCATTGTCCTCCAGCTACCACCGTCTGGCCCAGGCATTTAGGTTTACTCCACCAGCGTTGTGTCAAAATCTTGCTTCAACTCAAGCAAGACATGAGTTGCCTGGATCTAGACCAGCGACTCCCTCTTCATTGCCCTGACAACCCGCAGACAGTCTCTAGTGATTCATCGGACACATGTGAGTCTGCCAGGCAACCTCTCCAAGGTCTGAAACTGGCATCCCACGCAGTGCTGGAGAAGGCTCAGCAGAGGGGCAGGTTAAAGTGCTGCAAGTGTGGGGGATCAAGGATGTTCTTCTGCTACACATGCTGCTCATTAGTGGGTGTCAACCAGGACGAAATCCCAACAATCAAGGTCAGTGCGAGGTTCTTCAATAGAACCCTCCAATGATATAGGTCGTAATGGCACTGGACAAGTTTAAACATCGCCTTTTTAAAGGTCCCCTCCACTCAAAAATAAAAATGTTTGACTATACAGATTGTTATTTGTGCAGAACTTCGCTATGTCCCGGGCTCCCGGCTGGCCACTCTAACACTAATGTGAAACTCATTTTATAAGTTGATACATCTAGTGATCTATGCATGAAAACACCTTTTCCCCCTCTACTCAGAGAATCTCTTATAACAATAAGCTAAAAAATGTTTGGGTGAAACAAATTTTTGGCGAACCGTTTAAATGGAAAAAGGTTAGAAACCAGCTTGGGGGAAGTTGTGAGGGGTGAAGTGGGGTGGGGCATTCATAGATCCTTGCATTCTCAATGAGAGCAAAGGTGTAGGGATGCTGCTAAGCCAGTGGTTTATTGAATATTTTAGTATTTGTATATACTAAACAAATAGTTTTAAAGTATTAAAAACATGTGTTGAGGGGATCTTTAAGTTTTGATTAATGTTTTTGTCTTTTTGCCTCAGACATCTTATAGTTACAATTTATGTATCACTTAACCCCTTAAGCCTGAGCGGTCCGGTACCATTTCACGCCATAAATAGATCAATGCAGTCCGTATTAATGAATGTAGTGTTTTTTTCAAATGTAGCCAAGAGTAAAGATCCTAACCCTATCAAAACATCAGTTAACGTGTGTATTTTCAGCACTACGTTTGTTTACCAATGATTTGAAGTGTTATTAGCTAAATATGAGTTCATAAATATCTCGACGCATCCCGGCAGAAACCAGATGAATTAGACGGAAATAAAGGAAGCTGTCATACTTGTGTGTAGTCCTACGAAAGAAGAGACCCAGGGCTTTCGATGGGCTTTCAAATTTCATAAAACTACACTTCCCAGCTCACGCCAGCCCCTGTCAATCATCTGACTGGACTGTGCATTTTTTTAACGTTCTTTTCGGGATCATATCTCATGGGTTGAACGAACCTGAACATTATTGCCATAAAATAGAACGTAGTTCGTTTCTTTACCTTTCTGTAAACATCTAGAAAAAAAACTGTCGCAATCTGATGAAAAATAGTGGAACCTATTTACATTATAAAAAAGTAACTGTAGTTACAGTAGATTTCATTCACAGTATTTGCTGCCTTGTCAGGGGCGCCTGGTGGTACTAAATTCAGATTGAACTCTGCCATTGGAAAGAGGAGATTTGGCCCGATCCATAGATGTGTGACTTGGCTATAATAAGGTAATTTATAGGCCTGATATTCTATATTCATATTTAAAATGTGTCCGGATGGCAAAATTCAGTACTGTATCTACAAAACCCCCTGTAAATCATTTGCCCTTTATACATTTTTTGTACACTTGATCTCAAGAAGGTGCTGAATGAGCTCAGTGGCAATTTCTCACATCTGGTCAATGTTAGCATTAGGGCTGGGTATCGCCACTGATTTCCCAAAACGATTAGATTCCGATTCACAAGGTCCCGATTCCTGAATCGATTTTGATTTCCGATTCAATTCTATACAATTTGAAATGGTTCAAGGAACCCTCTTAACATGTTGCATTGTTAAAAAATATCAATGTTTACATTAAGAATAGACTCTCAAGCAGTTACATGAATGTACTCTTTATTGGAACATTGGCTTTTGCATATGTCACGTCTGGGTGATGTCTCAGTAAGTGGTTTCATAGATTTGTTGTATTTCCACAATCATTATCTATGTCTGTCACTATAGCCAATGGAAATGCTAGAAATGGTCACGTGGGCTGGGAGAACCAATGGAAATTGCCTATCCCGAGGTCAAACTTAATTTTGGCCACCCCTGGTCTACACCCTCCCCAGACCGACAGTGGGGCAATGCGCGCAACGACCAAAAAGGGAATTGGCATAACGACTAAATTGGGGGATGAATATATATATATTTTTAATTGTTTATTTTTAAGATAGATCTTGGGATTTTATAAATCGATAATCACTAATTCAAATGAAGATCGGTTCAGAATCGGGAAGTCAATATATTTTTTGGAACCTGGCCCTAGCTAGCAGGGTGTTATTCACCATCAAAAGAAAATGTATATTCTCCTTTTGGTTCATTACAATTTACTCAAGCCTAGTAACAGACACAATATTTCTGACACTGGGAATACATTCCCTGAGATCCATAGATGTCCCTAGATGCCAAGAACATGCAAATGGACCTTGTAGAAGTGGAGCAATCTTTACTTAGGTAGTATTTTTAGGCAAATTCTCTGAAAATGTGGTTAGGGCTTAAGAGGTTAACCATAAAAGACATGCATGCTAGGTACCTGCTCCTGCCAAGGCACTGGCATTAGGACTGGAGTTGGTCCCCAGGCCATTGGCTGCCCATTACTCCTAAACAGGGGTGTAACAATTACCCAGAAATTATACTTAAGTGAAAGTATGGGTACAAAATCTTACTCTATCTATCTGGCTAAAAACACACTTGAGTAAAAGTCAAAAAGTTTCTACTTTTAAATGTACTTGAGTACTAAAAAGTAAAAGTTAAAACTTTTTTTTATTGCAAGGGGTAGACCAGGTGTCTTGTCTGTCCACGCCGACCGTTTCGTCCTCTTCATCACTCGTACTATCGTTTGTGGCCATCTTCTGTAGCTTGTCACGCTCACTGTCTATTCTTCTGATAGCAGGTGTTTAATCAAAGATCCCCGCTTTCTAGTCTTGCACAAGGACCAATCAGCATGGGTATGGGCGGGTTAATTTTCCATTGATGGGGATTTGATTGGCTATTTTTAAATAAAGCGTGGCCGCAGGATTAATAACGTTAGTTCGGCCAGAGAAACCAATATACTAATTAAATTCGTTGGACCTGCGAGATTTGTGCTTTGTACTTTGTAGGTCTGCATTTTAAATGTAAGGAGTAAAAAGTATATTTTTTCTCTCTGAAATGTAATTGAGTAAAAGTACAAGTATACAAACCTAATAATACTCGAGTAAAGTAGAAATCACCAAAAACAGTACTTAAGTATTGTACTTAAGTACTTTACACCCCTGCTCCTAAATAGTTAGAATGGGCTAAATGCAGAGGACTAATTCCTAGTATAAAGAATGTAGTTGGTAATAGAGATTCTAATAATTTTCTCTAATTCTATATATCTTGTGTTTAGCTCCCTGTGAAGATAGATATCATCAAGCACCCTAATGAGACCGATGGAAAGAGCACCGCTATCCATGCCAAGGTCCTTGCTCCTGATGATGTCACCATATACACTTACCCTTGCATACCTGACTATGGAAGGGACAAAGTAAGTAGCTTTAAAAAAATATATATATAATAATGCATCTCATTGTTCTGATTTCTTCAGTTTTTCTATAGTTTCTATTGACCCCAGAGGGTCAATATGAGCCTGTGTCTGTTCCTGAGTGACCGACTACACAAGCGTTACCTGCGGTAATGTTAGACCACGGCGAAGCTGCACAAACTAATGACTAAGAATAATCGTGAACCACACCAATAAAACACCAATATTGGTGTAAAATTAAGCGAATATGCCTGTCATGTTTACATAGTGCATTTCTGACATTGGCTAACGCTGCACTCGGCATCGTCGGAAAATTTTAGTGACAAGACTACTGACAGACTACTGAGTGACTAGTGATTATCCTGTTCCGAAAGGATCCGGCACAAATTCACCTCTGGGTGCCTGCTCGTACACACACACACACACTTGTTTACATGTATCATCATTTATACATGTATTTATTTTTAAGATCGATCTTGGGATTTTATAAATCGATAATCACTAATTCAAATGAAGAATTCTGCCTAGTCTTGTTTTTCACCACGCTGCCCGCAGGGCTCGAGACTAACGATGTCCCGTCATCCCGGGGACGATCACATATTGATTTGGGACTAACGGAAATCTTTTTTGGGACGCAAACGGGACGGAGAGGATTTTATTTTTTTCACAGGAAATGTCAATTAGCCGACTGTCAGTGCGCGCATATTATTCTACGTTAATAAAACATACCTGGTGATCAACTACAGTTTGCTGTGAACATTATGATATGCTTGTAGTGTTCTGATAACGACGGCTGGGCAGCGGGAGCTGGATGCTGGATTTTGCGACAAGCATGCAGCTGCAGAGCCGCAGAGCGGGGCCGCTGTGCCTGCACAGTGCAATACTCCAATTCAGCCATTGGCAATTCAGCCGTTGGGTGGGGGGTGCTGTTGAGCGGGTCTGTGACTGGACCTGAAAGTGCCCCTGCTCTGCGGCTCTGCAGTTGCATACTATTGGGATTCGTTGGGAGCAGCACGGAGTCTCGACTCAGGTCTTATTTTATTTTAGCAGCAGTTATCAATATCGACCAGGAGGACAGCGCGATCTAAGGGACATGTTTCATTACTAGTCAAGTGTCATTACTTTAGTTATCAAAGGTGGAATCTCTGGACGCAATGACATTATATAGTTTAAAGCTAAACTACGTTTTTCTTTCTTGTTAGAAGAGGGATAACTTATTCAGTTAGATTTTATTTGATCTTTATTTATCTCTAACATTTTCAACCATAAACACACATTTGTAATAAAAAAAAAACTAAAACGAAATAAAATACAAATACATTTAAATATATTTTCCTATGGAAGGAATAATCAACATGGCTCCAATTGGTTGACTATAACAGCACCGTGACCAAATATCCCTATACTAGCACCTTGTTAAACACTTTTTTTTAATATATAATTTATTTTTAATCATCATTATTCTTGTGAAATCTTTCCACCTGGGAGCCTTTTGACTAAATCAATTTATTCTCCCCTTCTCTGAATGGTGTTTCTTATGGCAATAACAACTATAGACGACAAAACCAAAGTAAAGAAACGACATTCACTTTGGGACGGTTAAAATTGTATTTCGGGACGGTTCTGGGACGGTGGTGAAAAAAGTTAGTCTGGAGCCCTGGAGCGCTCTCTTCTCTCTCTCTCTCAAGGTGGTATTGGTGTTTCCTGGTCCAGGATCAGTGACAATGGAAGACATGATGCAGCATTTGCGCCACATGGCTGACAGGAGGTCTGTTGACTCCCCTGACGACGAGCCCTGCCAGAAGAGAACGAGAGCGGAGGAGACCCCACTGAGGGCCACACACGTCTCTGAAGACCCTGGGTCAGTGGCCCCAGACGAGGCTACGGGTTCGGAGTCAAGGGAGTGTCCCCTCGAGAGGGTGGTCTTCATTGACAGCACGTGGAACCAGACCAACAGGATCGTCACAGATGAGAGACTGCAGTGTAATTATGAAAGATTGCATTTCAAACAGCTGGGTTCTGGTTATTGTAGAGGGGGGGGGGGGGGGGGGGGTACTGGTGTTAGTAGTTAAAGCTTTGTTTTCTTTGTCACATAAGGTACATGTACATTATAGTGAAATGCTTGGTTATGTGGTGTTGAAGAGGCACTTTACTGATTATCAACTTTAATCCTATCGTTCTGTTGTAAGCAGGACGTGTGCTAATTAGACATGTAACTCACCAACATGTTCCGTGTCCTGAGAGCTCTGCTGCATCGGCACCCTGAAAGATTCCTCTGGGTGACGTCAGAGAGGAGAACAGACCTCGAGTGAACTGCAGACACTATTTCCTCAACTATTACCAAGTGTAGTAGAGGCTCAACTCCAGGAAAGTTGAAGAAATGGTTGAGGAAATAGTGTCAGCAGTTCACTAGAGGTCTGCTCTCCTCTCGGTGGCGTCACCCGGAGGAATTTCTCAGGGTGCCGATGCGGCTGAGCTCTCTCGAGACACGGAACACGTTGGTGAGTTACATGTCCGATTATCACACGTCCTGCACACGTTCCTTGAACCACGTCCTCTGACTCACTTAGTTTTACTGTTGTGTGTATTCTGACTCATTTGGTTTTACTGTTGTGTGTATTCTGATTTAGTTCTATGTTGTGTATTCTGACTCACTTCGTTTTACTGTTGTGTGTATTCTGACTGATGGTGTGGTGTTCTCCATCTCCAGCCTTGCTACAGGTAGAGCTGAAGACAAGGAAGACATGTTTCTGGCGCCACCAGAAGGGCAAACCAGACACATACCTGGCCACACTTGAGGCAATCTATTACTTTCTAAAGGACTACCACGAGCAGTGTTTGGCTACGGAGTACAGCGGAGAATATGACAACCTGCTATTCTTCTACTCCTACCTGCACTCACTCATCACAAAAGCCAAGACCTCAGCTGGAAAACTGTGAGGGCCTGCGGGGAGGAAGGACTATGAACCGTTTGAATGATTAGGGACATAATCTCATTGGATAAATAAAATAATTTGACCAGATTCTGACTGTTATTATATAAACCGCAACCTGTGAACTGCAGCTGGAAAATGGATCTGTCTCTGGGGAATCGATTTCGGTTTCATTTCACACACTTTACACAGCACAATGTCAAAATATTTAGTACAGGTAAACGAAGTGGAATCCAATAAATGGAGTAGAATCGTTCACTGTTGATAAACAAAGGTGATGAGGTGTGTCAGGCTCCTCATTCACTTCCATTAATTTTGGGTACCTAATCTAAATATACTTCTGAAGTATATAAATAATAAAACAGACCATTCTGAGAAAGGTAGGTGTTTGTTTTGGCATTTGATACATCTTCGCTGATTTATTTCCTTACACATTGGTTGCCAGCAGGGGGTGCGCTATTTATCACTTGAGTGCCAGCGCTTTAGTCAATGAGGACGGGGATATTTGCGAATAATGGATTGGATTTATATAGCGCTCTTCTCTGACTCAGAGCGCTTCACAGAGTCCATTATTCGTTCATACACAGTCATACCGGTGGTGGTAAGCTACAATTGCAGCCAGAGCTGCCCTGAGGCAGACTCACGGAAGCGTGGCGAATAATCATCGCCTACGGCCCCTCCGACCACCACCAACATTCATTCACATGCATACACATTCATACGAGGCAAGTAGGTTAAGTGTCTTGCCCAAGGACACAACGGCAATGCGATGGACATGGGCTTGAGCAGGAATGCATAAACTATCTTAAATTATGGCTGTGTCTAATACAACAGTCTTATCAATGACTTGCTTGCAGTCAACATGTATGAAACGGATTGTTTTTTTATCAGTACATTTCCGTTTTGAATACGAGTATAGTTTTAAGATTTCTAGTGATTCCAGAAAAATCTGCGAAAATAGCCCTTTACTGGAATACACAACACGTACATTTTCGGCCTATTTATGAATAGTTTTCAAATAAACGCTAGTTTATCGATAGTATGTGTACTTATGCACGCTAGAGAAGCGGGCTGAAAAATCGATTTATCTATGCCCTGCCTGGCGCTAACGCCACACACACACATGAGACACGTTGTGAAATATGTGAAAAAACATCTGATTACCCCAAGACTGGTAAAATAAAGTCCGTACCTGAATGAATGGGTACAATACAGTACGGCTCAATACATACAATTGTTAAGGGGATGCAGACCTGAGAAAGATGTTTGTCTTGTTTCCATCAGGGTCCCCCATTTTCAATTCATATAGACATTTATGACATACACAACATACATGACATTTATGTCATAGGGACATATAGGTATTTAGTACTGATACATTTGTGACAAACGGTATTCAAATATACAGTACTGTTACCCCTAGATCCTGACAGAGTATATACATATGATGGGGAGGGGACTGTACATTAGGAGGGGGTGGGTGGGTGGGAGAGAAATATACATACGGTGGGGAGGAGACTGTCTGTTAGGAGGTGGTGGGGGTTTTGGGCATTTACGGTGGCCAGTTTCGAATTGCAGCCTCCCGTAGGTGCTCTTTAAGAGCGGTTTTGAATGTGGGCAGGGATTCACATTCCTTTACAGCTTTGGGTAGGGCGTTCCACATTGTTGTGGCATAATTGCGAAACGTGTTTAGTCCCTTGTTTGAGCCGAATCTGGGTTTAACATGATTTGTTGAGCTTCCTCTGGTGTAGTGGTTGTGGTATTCACTGACCTTTGGGAAGTATTTTGACATGTACATGGGCACCCCGGTCGTATAGTGTATCTTGTAGACCAGGCCCATTGCAAGTTGCTGTACTCTGTCGTCTACTCTAAGCCATCCTAGGTTGTCAAAGTGGGCAGGGGTGAGGTGGGTTCTGGGGTTCAGGTCTGATTGATTGATTGAAAAGTTTATTAACAGATTGCAGAATGGGTGCAGTACAGTACAGCTCAATACATACAATTGTTAAGGGGATGCAGACCAGAGAAAGACTTTCGTCTTGTTTACATCAGGGTCCCCCATTTTCAATTCATCATAACATATATGACATACAGATAGACAGTAGCTGCTACATCTATAGTACATTTATGACATATCAGATTTGCAAATACAGTACTGTTTGTGATATAAAAGTGTCCAGAAAAAGAGTATATACATTTGGCGTAGAAAGTAGAAACTGGTCAAGTAGTAGTCTGACCAGTTTGTTTTGTGATGTTTGTAATTTTGTTTTAAGCGCCTTTGAGGTGCTTTGGTACCATGAGGTGCATGCATAGTCATAGTACCCTTGAATGAGTGCTCTTGCCAGAGTCTTCAGGGTATTCTTGTTTACCAGAGAGGAGATCCGGTACAAGAATCTAGTTCGTTGGTTGACTTTTTTTATTACATTGGATGCCATTTTGTCACAGGAAAGATTTGCCTCTAGGATGGAACCCAGGTAGGTAATTTCGTCTTTCCTTGTGACAATATTGTCACCCACTGCAACTGAGAAGCCGTCGGTCTTGCTGAGTTTGTTGTTATTTGAACCGGAGAGAATGGACTCTGTTTTGCCCATGTGTAATGATAGTTTGTTATCAGCGAGCCATATGCAGATTTTGCCTAGTTCCGAGCCGAGGGTTTTTCAACCTGCAACTTGTTCTTGTCAGAGACCAGCAGGGCTGAGTCGTCCGCAAACAGGAACAAGTTGCAGTCACAGGCTGACAACATGTCATTTGCATAAATTAGGAAGAGTAGCGGTCCTAGTATGCTTCCTTGTGGAACACCACAGCTCACTGTGAGGGGGGGGGGGGGGGGGGGGGGTAGAGTACAGTTTACCTCTACCATCTGTTCACTCCCCTCCAGGTAGGATTGCATCCAGCTCACTGATAAGCTATCAAAACCAATTGCTTTTAGCTTGTCCATTAGAATGGAGTGATTGACCGTGTCGAAGGCCTTTTGTAGGTCCAGCATGACCATGCCGCAGTATTTGCCCGCGTCCACCTCTTGTTTGATGTGGTCGTTCAAATAGAGGAGGCATGTGTCAGTGGAGTGGGACGTTCTGAAGCCAGATTGGAATTCGTAGATTCGATTTTTTTCCACCAGGTACTTTTCGACCTGTTCGTAGACTATTTTCTCCATGACTTTCGAGATGGAGGTAAGAATAGAAACAGGGCGGTAGTTGCCTGGGTCTAATTTGCTGCCCTTTTTGTGCAGAGGGGTCACTCTCGCAATTTTGAAGTCCTTGGGGACGTGCCCCTGTTTTATAGAGAGGTTTATTATGTGTGTGATGACTGGGGTGATGGCGGCTGCTGCGTCTCAGAGGAATTTGGAGGGGATGTTGTCATGCCCAGTGGCCTTGTTAGGTTGGAGGGCGCTCAATTTTTTGAGTACCTCATCGGTTGTTACCATTTCAAGTTTGAAGTCGTCTTTGTGGACCCCTAGGTTTTTGTAGTATGCTACTATGTGTTCTACCCCATAATGCCCTGAGTGGGAGGGTAGTTTGTTTACTAGTGTTGTGGCTATGTTTGTGAAGAAGATGTTTAAGTAATTGGCTACATCCAGCTTGTCTGTGATGAGCGTGTTGTCCGTCTTTATGTTTATGTTTGAGAATCTGGTTTTAAGTTTTTTACTGCAGCCTAGTTGATTATTGAGTAATTTCCAAAGTTCGCTGGGTTTGTTTTTGTTTTCCTCAGTTTTGTCGTTGATGAAATTTCTTTTTGCGGTTCTGATCATGGTGTTTACGTCATTTCTTAGTCTGTTTCTTTGAATTTTTTGTTCAACCACGTGGGCTTGGAGTTCACTGTTTGAGCTTTTGGAAAGCTTTGTCTGACTTTTATGAAGTTCAGAGCATTTTTTGTCTCTGGTTTTCATAGCGGCCAGTATTTCAGTGTGCATCCATGGCTCAGCGCGATTTTTAACCCTGGTGGTTCTTATGGGTGCCATGTTGTTGAGTATTGCTGTGAATTTGGTTTTGAATCCAAGCCATGTTTCTTCAACCTGTGTACCACTGAGTTCATCTGACCAGTCCAAGCTCCCCAGTTCTAGGTTAAAGGCCTCTCTAGAGTAAGTTTTGAGGTCTCTAGATGTGACTGTTTTGTGACAGCCGGCCTTCTGTTTTAGCTTTTTGCGGGTACAGAAAATCATATAATGATCACTTAACCCGCATGCTATCACCCCTTTATTGGAGATCATTGACTTGTCAGAGGTCAAAATGAGGTCAATGGTGGTTTGTGTCGAATCACATACCCTTGTGGGTTGGGTGATTAGCTGGCTGAAACCGTGCAGATCAGAAAATCTACTGAAGGCCTTGAAGACGGGTGCTGCTTTACGCAGCATATCCGTGTTACAGTCCCCAATAAGAATTTTTTCTACCCCCTCCACCCCAGCTAAACACCCATCAAGTGTGTCATAAAAGCCACTCTGTTCTGGTGGTCTATAGATGTCTATAGATGTTCGGATTAATCCAATTCCTGATCGCCATTCCAAATATCGATTGCGTTTATTGATCCAACGTTAGACCTCGAAACATATAATCCACGCTGCTTTCGGTTGCCTCAATGAATGCAATAGTCTCAGGTAGGGATGTCCGATATTATCGGCCGACCGATATTATCGGCCGATATCGGCAGTAAAATGTGATATCGGAAAATATCGGTATCGGTAAAAAAAAAAAAAAAAACAATAACATTTTTTTTTTTTTTTAACATTTATTTAACCTTTATTTACCCAGGCAAGCAAGTAAGAACCAATTCTTATTTTATTTATTGTCAAAAGTATGCATGTTGGTTTAAAATGTTCATTTTTACTTTTTTAATGATCATATTTTGCACAGATAATGCTTACATTTAGAAAGCCTTTTGAATGCATCCAGTGAAATTATTAGTTACCTGAAATTATTCCGTTTTTTGGGGGGGAAACCCTGCATATATCGGTATCGGTTGATATCGGTATCGGTATCGGAAATTGGAGTTGGACAATATCGGAATATCGGTATCGGTAAAAAAGCCAATATCGAGCATCCCTAGTCTCAGGTTACATGGCTCAGAAGTAAAATGTGGAATCCGGAGTTTTTTTTTCATGCATTTTCATTGACTCCAATCCAATGGGTGCAATACCATGCGGGAGACGATAGGGGGCGGTATTTGCCCTTTTCCAGATCAGAGCCAGTCCCAATGATAACGTGAGGCTGGATGGATGACAAATGAATGGATATCGCTAATAAAAGAAATAACGATTAAATAATGAGATTTCTCATCATTGGCACTCAACGCATGGCGGCCAACAACGAGATATCTCGTTGCTGGCACCCAATGTGTTAATTAAAAGCAAATCGAGTCAATTTGTTGGGTTCGAGTGCTGTGTATCTTTTCCTTGCACAGATGTTCGGCGAGTGGTTACATGCTGCCTTGCTGGAAGAAAGATTCTAAACATTCTGTGAAAAGTTGAGTTGGTCAAAACTACACCTAAAGTGAGAAATAGTTCCTTTACTGATGGAAATGGTAACATCAGCTCAAAAGTACTAGACAAATATATTAGATGAAATAATATTGCTGTACAGTTTTGTTTAAATATGGACATGGTCCTCAAAATTAATGGAAGTGAATGAGGAGACCTACACCTGGGATGGTGGTGTTGCTGGCAGACGACAGGATTATACTAAGTGAAATATCCCTGACATTTGGTTATTATGCTGTCAGGAGTTTTAAATGATGCTAGTTCAGTGATCCTTCATTTTCACCTCTAAACTTTCTATAAAAAGGTTTCAGTGTGTGCCTTTGAAACGTTAGTATAGTTGGATTTTCAGTTGCTACATACAGTATGTGATCAAATTAAATGTATTAATTAACACTTCCTCCAGGAATTTGCTAAATCCTGGTGGTTATGGGGGAAAATATGAAAGAAAAGTTCTGATCACATTTACATAATTTTATTTACATCAGTATGCTACTAGGGTAAATTATTTTTTACCTCAAGTTGAAAGTGGTAAGAATCTTTGTTTTGATACATTGCATTATAAACAATTAGTGAAGATCCAGTACATCTCTATTCTCCAAGAGAAAAAAAACATCCTGCACTCAAACTGAAAAGACATGTGGATTGAAGATGAATAAATACACAATGGTAAGCTGATGGGGATGTTAGCTCCTAGTAGTAGGCCTCTCTGATCTTGGCCTGCAGGTTGTCACAAGTCTTCTTGGCGTCTCCCAACAACATGGCTGTGTTTGGCTTGTAGAAAATGGGGTTATCCACTGCAGCATAGCCAACACCCAGTGTACGCTTCATCACAATCACCTGTAGTGCAGAGGAACAGGACAGGGTTATACTAGTCACCCACTGCCACATGGTCATAAACTCCAATCCATAATAGTAATGCCAGTAATCAAATTGATAATCTGCAATTAATTTAAAAAAATAAATGCTATTGTAATTATAAAATGAATTTCAAAGAAACATGTATCAGCATCAAAAGGTAGTCGACACGCAGTGGGAAGTGCACCGGTCACATGTGTACATTGCTTGTCATGAGAGGAACCCATTATTACCCACCTGTTTGGACTTCCAGACCTCCAGGACCGGCATGCCGGCGATGATGGAGTTGGGATCCTCCTGAGCTGCGGAGTTCACCGTGTCATTGGCACCGATGACCAACGTCAGGTCCGTCTCTGTGGGTGACACAACGCACATTAAAATCAATGAAGGAACAGTCAAAATAACCCTGAGGAAGTGTACTGCGATTGCCTATTGGGTTACCCTACACGCCGCACTTCTCACTCTCCCGCTGTCATAAACAGAACCATGTGTGGAGACTGCATGCCTGGTCGCTACGAAAACAGTCTGTTGCCCCGATACATGGCATGTCTAAACATCATTATGCAATCAACATTAGGTTGCTCCTCCTCAGATGGATGAAAGGAGGTGTATTTATTACACACATTCTGATTTAGTGAAGGTTTACCTTTGAAGTCTTCATTGATCTCGTCCATCTCCAGGACCACATCATAGGGAACACCAGCCTCAGCCAGAAGCACGTTCAGCTGGCCTGGCATACGACCTGCGACCGGATGAATACCAAACCTAACACACACAACATATATTTTTTAGTCTGCAAGCCCAGAGTTAGTCAACCTTCTTAGTGGTGAACCTCGGAAACAAACAAGTACTTTCTACCTTCTGATCAAACGACACCCAAATCATTCAGTTTTTCATTTGATTTAGATGGAATTGGAAGTTTAATCAAGAGTTTTATGGGAAGAAAGAAACTCATTTAGGTTAGATTGGTTTTCAAACTCAAAAATGCCATTACAAATCATTGTTAACCCTTTCACTACCACACTACAAAGGGTTAACTGTCTGTAGTGGTAGTAAAAGGTTAACAGTCTGTAGTGTGGTAGTGAAAGGGTTAAGTGTGGACTATGAAGCCAAGGTCAAATAAACCAGAGGGCAGAATATGAAGGGAACGTACTGGCAAAGCCAAATTCCGTTCTCCAGTTTTATTTGACCGTGGCCTCATAATACACAGTACAGGGTTCCCACAGACATTGCAAAATGAAATTCAAGGACTTTCAAGTACTTTTCCAAGCACTATTTTTCATTTTAAAAAAGGATACAATTCCCTATTTATGGCTTAAAACCAATTTCCGATAATTAGTTACACTAAATAAAAAAAATATATATTTCTTGATTCGGAACAATTTGATCATGGATGAACTAAACTTTCAATGCGAATGGTTGATTTGAAAGTACTTTTTAAGCAACTTGATAAAGAATTGGCTGTTTTCAAGGAATTCCAGGCCTTGACTTTTTTTGGTCAAAGATCAAGCACTTCAAGGACCTTGTGCAAACTCTGTTTATAATGTCATTCTTACTGGATCCAGTACAACGGATAGGAATGTGTAAATATTGATTAATGACCACATTGCTATAATGAAAATGAGGGGATGGTTCACCTGACAGTCTTGCCCTGTTCCTTCAACATCTTCACCATGTCTGCAATGGGATACTGGGCCTTGGCCGCACACAGACCCCAACCTACACACACAAACATAACAAACGCATGTGGCGAATTATTTAACGCCACCTTCTTTCAGGGTTCCCACAGACATTGAACAATTTAATTCAAGGACTTGCAAGTACTTTTCCAAGCACTATTTTTTCATTTTAAAAGGATACAATTAACTTTTAAATGCAGTTTTCTTATTGAAAGAAAACCGGATCCAATACTCCCGACAATTAGTTACACTTTAGATAAAAAAAACATTTCTTGATTCAGAACAATTTTATCATGGATGAACAACTTTCAATGCGAATGTTTGATTTCAACATTGTTAAAAAATGGGCTGTTTTTTTTCCAGGCCTTGATTTCTTGGGTAAAAAATCAAGCACTTTAAGCACTTCAAGGACCTTGTGCGAACCCTGTTCTTTGTATATTGATGCATTTGCAATGTGTCGGTGGTATTACCATTTTTGAGTGGCATTTGATTAAGATTTTCAATCATCCTCTACACACCTAGTCTATTTGCCATCCCATAGAGCCCCATTGTGAACCCGGAAATTTCTGAACCACCAAAGTTTTATGATGGATATGGATAGTACGGATCCCCAGCACTCAGAAACTGCCGGATGCTAAGTTGTAAATGTTGGGCAACTTTTTTTATTCGCATACTTAGCACACATTTGCATAATCGCCTAAATGGCCAAATCTCAGAAACTACTTGATCAATTTCAACAATGTTAGAGTTGTTTTGGGGGTTATTCGGTATACTGAATCCAGTTATGATACTTAAGAGAAGAAAAAAGTTTAAAAATTGCAATATTTACTGGAATTTACCAAATTTTGGTGCAATTTTTATGACTTTTCTGTTTATAAATGTTTCAGAAGATGCAGAATTTATAGATAATTTTCATGGAATGTTCAATTGTAAACAGAATGATAATAATAATAATAACTTTAATTTGTAGAGCGCCTAATAGACCACTACACTTCCGCGTTACATTGAAATCGGGGAGGAGATTGCGGGGGGAGCAAATGAATGAATGTGGATGAGAGCCGTGATGTAAGTGGTTGCATTCCTAATCGATCAGAACTAAATCGGCAGAGAAAAAGCCCATTTTTAAGCACCTATTCCCAATGCACATGCCCAGATTGCCCATGGATGGAACAGTCCAGGGCGGGTGTGCGTGGCGTCACAATCCGTGGGCAATCTGCGCATGTGCATAGGTGCTTAAAAATGGGCTTTTTCTCTGCCGATTTAGGAATGGGTCGCGCAGTGTTCAGGAGATTCAGGCGCATACAAGTCTATTTTGATCATGTCTCCAGCACCCCCACACCCGTAGCTGCAATCATTTACATCACGGCTCTCATCCACATTCATTAATTTGCTCCCCCCGCTATCTCCTCCCCGATTTCAGAATCCCGGAAGACTATTGTTGATGAGTTGTTATGAAGAGCTGGCTACAATCCAGGAACAAAGAGATACAATGGTATATCTTCCTCATTCCTGGTTGTGTCTGTGTGAAATCTCTCCCCAAACAGTTTCAAATGTTCTCGAGGTCATGTCCTACAAAGTATCCTCTATACAGTCTGCCCCATTGTTCTGACCAGGATTATTACGTTCCTTTTGGCCTCCTTGCTGACGTGGACGAGAAACCCATCTATAGGCCTAGTTATCAAATTCTTGGTTTGCAATGGTTTTGCACCTTGTGGGTAAATAAAAACCCAGTTTTCATCTACAACTCCTGTTTCCTCATTGTCTCACTGCTTGGTCCCTAACAAGGAGAAATTGGCATTCTAAACACTCTGTGCAAGGCCTCTATTAGGCGGTAAATTGTTCTTTGTTTTCACAATGTGTGCTCTCTATCGTATCGAGATACATATTCCATGTGTATGGAATAACACACCTTTAACATTCACTTTAAACACTTTTTAACACTACACCATATTGTAATGTACATGTACCTTATATGTGACAAATAAGCTGGTCAGGAAGGCCAGTAACATGGTGGGAGTGGAGCTAGACTCTTCCTCTGTCAGAGAGGAAGAGCCTTGCTAAGCTCCACGCCATCATGGACAACCCCTCCCACACGCTATACACAGACTTGGCTGATAGAAGGAGCATGTTTAGTGTTAGACTAAGACTCCCTAGATGCAACACTGAATGGCACAGGAAGTCCTTAATTCCAACAACCATCAGAGTATACAACGCATCACTGTGCCTCACTGCCTCACCACAGAGTGACAGTACAAACTCTGGTAATCTTCCTGGACTTTTGACTTCTTATTTTTACATATACACTTAAACGTTTTTATTAAAGAAATTCTACATTTATTACTGTAAATGTTACTGTATATTTTTGGCTGTATATTTTAGAATGTATATATTTTAGAATGTATATCCCGGACTGTATTTTTATTGTTATTTGTGATTTTTGACTACCTAAACTTTACGCAACATAGGGGAGGAGCAAACATAGCTTGCATAGCAGCCTTCTAAACTCTAATTTGAAAATTAACTTGAAGAAAAGGTTTTCTGCCAGTGAAGTTGTCACAGATATTTGACGGTGAAAGTGACATAGGAGAGAATGTGTCTGAGACCCCGATTATGAGGTGTCCTCCTCTGATGAGAATGGGACCCTTAGTGCAGATGCTCCTGTTGTCTCTCAACCACAAGCAGACACGTTACTTTCCAAAAACGGAAAGTTATCATGGGACCACTCCCCACTTGAACAACATAATATATATTATGTATGTATAATTGGGTGGGTGGGAAGGAGTAGGGGTAATGTTTTATTTAAATGGTTATTTAGGTAATCAACAAAGTAACATGAAGCACCTGAAACATACATTTGGGTAACACTTTTGATTATAATCATTTTCTGGAGGTTTAAACTGCTGGGGTCAAAATGTCGCCAAGGATAAAGAGTGTAAAGTAAATTTGAGGATAACAGGAGGGTTAACAAAACCATTTCAAATAATTTCAGCATCCCGAATAACCCCCAAAACCACTCCAACATTGTTGAAATTGACCAAGTAGTTTCCGAGATTTGTCCATTTAGGTGATTATGCAAATGTGGCTAATTATGCAAATAAAAAAAGTTGCCCAACATGTACAACTTAGCATCCGGCAGTTTCTAAGTGCTGGTGACCCATACTATCCATATCTATCATAAAAGTTTGGTGGTTCCAAAATTTCCGGGTTCATTGTGTTGGCAAATAGACTAACCTGACAAAACACATGTTCCTTGAGAGGATCACACTACTGCAACACATGCAACATAGTTTGATTGTCCTCCAAACCTATATTTCAAACCAAGCTAGGGATACCAGTACCAGACATTAGTATCCGAGAATGTATCCGTTACAAAAATACCAAGAGCTATGTGTAACATGTCAGAAGTCAAAGCAAAGCCACTTGATTTTCTGTATTCTTTTGGGTAGCATGTTAGATCTCTCTAATGGTGGAATTGGGATAGTATCTCAATAATTTTGTGTCATACGAATCGTTATTTACTGTGAAAATGTGACAGTGGGTGTATCCCTTCACTAAACGACACAGAAACAGCAGAGTCTCAATAAATCTTGGTAAAACGGTTACTATTCTTCCTGCATTCCTTCCTCCCTAATCACCCCATATATTCCTCTCTGTATTCAATCATATGGGTTCATCAGTCTGGGAGACATTATTGAAAGGAAACCCCTTTTCTCCCAGAACTCTGTGTGCGTGTGCTTGGGGGGCCCCTTCGTGCAAAGAGCCCCCATTTCCTGTGTCTGAGGAGTAACCCCTGTCTAACCCCAGTGGTCAGGTATCTTGTAGAGTAACCCCCGTCTAACCCCAGTGGTCGGGTATCTTGTGGAGTAACCCCCGTCTAACCCCAGTGGTCAGGTATCTTGTGGAGTAACCCCCGTCTAACCCCAGTGGTCAGGTATCTTGTGGAGTTCAATGTTTCCTTTTGCAGCAGTACATTAAACCCCTAATCAAGTCCCCCATCAGAGCAGTCACCCCCCCCCCCCCCCCCCCCTAACCCATATCCCCGGTTTCAAGGGACAGTCTTACGTTTCCCAGTTGGTGGTCCTCCACTGTGAACACATCTGCCTCTGTACATCGTTGCTCTCATGACTTTTGCCCGTTCCTGGTAATGATCACACCAGCGTGTCACACCACACAGCCGTCCTGGTATTTGTTTGGCCCATCAGAGGCTGGAGTCTTTCTGTGGTCAGGTGACTCAATGAGACAGTGACCAGACTCCTCGGGTTTCAAAGCCAATTTTGGGTTTACAATTTCACGAAGCAAGAGAAACTTGCAATCATTCACTTTTCTCAGACATAAAATGTTTTTATTTTACCATCAAAAAAGCACTAAAGATCTAGTGCACTGTACTGTTTGCATCTGTGTGTGCGTGTGCGTGTGTGTGTGTGTATGGCATGTACATGTGTGTGGTGGCGTGGGGGTGATTCACCTGACTGACATAGGCGGAATCATGTCTGAACAAACAGCTCCCTCTCTTGGTGACCATGTGTACTTGTTTTCTACACCCTTATCAATCAGCCCATGATCCCGAATGTCTCCCCAGGGTCCTGTGATGAATAGTTTTATTTCGGTCTTTGTTTACACATAAATCAAAAACACACATGTGTGGACTTTCAAAAGGAAAAGAAAAAAAAATCACAAATGTACATATTCAAAGTAAGCTCACACACAAAATCCAAACTCAATGACCGAAAAAAGGAATAGGCTGAAGCACATGCTTATTTTTGCCTATCCTTTACAATTCTTAAAAACTAAATATACTTTAATATAAGAAAGACAATTTTAAAATATGCTGCAAGATATTTTTTTTTCTTTTTCTTTAAGAGAAAAAAGAAAAGAGAAAATAAATGTTTGATGTTTTACTCAAAACTGTACTCCTGAATTATTTTATCCTTCAGGGCCTTTTTAAATCTCCCCTGAGAGGTACACAACTTCAACCCGTCACTAAGACTATTCCACAATTTAACTCCCAAAATTTAAAACACATCTAGCTTTTACATTAGTTCTTACCTTTTTATATGTTTTAAGAATACACAACCCTCTTAAATTATACTTTCCTTCTCTTGGTTGAAAGAGACATTGAATACAAGCTGGTAGGTTCTTACTCTTAGCACGAAAAATTATCCAAGGTTTTTATTTAAACCATATCTACAAATTTTAATGTGCAGGACTTTATGAATAATGGATTTGTCGATTCAAGATAACTAGCTTTATTTATTATTCTAATAGCTCTTTTCTGTAGTTTAATAATAGGATCTATATTTGTTTTATAAACATTCCCCCTGTGCAGTAGGTATGGCGGGGCTTAGGAGCATAATGCGGCTGGTTGTAACGTGAGGCTGATTACATGGAGGAGACAATCAGGTCCTACATTATTAAATAGCATTCAATGATGTTCAAAAACCTTTTCCAGTACTATTTCTGTTTTAAAAGACTCAACATGAAACAAGTGAAATCACTGAGGCCAAGTGATTGTTTAGTGTAAAAAATTTTGTGCATTCCATGTGCTTTTAAGGTTATTATTTTGCTAGAATGCCTCCGTTTCCATATATCCATGTTTGACTTGTTTTTTGCAAAACCTTTTAGCACATTTGAGTAAACACAGTTAGATAAATCTGTAAAATCAAGTTTTCCATGGGCAATAATGCAGAGGGGCCTCTTTAAGCCTCTGAGAACTGCAGGATCGCTTGCCATTATTGTTTTTCAGAGGCTGTAGTGGGTTCAGTTTTAAAGCTAGAGTGAAGATACTGGCATGTGAAACTAGACGACTAGAATGAGGAGTCGATGGGGGGCTGGGACAGGACCTTTTGAATGAACAAAATCAGGCTGCGTTAAAACAACGGTAGTCACATTATTTGGCATCTCATTTCATCATTGTTCTTCCACCTAGCCAGCCATGACCAGCACCTCACTAACGTCTTGGAATGCGTGGGGCCTAAATATTCCTCATCAACGCTCAACACTATGGACTTCCTGCAGAGGAGAAAGATAGCTGTTGCTCTTTTTCAATAATCGTATTTACTAGGGGTGGGACGATACATCGATCCAGATCGATACATCGATGTAATTATCAACAATCGAATCGGATCGATGCGATGTAATAAGATCGATTCATATCGATACTCTTATTTTGAAAATCCTGTGGCGAGTCTCATATCCGCCCAAGAACAACAGCAGTAGCTCCGTGTGTGTAGATGTTACAGCATAGCATTCTCCCTTTCTGTGTGTGTGTGTGCGCGCGTCTTTGGAAAGACCAGATGAGGTCAGAGGAGTTTGATGTTTAAATGTTATTTAAACATAAACAATATAATACATAATAAATGTAGGCCTATACATGATCATGCAACATCAACAAATTGTTGTAGGAACAGTTTGGGAGAGGGAGGTTGTGAGTTTTGAGTTCCAAAAAATTTAGCTTAAAGTTTAAAGCTCAATATATAAAAACGTGGCACTTTACAGTGAACAGGAGGTCTATTTGTATTAAAAACAATAGATTGATTTTCCTTTAAATGTCTGGAAGAGCTAAAAAAATACAAACGTCAAATGATATTTTCATTACCTTTTTTTTGTTGATCTAAATGTTACTGATTGTGTTAAATGGGCATATGATATCATCTCATATCGATTGCAGGCACCTGAATCTAATCGTATCGTATCGTGAGAGACTTTGTGATATCGGCAAATATCGTATCGTTGTCCAAAGAATCGATATCGTATCGTATCATGATGAAACTGGTGATTCCCACCCCTAGTATTTACTGAGTGAAGACATTTGCAGATTACAGAATAAATCCCATCTTGTTTATAGTTTCCTCATCAAATACAAAGAAACAAGGGAGTAGTGATTGTTGTCAAACGCTGCTTTAAATTTGATTTGGGATCTGTAAAAGGACTCTTAAGAGTTGCTTACATAAAAACGATGATAAATGGCAAGAAACTAGCAACTGCGATAGTGGGATGTATAAAGGACAGTGACGAGAGGGAATACTGGGAACTGGTAGTGGACTTCGTCACATGGTGCAATAAAAACCACCTGCAGCTAAATGTGGCGAAGACCAAGGAACTGGTTGTGGAGCTGGGGGGGGGAGGAGGAATGCACCTGTGACCCCCGTTTCCATCAGGGGAGTTGATGTGGACATGGTTGAGGTGTACAAATATCTTGGTGTGCACATCGACAACAAACTGAATGGGTCAAAACACGCAGAGGCACTGTACAAGAAGGGCCAGAGCCGACTCCTTCAATGTCTGTACAAGGATGTTGAGGATGTTCTATGAGTCGGTGGTGGCGGGCGCCTTCTTGTACGCTGTGACCTGCTGGGGCAGCGGACTGAGAGCGGGGGACACAAACAGGCTGGATAAGCTGGTCAGGAAGGCCAGTAGCGTGGTTGGGGTGGAGCTGGACTCCCTAGCGAGGGTGGCGGAGAGGAGGAGCCTTGCTAAGCTCCAGGTCATCAGGGAAAACCCCTCCCACCCACTATACACAGACTTGGCTGACAGGAGGAGCATGTTCAGTGCTAGGCTCACACTACCCAAATGCAGCACTGAACGGCACAGGAAGTCCTTCATTCCAACAGCCATCAGACTATACAATGCATCACTGTGCCTCACTGCATCACTGAGCACAGAGTGGCAGTTACCATCTTCCTGGACTTAGTTTGAAACAGCACTGTGCAATATTACACCTACTGTAGACCTCAGTATATTTTTACTGTATTTATTTACTGTATATTTTATTCCATTTTTATTCTATTTTACTCTACTCTTATCCTAGGCAACTTGATTTGATTCGTTTTATTATTCTAATTCGTAACCTGTTCTGTCTAAATGTTTAAATGGTGAGCGATTTGCAGTGTCAAATTTCCCACGGGATAATAGAAGTATTTCTATTCTATTCTATATCGGTGTATTATGGTACAAGATTTCTATGACCATTTAACTAATGTACTGCAATGCTAGAATCGTCTGAACACAGTCTAATAATAGGAGGTGATTTCAATGCGGACTAATGAGTAGTTGTAGATGTTTGGCAGACAGAGAATCCATCATTGAGGGAATTCACCTGCTATTCGGCACGGCATGAAAGGTTCATCAGGGACAAAACTATTGGATTTTCTTCCAGTCTACATGAATCCAAACTGAAACATAATCCAGTCTACATGAATCCAAAACATAATCCAGTCTACATGAATCCAAACTAACATAATCCAGTCTACATGAATCCAAATTTAAACATAATCCAGTCTATATGAATCCAAACTGAAACATAATCAAGTCTACATGAATCCAAACTGAAACATAATCCAGTCTACATGAATCCAAACAGAAACATAATCCAGTCTACATAAATCCAAACTGAAACATAATCCAGTGTACATAAATCCAAACTGAAACATAATCCAGTCTACATAAATGCAAACTGAAACATATCCATTAATTGGAAAAGAAAATGGCCGAAACAGAGAGCTGCATGGCTTTGGTCTAGTTCTGAAAAGAGAATTATTGAATAAAGAACGTAACCAATCACCCAGGACTAGACAAAATCATTAGGATTAACCGGGGGAAAAGGTGCCCCTTAAAAGGGTATAATGGTGGAATTATCATTAAAAACAATGTAGACTCATACATACATAGTCCCTCTAGTCTCAACAATCATCACTTAAAGGAACACGCCAACTTTTGGGGAAATTGGGTAGAGCTTACTTGCCATCTACCCCGGAGTTAGACAAGCAGATACATACTCTGTGCATGCATTCAGAGTAGGGAACACCCGCACTGTTAGCCTAGCGTAGCGTCATTCACTGGAAGTAGGGCTGCCCAGTTAGCCTAGTTCCCAACACGAAATACACTCCAATACTTTCCTGTAAACATGTTGTGACCTGTGTATTTACCCATTTTTTTAATTTATTTATTTGATATTTTCGTTTTTTAAGCAGATATACTCTGAATTTTTTTTTGCCGAACCACTGCTGCCTGGGTGCAGTGATTTCATGCATCACCTCCAAAGCCCTGTTGTAACTTCCATCAATAAAACCAATGTGACAAGCTAGCGACAAGACTAACCTGACTAACAAGACAGCCTTCCATCTAAAAACATAACTAGACACTCTCCCTTCAATTTTCTTTTTTTCTCCCTTCTTTTTCCATTTTTCTCCCCTCCCAATGTTAGTCGTTATGCCAATTTCCAATCCCCTTCCTGGTCGTTGCGCACTCTACCCCCTACCGTCGGTCTGGGAGGGCGGAGACTATCACATGCTTCCTCCGACACATGTGTACCCAGCCACCACTTCTTTTCACCTGGCAGCGCGGACTCTCACTGAGAGAGTGTAACGTGTGGAAGGTCACACTACCTCCCTCCAGATCCTTCCCTCGCTGTGCAGGCGCCCCGACCGAACTGTAGGAGTCGCTGTTTACAACGACCCAGACCCACCCACCGGCTTCCCTCCCGCTGACTCTGCCAATCGAGCCAGTATGACGGCCGGCCAAGCCAGAGGCAACGCTGACAGCCGGATTCGATACCAGTGTCTCTTGCGTTGGTGACGAGTGCTTAGTCCGCTGCGCCACCCAGCCGCCTGCTCCCTTCAATTCTTACACTTTGAATGCCCATAACGAGATATTTCAGGTTATCAGCCCGCGGGTTGAATGCCCATAACGAGAATATTCGTTTCTCGTTTTTTTTTTATATTAGCGATCTGAATTCATATTTCATCAACCGAGTCTACCGTTGGTAAATCAGCCACCCCAGGCGCTCAGATATGAAAAAAGCGCCCCCTATTGTCTCCCAGATGGTAATTCACCCTTTTGGATTGGACTCAATGAAAATGCATGAGAAAAAAAAACCCGGAATCCACATTTTACTTCTCACGCATGTACCCGGAGCCGATCAGCTTCATGCTGGACCCTCAGCACAGCGTGGTTACTGTGTTTTACAGTATACGCGTGGGATCAATAAAAGGATCGATTTTTGGAATGGCGATCAGGAATTGGAATAATCCATTTGGATACCATCTGATCTCAGGTAAGGAATCTATTTTACCAGTCTTAGGATAATCAGACCTTTTTTCACAGAGATATAAGCTTTCCCCCTATATGTGATATGGCTGTTTTGACTGTGCGAGTGATCAGGAAATAAGAGAATCGATTTACAGCTTGCAGCACCATCGTGCATACGTACACATATACTATCGATAATCTAGCGTTTATATGAAAACAATTCATAAATAGGCCGAACAATGACAACGTTCTAGAATATTACAGTACATCAGCGTTTATCATGGAATCTTTTTTTTCCCCGTGAAAACGAGGGCTTTTCAAAATGCTATAAAACGGAAATGAAGCGATAAAAAAACAATCCGCTTCGACAATGTTGACTGGAAATGGGTCATTGATAATGCGACAGGGAGATTAGACACATAGCCATAATTTAAAACATAGATTAGGCGATATTAATGCTAACATTGCAGTGGATGGTGGGCATTCAAGCACTAAATGTGCGCCCCCTGCTGGGCACTGAAAGTGTAAAGAAAAATTCTATTCTTAAGAGATTTTCAGCTCAAATCTTTCTATAGTGTAGCTTAACACTTTGAGTGCCACGCCGGGTTTTCCTTTTTACCCCCTTGATGCCACGGTCCACTTCAATGTTAACGTTAATATCGCCTAATCTATGTTTTAAATTATGGCTATGTGTCTAATCTGCCCGTCGCTTATCAAAGAACACTTTTCCAGTCAGTGCTGTCAAGGCAGACTGGTTTTTTATCGCTTCATTTCCGTTTCAGAGAATTTTGAAAAGCACCCGTTTTGAAATAAAAAACAGTTCATTCTAGACCATTCTGTGATAATCGTCTTTTACTGGAATATTCCAGAACGTTGATATTCGTCGGCCTATTTATGAATAGTTTTCAAATAAACGCTAGATGATCAATATTATACGTGCATGCAAGCACATTCGCGCCGCGCACGGATAATCGCCGTGTTCATTTCCTCTTGGACTTTTCCAGTGAAACCGAAAGAGCCCATTTCACAAAACAGCCTATATCTTCATCAAAATTAGTCTGATTATCCTAACACTGATAACATAGATTCCTTACCTGACATCAGATGGTATCCAACTGGTATATTCCAATTCCTGATCACCATTCGAAAAAATCGATAAGTGTATGGATCCAACGTGATACAGTAGTACACATGATTCCGCGGGGCTGAGAGGCTCCAGAATGAACTGTGGTAACCCCGGCTGGATCAGTGGACTGGAAAATGTGGAGTACCGGATTTTTTTCCCCATCCATTTTCATTGAGTCCATTCCAAAATCCCTTATGTCAGCTTTTTTCCACATATGATCGCCAGCGGTGCTCGGGTATACTCGGGTAGGCTCGCGTGATGCAATATGATTTTAGATCGCTTAAAAAATCCGAGAAATCTCATGAGTGGCTTTCAACATAACTATCGGAAACCCGAGATATCTCGTGTGTGGCAGTGAAAGTGTTAATGTAGTATTTGAGGGACTTTTAACCATGTTTATAAATTCTTGAGTTGGTTAGATTTTGCACCAAATCTGTGTAACAAGTGGCATCAACCCAACAGTTGCTGCAACAATTTACAAGATATAATCTACTGTTGACCTGCTAGAAAAGACAGAACGGGTAGGTCTCTAAGGGTTAAAAATGGTTCTAGGGCAGGTGTCTTAAGGGTTAAGGAACTTGTATGAACCTTGTTGACAGTCCAAATGCAGCATCTGGAGCACAGAGGGGGGATCAACACAGCCCTGGTGGAAGAGAGTCTGACAGCACAGGGTGTGTGCATGATCAGTCTCTCTGATGTGGACCCAGGACTCCCTCTCCTCCCGTCTCGCCTCCTGCCTGACTGTCTTCATGTCAGGGGTGACTTCCCCCCGAGCGGCAGGTTGGGCGGCCACTCTGTTCTACCATACTGTTATTATAGCTGATTACAGCTGGAACGCATCGACAGCCCTTTTAATATGTGTGTGTGAGTGTGTGTCTGTCTGTCCATCTGTATTTGTGTGTCTATGTGTGTCTGTGTCTCTCTTTGCCTGTCTGCGTTTCTGTGTCTCCATCTGTGAGCGTGTGTGTGCATCTCTCTCAGTCTATGTGTCTGTGTCTGTATGCATCTCTTTGCCCGTCTGTGTCTCCATCTGTGAGCGTGTGTCTCTGTGTGTGTGTGTGTGTGTGTGTGTGTGTGTGTGTGTATGAGTCTCTTTGCCTGTGTGTGTGTGTGTGCGTGCCTGTGTGTGTCTCTGTCTGTGAGCGTGTGCGTGTGTGTGTACCTGGTGTTATGATGATGCTGTTGGCCTCTCTAATCATCTCAATAGACTGGTCCACATTGACCTCAGTGTGAGTGCCAACTATCTCCATGGGCTTCCCCCCCGCTGTGGAGGTGGTACCAAAGCCACCCAGGATGACGTTGGGCAGGGAACGGTTCATCGCCTTGAAGGACAGAAGGAGAGGTGCAAACAACCCTCAGATACACAGTGATGGAGTGTTAAAGATTACAGTGGTTTTAGGGTAACTGTATCAGGTAAGCGTTCAATCATAGAGAAGTAGGCATTGCTAAATTGACTTTCAAAAACATTTTCTGCCTATATTTCTTGTTGTATTGTTCTATATGGTATACCATCTTGTATGTCAAACAATTTAAAACAAATAAGAAAAGAATGTGTCTGGTGTGCGTGTGCGTTTCCTCACTGTGTGTGTCTCTACTTACCACACACATGATGTAGGAGAGGATGGCACCAGAAGAGCCAATCAGAGCACCGACGATAGTCATGAGGTTGTTCTCCAGCAGGAAGCCCTCAGCGCACAGAGCCCAGCCGGAGTAGCTGTTCAACACTGTGATGACCACGGGCATGTCAGCGCCCCCGATGGCTGCTGTCAACGTCACACCCTGTGGGGGAAGAGCCAGAGTCGCTACCAAGATTGTGGTCAAGTAACAGGCAAGGGAAATAACAGACTAACCAACAAGCTGCCATTTAAATAGGAAGATCTGCTGAATGCCAATGAAATTTAATGAAAACATGAAAAGCCAATTACATTTCCATTCATCCAAGTTTGCAGAAGTCGCTTTCCAAAATCCAATCCAATAACAGGAGAAATACCGGATGAAACATATCAATATTCTGTGGGGAGGTTTAGTCTTTTATCGGCTATGATGCCGATCTCATTGATGATTTATTATGATTACGGTATATATTAATTGTTTTGTCGTACCATAATGGTGGAGAGCCCGGACACTCCCAGCAGACATCCCATGCCAGTGCCGTAGCTTGTGCTGAGCATGAAGGGCACCATGCCACCGATAGACGCTGCCAGCAGACTAGCATTCAACATGTGGCGTCCCGGCAACATCAGGGGGGCGGAGCTCAGAACGCCTGGAACCAATCAGAAGCATGAATCATGTGGCGCATCGGACCCGGTGTTTTGGGAGCATAGGAGTCAATCGTGGGGCTAACAGGTCCTTCTGGCCTGGAGGAAGCACATCTAGAGAAGAATATGTTCATAACGCCAACCTGTGCTGGGTGCATGACTGTGCTGGGTGCATGACTGTGCTGGGTGCATGACTGTGCTGGGTGCATGACTGTGCTGGGTGCATGACTGGCCTGGGTGCATGACTGTGCTGGGTGCATGACTGTGCTGGGTGCATGACTGTGCTGGGTGCATGACTGTGCTGGGTGCATGACTGTGCTGGGTGCATGACTGTGCTGGGTGCATGACTGTTATGGGTTGTGTGACGTATAGAATGATAATGGAAACGACACCTTTCTGGTTACAACAGTGGAACTGAGGAGCCAGGCCGCCGGCGGTACTTTTGCATCGCAGGGTTCTTATTCAACATGATAAAACATGTCAGCCGACTGTGGAGAGTCAGTGAGCCTATAGGAATGTCCCCCAAGTCCTGTGTCCAGACCACTAATGAGCCATCTGAAGAGTCTGTCCTCTCCACAGAAAGCTTCTGTCCTCGTCCCAGAAAGGTTCTCATGTGTTCCCCTTTATCAGTTAAACCACAATCAGCACTAGCACGCACACACAGACTAAACAGCCCTGTGTTTAAGAGAGGATCTTTGTTTTAACTGGATCAAACAATGTAATCAGCACCAGAGAACACGGAACACATTTGTGTATGTGGATGCTTGTGTGCGTGTTTGTCTGAACTGTATGTGTGTATGCGTGTTTGTCTGACCTGTATGTGTGTATTTGTGTATGTGGATGCTTGTGTGTTTGTCTGAACCGTATGTGTGTATTTGTGTATGTGGATGCTTGTGTGTTTGTCTGAACCGTATGTGTGTATTTGTGTGTGTGGATGCTTGTGTGTGTATTTGGCTGAACGGAAATATGAACTAGGATCAGATTTGCAAAAGGCACAATGTTGACGTTACAATACCTCAACACCGGTATACCATGTCTCGTACGTACAGTGCTGCCAGCATTTCATTTAGTTTTTAAAGAAAAAGATCCCAGTACCTTGAAGCTTGCCGTAGGCCACCAGTGACCCGCTGAATGTGACACCTCCGATGTAGGTGCCCAGGTAGGCTACGGTCTTGACCATGTTGGCCGCAGGGTGAGTGTCCAAGTGGGGATACTCAATCATGTATTCGGCAACACACGTGAGCACGGCTGCCAGACCCACCAGGCTGTGGAAGGCGGCCACCAACTGTGGCAGGTCTGAGATCTCAATACGTTTGGCAATGGTCAGGCCTGGAGAAACACACACACACACACAGTTAAGAGCCACAAAGGGGTACATCACAGTAAATCCATACATGTGGGAATATCCTATTACAACAGTGAATTTATTGTGTGGTGCTAAATCGTGCATCACACACACAATATTCTCATGCACCATGAGCAAGTATGAATACATGTAATACTAGAGTATATCTGGTGAAGAGTAGCATCTGTTCTCAATTACTCTCCTTATATTGGGCATTAGCTTCAAAAACAACCTAATAGTCCTGAGTCACGCTCCAAAGTGTGTTGTCAAAAAGCTAATAAAATAGTTTTTTCCAAAGGATAGGGTTACTAATTTCAGACCTAGTAAACGCACGCACTTGTGTGTGTGTGTGTGCATGTGTGAGAATAACGTCATTCATCAAACTGCTATCTGAAATCACTATTTATGTTTAAAACACCAAAGACATGATGAAGACATCAACTCATTATTGTGTCTACTTGTCATATTTCAGGAAATGTATCCTTGTTTTTCAAAGAATCAAGAAACCCAGAGCAGATGATGGCATATAACTGATTCATCATGGTTTCCTAGTTTAGTTTCTAAACAACAGCAGTGTTGCATTTCCACTGGGAGATGTCCAGGTTTCTACTCTTGTCGTTTCATCCCAGTCCAGACTGAAACACAGACAATGAATAGAACCAATCCCATTAATCCTGTACCACACAAAGTGCGTCCATGGCATGATATTGTGACGGAAGCCCCGTGGCGATAGTCAATTCAAAATGATAATGGTGTCTGTGCTTCAACGATATGCGAGATCAAGTCGATGTAAAAAGAGATGCATGTTACGTGTGGTCTGGCAAAAATGATTGCACACGGCTTGTGGGCGTGTCTTGTTTTGGTTTTGTTGAACATGCTTCCCCCCCCCCCCCCCCCCCCCCCCAGCATGTTTGGTTTTGTTATTTTTGTTTGGGTTGGAGATCACCAGTTGTCCAGTTATTGGGTTTTAGTTTTGGTTCAGTTTAGTTTACATAATTTTTTTGGTAGTACATGGGGAGCAGCTGGGTTCACACGGCACATTGCGTGGCTGGCCCAGTAGCTTCCCCATCTTTTGCTCTGTTGCTTGTTTTCTTTGGCACTTGAATATGGTTATTTTCTTCTAAATAAAACCTTTTTTATTGGTAACTCAAAGAGATCTTGGCGTCCTTTCATATGTTTCGGTCTCCTGTTGAGCGTTTGGTTGTTTAGAGAGGGCGGCACATATTTGGGGGCTAGTCCATCAGTTTTTCTACACTGCAGTTGTTTTTGTAGGATTGGTTTAAACGCAGAGTGCGGTAAGTCGCTAATGGCCTTTAGATTTTTTTGGCTCAGTGTTGTAGCTGTACATTTTGTTTCTCTCTCCACGTCTTAATTGATACGTAGTTTGACACGTGTTGCTTTGACACTTTGTGTAGTTCGCCATTTTTTGTATAGTGCCTATACCTTGTGTGTTTGGTAAAGTTTTGCGCACACATTTTAGGCTGGATATTGACTAATGCCCAGAATCGATTCTACAAGTGTAGTGTTATGTTTATCAATTACATAATAATTATTTGGGATAATAACCCAAATCTACTGTACATTTTAATTGTCAAGAATAACAGCATATTTGGTCAATAACCACCACCCATTTATGAATGTAATATTCAATCAATGTGACCGCATCTCTGTCACCCGAGTTGGGTTTTGACTTGAAGCTTATGCTTAGGGCATATGAATTGGTGCCCAAGGCATATCGCCAAAAGCAGACAGAATTACTTTCTTGCAACCAAATTAAGTCTGTTTGATTGTTGCCGTCACTCGAAGAATATCAAGATCTTGACCTACTACTTTTGGAAGAATTTAGAAATTCTTCCAAAAGTACGTCCTCACACACGGGGTACATTTGAAAAGTGTCATTCATCCTCAGAGCATAATGTTCCTGTAACCGTATGATAGTGTCTTGCAATGTTTTTTCGGTCTAAAATACGGTACATGCGGCACTGAAAAACATGCCATGTCTGCCAGGTCTCTGGTCAACCAAATCACAAGTGAACATCTCTCCATATCCGCGCTATCCCATTTCGGTTGTTGGTGAGCAGTTTGAGCTTGGAATATAGTGGACTGTGTTGGTCCTTTTCCCTGCCCAAAAGCCACGAAAGTCCTTTAACAATAAGGTACTAAGTCAGTTTCCAGAGGCCATTCCCATGTGCAAGATCATGGCCGCCCTGTTTGGGTTGCCTAAAGCCTAAAGACTGATCAGAGAGAAATCTTAGATTTCATGTAAGATTTTGCACAGGTCATGAAACAACTTGACATCACTCACCATTGTTCCAAGCTGTACCACCCAGAGAGTCATTTTCATTAGACTCTAAAGTCTATGCTTCGGACTTGCTCCCTAGAGTTCAACAAAGATTGGGGTGAGGGTGTCCAATATCCTCCTCTTTCTGCTTGTGAGATGGTTCAAGAGTCCCTACATTTCGGTCCGGCAGAGCTGGTGTTGCGAGGCCCTCTCAAACTCTTGCAAGAAAAATGACTGGGTGATCGTAAACCACGAAATCTGCTTGATTATGTCTGTAATTTCAGTTTCAAACTTCAGAGCTTGTGAATTGGCAAAGCAAAATCTTTGTAAAGTGAATGGGGTCACGAAAACAGACCCTTATCTAGGGCTGTCCCCGACTAAGGATTTGGATAGTCGACTATGATTGGTCGAAATTAGTCGATAGTCGATTAGTCGACTATGAAAAAAATAGAATTTTGAAAAAAATAAAGTATAATTTTTTATTTATTTTTTTCATTTGGGCTGTGGGGGGTGCTTAATGTCTGAAGGAGGCGACGGAAGGCTTCTTGTCCTCTGCAAAAGCATGCAATTGGTCCACTGATGGATACATGTTGATATTTGTCTAGTCTAGTGTGTTCATTAGATGGGTGAAATCCTCTTTCAGTGCCTCTGTGCCTGTTTTCTTAGGCAGTTAGCCTCTGGTATGTGTGCCATTAGCGTTAGCCACGCTTCTAGGCCTTTTTTCTTTTGGAAAGAATGATACGAAAAATAAAATAATTATAAAAAGAATAAAAAAAAATTACTAAGAGGTTGGCAGTCGACTAAGGGCCCGCGTCCACCTAGCGCATATTTCTCCGTGAAACATGCTGGGAGTGCGCCGGCAGCGCTGGCATGCAGCGCATCTTGTAGATGACAGAGAGAAATCTACAGCCATGCCGCGGTTTTGCACATATTATAGCATATTTGAATAACTTTATTGTATATTAATTATATATATAGTTATTGCCTGACACCACAGTTCGCCCTTTGCTTTTTATTAGCTTTTTAGTAGTGTATTCGTGTAGTTATTATTATTAGTTTTGTCGCGAATCTCAATGGTCTGTGTGGAGACAGCCAGACAGGCAGGCAGCTCCGGTGTCAGGTTACAAACAGAGTGGTAGATGAATGGCTGTGATTAGTTGTCTGAAAATGAGCCCAGCGCATCGCTCTGAAAGTTGAGAAAGTTTCAACTTTCAGCCACACAAAAAAGCTGAGAAAAGAAGCCGACGGCAGCGCACTTCCTAGAGGCGGCCGCATGCGGCCGCATGCGCTCCCTCCCCATTGGATTACATTGAAAACAGATGCGTGCTGTCAGAAATATGCGCCAAGTGGACGCGGGCCCTAAGGCTCCTTTCGATCGATTAGTCGACTATTCGACTAATAGGGGTCAGCCCTACCCTTCTCCTCCCGGGTAGAGGACTAATAATGTTGATCATGTTAGCAGAGGGATACTGGCAGGTGCCGCCAACTCCTCAGGCAAGAGAGATCTCTGCATTAGCGACCCCTGACACCTTATTGCAATATACAGTGATGCCATTAACACTCCCACTATGTTTCAGTGCTTGGTAAATACAGTCTCGTCAGTTTTAACAGGCTGTGAAGCTTATCTGGACGACATTGTCATCTATTTAAGTTTGTGGGATGACCTTCATGCAGTGTTTGGGAGGTTGTGTGATGCCAATCTCACACATAACCTTGTGAAGTGAGAGTTTGGAGAGACTACAGTGACATATCCGTCAAGCCCCTCTCTCATGTCAAGCAGATGCCTTCCAAGGTTGAAATGATCCAGTTGTTCCCTGCTCCCGTTACTCAATGTGATCTGTGCCATTCTTTGAGAATGGCAGGTTATTATAGAAATGTTGGCAAAAACCTTTCTGCCGTTGTGACTCTGCTCATTGATTTGTTGAGGCCAAATTCTCTCTTGATTGACCTGAAGTGAATCAAGCATCAGTGTAAAATGGGACCCGAGGACAGAATGACAGCCTGCAGCAGAGCACTTTCTGGGGATTCTTTTCCCCCCAGTTTTTAGTGTGTTGGGCTTTATTATTTTAGTTGGTTCCGTTTAATTTACATTCTTTTTTCGGTAGTTCAGGGGGAAGAGCTGGGTTTACACGGCCCATTGTGTGGCTGACCCAGTAGCTTCCCTTTTTTTGTTCTGGTCGGCTGGGATCTCCAGACCCTTTTTGCTTGTTTTCTTTGGTACTTCCGAGTATGGTTTTCTTTTCTTCTAAATAAAAACTCTGATGTCTTGGCGTTTAAGTCTACTCTTGAGCCTTTAGTTGTTTAGAGAGGTCATAACAATGCAATACTCACTCAATTCCCTAAAGGTTCTAATCATCAACCAACATGTCATGTTGAAGACCTCCATTATTCATCAACCCTGCATGTATCCCCCATTTGTGCTGCAGCTGCTGTTGCAGCCTTTTCACAAATAGTGATCATTGGTCAAACTAAACGGGTATACTATAGCATACAACTTGTATATCTCCTTCAGCTGGTTGCCAAATCATCTCCTGTGCCTTCTGATAACAACTTCCAAACACTTCCTCTCCAGGGTGAAGCAGTAGTGATCAACTGTTGACTGCAATGCATGCAAAGTGAAAATTCTCCAATGGCTACACTGAGTGAGAACTGTACTATACTTCTTCCTCTCTAGTGGCTGGATGGGTACCTACCAAGGGTTCCTCCACTGGCCATGGCCAGAGACATCTGACCCAGCAGCTCCGGGGAGGGTTTTAGGGAGCCCAGGGTGGCAGCAATGCCCCCTGCCACGCCCATCATACCCAAGGCATTGCCCAGACGGCTGGTGCGCTGAGTAGAGAGACCTGCCAGTGCCCCGACACAGCATAGGCCTGAGGCCAGGTAGATCATCTACAATCACAACAAGGATAAGCTAGAGCATCACACAGTCAGGCAGTTCACGTCATTATTTGGTACAGAGTATATCTTAGTAGATATAAGATAAGACCTATATTGTCCCAGAGGGGAAATTGTGTCATTGTCGACAGCACTACACAGCAATGAATATGACAATTCAATTAATTAAAAAAGAAGAAAAAATAGATACATACATACATACATACATACATACATACATACATACATACATACATACATACATACATACATACATACATAATATTTTGCTTAGGTAGGTAGATAGATAGAGAGGGTCATACAGAGATAAAGACATATATATACAAATGTACAAATATATGCATCATTAATAAGCTAAATATATACAGCCAAAACTGTTATCACTAAAAGATTGGAAGCCAATATCCAACAAATGTATAGACTCCTGTCTGGTCTGTGGTGAGAAGATAAATGTGCAGAGTCACCTGCTCAATGTTGTAGCCAGCAGCCAGTGACACTCCATAGCCTCCTATGAGGGCGGCCCCAGGAACAGCATAGAGGTAGTTGTGCTCAGGAGGGTCTGTGGGACGCTTGAACATGTCCAGCATTTTCTGGGTGATCAGAAAACCGCCTTCAGACATACAAAACACAAACCACACAGACAGAAACTCAGCAGGGCCTCTTAAGAAGTGATTATCTGTAATGATTTTCATAAGATTGGTGGGTAGCTACAATTGTTCTGAGATTTCTCTGTTAAAGATGCATTGTGTAAGCTTGGAATAAGGACCATTTCGACTCAACCACATGCACAATTGTGTTGGAATAAGCTTGTATTTATGTCCCCAAAATGACTATTATGATCAAATGTTGTATTCACCTTGACCGCCACCACAGTTCACAGTGCAAATGCAGTAACTCCATTCGTTTTAATTTGAATCTCTATCAAATTTGCTGTGAATGGGCGGCCGGGTAGCGTCAATATTTTAGGCAACCCACTTGTGTTCAGCGTTTCTCTGATTGGCCACTACGCCCATGTGACCGCGGCAGCGCGAGAGAGCGGCAGTGTGGAAATAGGCTGCATTCTATTGCCATTCTCTGCGACAAACTCTAACCTTAACCAACTCCGAAACAGCGCCTAACCTTAACCCTAACCTTAACCAACTCCGAAAGAATATTGCCATGCTCTAAGACAAACTCTAACCTTAACCAACTCCGAAACAGCGCCTAAACTTAATCCTTCTAACCTTAACACTTTGATTGCCTAAGGCTAAATTCATGATATACCATAGGTTGCCAGCTCTATTTGTCTATGGATAAGTACCCCTTCTTTGCAGGGCTATAACTTTTTAAATTCTATTGCTAAATTGCCATTATTATGGCCCATTCAAAGTCCTATATGTATTGTTCATTGTGTAGCAACATTAAACTTTTTCATTCACATATTCATAGTCAAATATGGTCTAATGTATAAGTATGTTTTCATCTCTTTCTGCAGCTTTCTCCAGAACGTGATCTATAGCCCCAAATGCATTATATTGATGATGAAATACAGTTTGATGGCAATCGGCGCGATATAAAAAATTTCAATTGGACGTACTTCTAGAAGTTTCTACGTATCATCTGATATTGACCGGATGGGCGGGGGATCGTTTATAATTCCGTGGGCAGCGTTATATCATTTATCTAGTGTGGGTCATATGTTCATCAGAGCAGTTTATATCGAACACGTTCAAAAATAACGCTGAATCTTACCGTATCTTCCTCGCGCCGTTGGACGATCAGCGTGGTGTAGACCGTTTTCGATTATGGGATGTTTATCCAGATGAACCATTTTCAGGTTGTATAATACTATATACGTCCAAATTACGTTGTTTATTGAGTTAGGGCGAGCGATTGATCATCCAGTGTGTTGAGATGGAGTCCGGCTACCGATCGCGAGTGCCCGGAGCACATAGGATGAGCACTTCCTGTTTGGCGAGCCCCTCCCTCTGCCGATCGGCCACCAGATGGCGCTCTCGAACCGTTAAACAGTTGATGGGAGCTCACCAGTACATCTCAGGGCTCCGGAAAGAAAATATGATTTCGATCACAGATTTTTGAAATATTGATATCAAAGACGAGTTACGGCGTCTTCGGCAACTTGAGCATGGCGGGGAAGGACGCCTAAAAACGTCTTCCGGCAGCCAAAGTGTTAACCAACTCCGAAACAGCGCCTAAACTTAACCAACTCCGAAACAATGCCTAAACTTAACCGGCGAAAGAATGCATGTTAAAAAAATAAATAAAAAAAAATTGAAGGGATTCAAACTTGTCACCAACACACTGCAGGATCCACAGCAAGGCGGGGAACCAGTTGAGCTAACCGTCGATGTTAAAAGAGGGGGAATTACGGCTACATAATGCTGCCGCGGCAGAGCTCCGCGGGGGCGTGGCTAGACGCAAGTTGGTTACCTTAAATAATTAAGCGGCCGGGTAGCGCAGCGGACTAAGCGTCTGTCTACCACCACATAGCCAGTGGGATCGAATCCGGCTGTGGTGCCTCCGGCTTGGCCGACCGTCCACACTAACACAATTGGCAGTTAGCGGGTGGGAAGCCGCGTGGGTGGGTCCTGGTCGTTGTAAAACAGCGACTCCTACAGTTCGGTCGGGGCGCCTGCACAGCAAGGGAAGGATCTGGGAGAGGTAGTGTGACCTTCCATACGTTACAGTCCGTGCTGCCAGGTGAAAAAGAAGCGGTGGGCTGGCTACACATGTGTCGGAGGAAGCATGCGATAGTCTCCGCCCTCCCAGACCGACGGTAGGGGGTAGAGTGCGCAACGACCAGGAAGGGGATTGGGAATTGGCATAACGACTAACATTGGGATGGGAGAAATAACGGAAAGAATTATAGAAATTTGCTGTGAATGCTCATGACCTCTAGAGGAAGAGCCCTATTTATTTTGGTGACCCAGAAATCAAGACCTTTGAAAATTGCTTTTCCTGGGCGGTTACGTGGCGTAATGGGCAAGGCGCTCGCCACGAATGACGGAGACGCTGGGCTTGCCTGTTCGAGCCCAGCGCTCCACATTGCTTTCAGTTTAGCTGGTCGTTCATACTAATACACATTGGCCGTATTAGGGGGTGGGAAACTGATGGGTGGGGATCGGGCGTTGTGGACAGCGACTCCTACAGGTCGGTTGGTGCGCCTGCGCAGTAGAATCAGGAAGTGTCGGGGGCAGCGTGAGCCTCCCACGCGTTACTCCTCGCCACTGAGAGATCGAGCTGCGCAGGTGAAAAGATGCGACTGCCGTTACCTCAAGTACCGGAGGGGACTTGTGCTATGTATGACTTAGTCCACATTGCAGCCGGCTTGTGGGAGGCAAGAAACAGCGTTCGTGACAGGGGAGGGTTGAATTGGATGATACGAAATTGGGATGGGAGAAAATATAGAAAATGGGAGAAAAAGTGGATAAAAAAAAAAAATTGCTTTTCCTAAGCTGTATGTATAACCACACTGATCTACAAGAAAGCCAAAGGGAGATCCCTCATAACGTTGTTGTGGGTATTTGATTCTTCATACCAATACACAATTACAACGGCCAGTGTAATGATATCCGTAACGTCAGCTGGATACTTTGGTACAAGGACTGAAGGAAATTAGCTCTCCTTCCCTCTTCCCAGTATTGCAGTATATGCCGTTAAAAGGAATACTGAGACTCCGAAGGTGCAGTACCGGCCAGATCCTGCTAGTAGGCAGTATCGAGAGTGCAGTAAACCCTATTCCAGACCGGGTGCTATGTTTAAACCGCTCCGGACGGACTTTTCTAGTAATGGGAAACCTAGGGCTTCACCCGATCGCATTAAATCGTTTTCGGGACCCCCGATCCATATGTTGTGGTCCAGATGGGCATAGGATGGACCAGATGGCGAACAAATAATTGGAATATTCTTTTTGGAATACCACCGACCACAGGTAAGGACAATCTGACGTCAATTTCAGCTTGATCGTGCAAGGTTATCATACCCAGCCCCCTGATCGGCGTGTGTTGTCGTGGTAATAGCGAATGACGTTACTGGCAATCAAATAATCAGAAACGACCCCCCCCCCCCCCCCCCCTTCATGCATTCATGATGAAACATAATACCTATGATTGATTTTATTTTATAGTAGCGTGTCCAGGGACGAAACGCCAATGGTTTTAGTAGAATTCACGTTGCGCCCTGTGGCCGGCCTCCCAGGAATTAGCCCGGATCATTCCAAAATTATACTCATATTCACCACGGGATAACGCATGAACGTATTCATGAAAAAATGTATTCTTTTTTGCATCTTGAACGGAAGATAGTTACTGTCAAATGACCATGGTATTGTATCCATAGCTATAATATAAAATATAGATTTAGCTCTACAAACAATGTGACGCACAGTGAAACTATGTACTATGCAATAGCTAGATGGGGAAATCGAATGGCCCAGAATGTGTTAAAGCAACACTCACATTTACATGTATTGCTACAGCTGTTTACCAGATTCTTATGAAACATGGCATCTAGGGACCAACATCTTTAAGTTTAAATGCATCATTTAGATAGTTGATGACCACCAACAGATCCAATTGTATTCAGAAAAAAACATGGTAAACAGGAAGCGATGAGTTACTTGTGAACGTTTTGTCACATGAACTACTCCTCTGCGGCTTGTCCGATCATGATGACATTTGAGATGTGCTGTCCCTGTGAGATAGCCCACATAATATTATCAAGATGAAAATTATACATAAAATAATATGGCCACTATTTTGATTTAGTCAAAAAACACATTTTTGTCCTAGTAGTTGAGTATACGTGGTCCTCATTAGACATTAGTCCAGTAATGAGGAGGTACACAACCCCAAAATGATGTGCTTCTCCCAATTGTACATGGTTGAGTCAACACTGTCCTCATTTCACATGGAAATTAAAATCTAACACAACGCATCTTTAAATAATTATTATTTACTGTTATGTGTATGTATGTATGTATGTATATATGTATATATGTATGTATGTATGTATGTATGTATGTATGTATATATGTATGTATGTATGTATGTATGTATGTATGTATGTATGTATGTATGTGTATGTGTGTGTGTTGAGGGTCAGACCAGCGATGTTGATGGAGGAAATGAAGGCAGCAGCCAGAGCTAGACCCTGAGGCAAGTTGCTGGGAGTAAGAGCTCCGCCCATCAGAACCAGACCTCCTACCGCTGTCAGACCTGAGCGACGGAGAGAGGGGGGAGGGCAGAGAGCGAGAGAGAGACACACATAGACAGACGGATAGATAAAATAGAGAAGGAGAGAAACAGGAAAAGGTTGTAAATAATACATATAAAACTCCACTTGTATAGCACAGCTATCATCATACACTGGATTTTTTTAGGCAGACTGAACACTATATGACCTCTGACCTGAGATGGCATTGGTGACGGACATGAGAGGGGAATGCAGAGCTGGTGACACACCCCACACAGTGTGGTATCCCACAATGCCAGCCAGGCCGAAGGTCGTCACCATCTGGGTAAACGCTGCATTGGGAGCAGCCAGGCCCAGAGCCAGGCAGGTGCCCACACCTACAGAGACACAACACACCTCAGCAAGCAAGTAAATACGTATGCGTGTCTTTTGTTCGTTTGCGTTGTGCGTGTGTGAGTGGTGGAAAGCAACTGATTACAACTTTTTTTTGTATTATTATAAGTGGGCCAGCGAACATGTATCTGGCTGATGATACAGATTTGTATTTATTTATCGGTATCATGTATGCTTTTGTTTTATACAGACACTTAAATATCCGTTATCGGTATCGGCCACATTTTGCACATCATTAAACCCCTGGTAGTGAGGACAATGAAATGCTTCTGGTCCTAATAAGGACACACAGTGAACTGGAAGATGTCATGCATGTGAGCCACCACTAGGGGCAGAGTAGCTAAGTATGAGTGAAATACTGAATGAAAATGACATTTTCTGTTGAATTCTGCATCACACGTCCTATTGCCATGCAGCCCAATATGAGAAACATAAATTGGATTACATTATATACCTAAGCAGATAACGTCCCTCATCCAGCCCTACTGTGTATACACTATAATACATTACACTGCTGTGTGTTGGTCTGTTCAGTGTGTATGTGACCTCTGACCTGCCGTGTAGGCACTAGCGTTGGTCATGGTGCGTTGGAAGGGGGAGACCACCGCTTTCTTCTCGGCGGCCAATTCAGCGACCGTCTTCTGTTTGACGGGCGGAGGGGGGATGGACTTGGGGAGCGGGGCGGGGAACATGATCTTTCCATCCTGGGTACAAGCGCACAACAACGGTCAAGACTGAGAAATTAAAAAGGTTGGCGTGAGATACAGAGATCAAGGATGTTGGTGTTTCACGTGGCGGGATTCTGCCCCAGAGGGAGTATTCAAGCGCTAAGTCACAGATTGCATAAGAGACACTGAACAAACGGCAATCGCCAACCAGTTAATAGTGGTTTTGAAAGACAATAACAAATAATGCTTAGTTTAACAAGGGGTAAAGTGATATGTCCTGCTGAGGCCGCACGCCCCCCCCCCCCCCCCCCCCCCCACGCTGTAAACATCGTGTCAAAGCCAGAATTCCAGGAAAAGTATGTTTTGAAACCTTAAATCCCTGACTTTAACATGAGCTATTCACAGCTGGCAAGGGGTCCGTTTGGCACCGTATGTGTTAGCATGACAGGATCTAGTAAACATTGCCCAGAGGGAGAGAGAGAGAGAGAGAGAGATGCTAGACAGATGGCGGTTGCCAACTCACCTTCATAACCAAGGTCCCCCTGATGACATGGTCAGCAGTTCCATAGTTGAACTCTTCCAGGGGTACGTAGTGGAAGTACTCCTTGTCTGGGCTGATGCCTTTGAGCAGTTTCAGCACGTTGTTGGAATACAGAGTGCTGGCCTGGGTGGGCATGCGGCTGGGGAGGTCTGTGTAGCCGATGTGTGTTACACCCTGGGGAGGATAGAGACACCTTCAAACTCATGCGATGGTGAATAATATTGTGCTCAAAATGTATTAAATTCAGAACGCAACCCCCCCCCCCCCCCCCACACACGCAAGAAGGTGCAGATCATTGGCCAAAGGAGTTCAAAAAGCAGTAGATGAAATCTGAACACTTACACTCAGAGGTTTTATTGGACCATGTCGCCTACTGTACATGTTTGTAAAAAAGCGAAAAGGCCTGAAACATGTAGGCGACATGTAGGTGTCCAAGAAAACCTATGAGGGGAAGTGGGCAGTCGGTTTTCATCCGTGACATTTTGAATAACATTATGCCAACAGAATATCAAAACACACTACATCCACACAAACCTTGTGGCAAAATGTTCATCCGTCTGTTCCATATGAGCCTCATGTCTATGGTCCCGTATAGCTCAATGGGTAAAGCAAGACATTAACGGACGCGGACGACTCAGCCCTGCTGGTCTCTGACAAGAACAAGTTACAGGTTGAAAAAAACCCTCAGCTCGGAACTCGGCAAAATCTGCACCTGGCTCGCTGACAACAGACTATCATTACACCTGGGTAAAACAGAGTCCATTCTCTTCGGTTCAAATAACAAACTCAGCAAGACCGACGGCTTCTCAGTTACAGTGAGTGACAATATTGTCACAAGGAAAGATGAAATTACATACCTAGGTTCCATCCTAGAGGCAAATCTTTCCTGTGACAAAATGGCATCCAATGTAATAAAAAAAAAGTCAACCAACGAACTAGATTCTTGTACCGGATCTCCTCTCTGGTAAACAAGGATACACTGAAGACTCTGGCAGGAGCACTCATTCAAGGGTACTACGACTATGCTTGCACCTCATGGTACCAAAACACCTCAAAGGCGCTAAAAACTAAATCACAAAACAAACTGGTCAGACTACTGCTTGACCTGACTCCTAGAACCCACCTCACCCCTGCCCACTTTGACAACCTAGGATGGCTTAGAGTAGACGACAGAGTACAGCAACTTGCAATGGGACTGGTCTACAAGATACACTACACGACCAAGGTACCCATGTACATGTCAAAATACTTCCCAAAGGTCAGTGAATACCACGACCACAACACCAGAGGGAGCTCCACAAATCATGTTAAACCCAGATTCGGCTCAAACAAGGGACTAAACACGTTTCGCAATTATGCCACATCAATGTGGAACGCCCTACCCACAGCTGTAAAGGAATGTGAATCACTACCCACTTTTAAAACCACTCTCAAGGAGCACCTACGGGAGACAGCAATTCGAAACTGGCCCCTGTAAATGTCCTAACCCAACCCCCTCCAATGTACAGTAAATGTCCTAACCCAGTAATACATGAGACCCTCTTCTTGGGACCAAGTAAGGTTTCGTCGATAATCCAATGTACAGTTACAACCCCCCCCCCTCCCCCCGCCGGGGGACTCACCTTGTGAACGTATAGTTCTCCTGGCCTGGTGGTCTCAATGTTGCCCCCTGCCTCTGCAGCCAGATCCACCACGACTGACCCTTCCTTCATAGACTCAACAAATTCCGTCTTGATCAGAATTGGAGCGCGCTTTCCTGCACGGGGACAGAGCAGACAGGGGGGGTTATGTTATATGTTATATCAATAATACAAGACAATAAGAAAGCAAAGTGGAAGAGGGAAAATAAAGAATAACGTATAGATAAACTTAAATAAAAGGAGTACTTCACCAAAATATTATCATTTGTATGTCAATTAAGTCCCACCGTGATGCCTTGAATTCATGAAGATTTATTTTCTTCTCTGCACGTCTCCATGGTGAACATATAGAATCCAAGAAACAGTAATACTTGATGAATTGAAGTTAAGAGATTTTGTTCAACAACAGCAAAACATCTATTTACAAACTCTCACAACTTGTGCAGTTTAATCCAAGTCTCATTTATCCAGTCATATGCTCAGTACTTCACATACACATGCATTTTCTCTAAAACCTTGCTAACAAAAACATTTCTGGTTCAATGCTACCTTCAAATGGAACTCAAGAGTTTGTGATCTCAACTTTAAGTGAGTATACAACTGGGCAATGCATCAGAGTCTAACGATTTTCCACTTACAATGTTGTGAATACCACAACAGTGGATCGTTCATATGGACTCTTCTCGTGAACACAGAAAACATGAGTTCCATTTGAAGGCAGCACTTAACCGAAAGAAATATTTGTTAGCAAGGTTTTAGTGAAAATGCATTTGTTTATGAAGTACTAAACATACAACTGGTTAAATGAGACTTGGATTATACTGCACAGGTTGTGAGAGAGTTTGTAAACTGATTTTGATATAGTTTAGCTGTTGAACAAAATCTCCATAAACTTAAATTCATCAAGTATTTCTACAGTTGTTTTGCATTCAACGTTCACGACAAAACAAATCTTCATGAATTCAAGGGGTGAGTAATTTATATACAAATGATCATTTTTGGGTGAAGTACTCCTTTAAATAAAACATAAATGAAACATTAAACAATTAAACACGAATACAAACAAACTACACCAAGGGAAAGATGGGAGACTGAATTCACCTGGAATAAGTGCAGTGCTAATGAGAATGTCCACCTCTTTACACTGTTTAGCGAACAGGGCCATCTCGGCTGCGATGAACTCCGGGGACATCTCCTTTGCGTAACCTCCAACACCATCCCCCGCCTCTTTCATATCTACTTCTAATGGTTCCGCCCCAAATGACTTGAACTGCTCCAGAGCTGCTGGTCTGAGAGTCAAGAGAACACTCAGAGGTCACTATGATCATCAGCCACGACCACTGCCATCATTAAATCATCATCCATTTGATTGATCTACTATGATAAGAGAACCCAGGGGGAAATTGAGTTGTCGTCAACAACACTACACAGCAATGGTTGGAAAATAAGATATAGAAACACACAAATATTAGGCACAGGAATTCCTTTATACATACTGACATATATACAGAAGCAGAAGCAGATAAACGGCTATGTGTTCACTACACACTTATCTAATTGACCTTTCAACCTCTGCACTATTTTCTTGATCCTCCAATCCAAGGAAAGCAGCAGCTGTGATTAGAGGATTAAGAAAAGAGGGCAGGGTTTGAACTGACCCCAAGATCATCACTCCTCCTCTGCAAAGCTTTGTGAAGATGAGCCCTGGTGTGTTTTATGCTATACCAGTTTCTATACTGTACCTGGTGTCAAATCCTCTCACTATGGCTCCCATTGACTTGGCTGCTCCTGCTGCTGATAAGCCGGCTACTCCACCTCCGATAATCAGGACCTGCCCATAACATAAGGATTCTTCACAATCACAATCACAAGGAATCTGGCTAGAACAACACATCTAGAATAATATTGACAAAATGGTAATACTTTTTTTTAAATCAAATGTATATACAAATGTTGTAGGTGTATATACAAGGAAGTATAGTGCTAATGCGGCGGGACAAAGGATCATAATAAAAAAGTATTTGCAGGGATGGAAAGAATGCATGTGCTGTTAAGGTTACAGAGTTCAATGATTAGTGTGGAGCTCAATGATTAGAGTGTTAAGTGCTCCGAGCATGGCACTAATGTGACCATTTCATTGTAAAAGCACTTTGAGTGCTTGTACTAGATAAACGCATCCATTCATGTTTCCATGTTCATTTATTTAGTTCATTGCTCTATTTTTTTAAGGACAAAGGACAAAGTCCATCTTCCTCAAAGAGTGAGTTTTTGTGGAGGCACAATGGAGACAGGCGTGCAAGTGGTTAAACAGAGATGCAACAGATTACAGTGCTGGCTGTCAGCAGGTACAAGCAGCAGGTACCTTGGCTGGGGGCACTTTCCCTGCTGCGGTGATCTGACCCGTGAAGAACCTGCCAAAGTGGTTGGCAGCCAGAATCACAGCCTTGTACCTATCCAGGAAACAAGATCAGTCACCTATAATGCTTACTCTATTTTCTGAACATTATTATAATGATTATCATTGTTGTTTTTGTTATTAGATTCAAAGACAAATCAAAAAGAGAAAAAAAAAAGTAACGTTAAATAAATAGAAAACACAACAGACGATATGAAAATAAAAAGGCAGGCAAAGGCAACACTTTACATTAAAGCACATCTGCAAAAGTGTGTGCCAACTTCCAAGAAGTGATTTAAAAGTTGATAATGCTTGTTTAGGTTCCTCGGGCATCCATAACATAGGGGCCCTGATGGCAAACGTGTGATGTAAAGTGCGTTTCATACCCAGCGATGTTGGCCATGGAGCTGAGCGCATCATAGCCCTGTGCAATAGTGACCCTGGGCACCTGGTCCATGGCCAGCACGTTGCTCTGTCTCTCCGACAGCCTCTGCATCAACTCTGGGTTCTGGGCCGGGTAGATGAAGCTCACCAAGGTGGAGTTAAGCTTCAGAAGGTCCACCTCCTCCAACCCAGGGGCTCGAACCTACAATAGACAAGGACACATGATGGAACATTGTTACTCAGCTGATGAGAGTCGTACCCTTCCTGCCGACTTGTCGTACAAAACTTGTAAGTCGCTTTGGATAAAAGTGTCAGCTAAATGACTAAATGTATCGATGTTAAACACACAATAGTGACATTTTCCTTTCCCATTTACCAGTCATTGTTATTTGACCGTTGTAAATGGTCCTTTACAGAGCAGTAGGTTTTACAGAACGTTGTGTTAATTGTCGTTGTGTTTAATTAACTAGCCAATTCTTAAGAGCCACATTGTTGTGCTCGTTTTGGCTTGCACATTTTATTTCAAATGTATTTGTTTATTTATTGACACTTCAAATTTCAAAATCCCACCACCATATCAAAGAGAGAAAGTCAAGAGCCTGTGTGAACCACGGACAAATCTAGGGTTGATCTTTTAATAATCCATTCATTTTCCCATAGCTTGCAGGAGCCAGCTGGAGCCGGACTTCCTTATATGGGCAGAAAGATTACGACACATTGAGGTCGTTCACATCCAATAATAAAAATAAAATGTATATCACAACTGAGTAGCTGAATTCTCTTACTTGTTAATGAAATTAATGCTGGTTCAAATAAATTAAAAACATATTTGCATGAACAAGAGTAATGCGGTGCTGTACTAACTTTGAGGACCAGGTCTGAACCAAGGGCTCCCTTGCTATCGGTGATGGTGGCTCCAGCCTCTGTGTATTGCAAATCAGAGAACTGGGATTCTTCTCCTGCTCCACTCTCCACTTGAACCTGAAAGCCCTGTTTGATCAGGAGCTGCACCCCCGCAGGAGACACGGCCACACGACGCTCATTCTGTACAGTCTCCTTGGGGACACCGACCACCATGTCCTTGTAAAGCACACCTGGAGACACACACACACACACACACACACGCACACACGCAGATTTTGGAGATTGTGACATTTGTGGAAAAATATTTATTTGTTTCACAGGATAAACTGCCTTGGGATGTAGCATCTCATCTTCAAGGTCCTGCAACAGGAAATACAAAGACAACAATAAGCAACAACAACACAAAAACAATTAAATGGTGCATTTTATATAGCGCTTTACCATTTTTGTTCCTCACATTCACCCATTCCCTCACACACCGATGGCGGAGGCAACCATGCAAGGTGCCAACCTGCACATCGGGAGCAATTAGGGGTTAAGTGTCTTGCTCAAGGGCACTTTGACATGCTGCCCAGGAGGAGCGGGAATCGAACAGGGAACCTTCCGACTACCAGACGACCGCTCTACCTCCTGATCCACTGTCGCCCCAATTAACATAACATGACTGTTAATCAAAAACTAAAATAAAAACAATGGATTGCAAAAAAAATATTACGTACAATATGGCTGCCCCCATGTTTGAAACCATTACAAGTTACTTACAACCATTACAATTATTTAAAACATTAGAGCTACTATGTCAGCTACCAAATGTTACAGCTAATGCTAGTTGGTGTTAATCAGAGATAGTTAATGATTGAATACTATAGTAGCTAGTGTTAGCTGCAACATTTTTGTAGCTGACTAATGTTAACACTAATGTTAACAGTGAAAGAGGATGTGTTAAATGCTTTTAGGAGGACTGAGTTACATCATTAATGGAGGCAGCCATAGTTAATACAGTCCCCTATTGAGGATACAGTATTAGCTTACATTCATACAATCTTTGTTTAGTCTCGAAAAGATAATTGAGACGAGAGTAAACTCTCATTTCCAATGATATTAAGAAAATACAACACACTATATAAAAATAAAACAAGAAAGTAAATCGATAAAACAATTAAAAACAACTGCAGACTGGTTTTTCATTAAGGATTCAAACTAACAAAAATATAGTAATGCACTGAGTTTTAAAGGTACATTGCAGGATGTTCCATGTGTCGGGGGCACAGAAATTAAAAGGAGATTTCCCAAGTCTGGGGGTTTGAAGTCAATCATTGGAGCGAGTATGATACGGTCCAGAGGTCCAGTCCAATAATTAAGTGATATAAGGGGGAAGATCTCCAACAATGTCTTTATATAGAAACAGATGCCAGTGCAAATCACATCTCTCTGCCAAAGAGGGCCACCCTCATTGTACAGGATACAATGGTATAAGTACTATAACCATAACCATAACCATAACCGGTGATAAATATGAGGGCTGAGTGATGTACATAATCCAAGGGCTTGAGTGAAAACAGTAGTGTTCACGGCATCACTTGTAATGGTGGTCACTAGGTACTAGCAGGCACTTTGTGCTTGACACCTGTCCTCTGACCACCTCGAACCGCTCACCAGCACCATGTGATCACGTATGTTAAATACCACAGTCTTATCCATTCCACCACCTGAAAAGGGTTCAATTCCGGTGGTGATGTGGAGGGTATTTATTAGCTTAGGAGTGAGTTTACACCCAGGGGGTTACCATTGCAAGCTTCAACCTTGTTACAGTAGCATGTCTATAAATCACATCTCCATAATCCAAGACCGATGCTTCAACGACCCTCTTTCTGCTAACCATTGGGAAGCTGGTTCTGTTACTGTACAAGAAGACAATTATTTGCCACAGTTTCAGTTCAGTTTTTTTTTTTTTTTTTTTTTTTGGTTTTGGACACATAACAATGGCCATTCCATAAATCGCCAACGTTTTACCAGCTGCTATTGCAGCATTGTCCAATGGACCCGTCTCAAAACCCTGCCCTCTTTTCTTGATCCTCCAATCACAGCTGTCGCTTACCTCTGACTTCCTCGTACAAACAAAGTTTGTACGAGGAAGTCAGAGGTAAGCGACAGCTGTGATTGGAGGATCAAGAAAAGGGGCAGGGTTTGAGACAGGTACTTACGTTTCGTTTCATTTTTTTTTTTTTTTTTTTATGTACATACATATAGTACACATTACAGTACACACATAGTACACATTACAGTATAGTATACCTGCAGTATATAATAGTATATAGTACATAATAGTGTATACAACACATATATAATGTAATGAGATATATAGTACATGATATATACAATATAATATAGTACCATAATATAATAGTATATAGTGTAAATATAGTTTAATATAATATACAAATTAATTATAATATGATTATATAATGTAACGTACAATACAGTATCATGTGTATTTTTTATTTTATTTTTTATTTTTTATTTTACTGGCAAGATTGTGTATATGGTATTTAAATGTAAATTTCTCCTCAAGCCAGATGCCAAGATATTTGTATTCTGTAACTGTAACTCTCAATGTGAGACCCATTCACAGTGGATATATGCAAGTTATTGTAAACAATATATCAAGCTCTAGAGAACATCATGCATTTTGTTTGATTCGCATTAAGTACATGTTTTTAATTAATAAGCGCATCTTGCAAAACATTAAAGGAGATGCATTATGAACAGGTGTTACAAATCATACAAATTAAAAGAAAAAAGAAACATGGTATGCTTGTTTTTTGTATGCTGCACATCCTTAACCACAATGATACACCATGAAATAGAGAGAGGGGGGGGGGGGGGGGCAATAAATACAAGTTTATTTTAAAGGACTTCCTGAGAAGGACATTCTAATGTCTTCCTCACTGCATTTTGCAACAAGGGAGAACACGCATGTCTTATGTAGGACTGAGCAAGTGAGGCTGGTCGGGTGCAGTAGTGACTGACAGGGTACAGTGTCAGATTGCACATATCTGTCCATACACGGCATGATAACCTAACCTCCATGGGGACATTATTAGCAGCTGATTGGCTGTGAGCCAACCCCCACACTGAGGCCTGCACGGTGTCTCAAACATGCTCTCTACATGCTCTCAGACTTAAGCTCTGAGTAACTGACAAAACTCCCAACAAACTCAAAGCACACTCACTGCTCTGGCCATCTATGATGGCCAAATATGATTCCACAGACATGTATTGGTGGACGGAATACACCACAGTACTGCTAGCCTAGGCCTACATTTCACCTTTAACTGACCTCTCATTTGTTCACACAAGTCAGCTCCTAGAGAGTACAGTGTGAATAGCAAGATGGTTCAGAACTACATTTCCCCATTTAGGGCACTTCTCTATTTTCAGTTCTCTAGTTCTTGCAAAACACAACAGTTTGTAGGCAACAGTCTCCCTGGCCTGTAGATTTTTTCTCCTCTCTTCGAGACAAGCGAGAGTGTCCTTAAATTAACCACTGTTTTTCTCTCATTTATTTATTTAATTTAGTTCCTTAGCCGGGACAGAGGTGAGCATTGTAAATCAGAGCACCCAGGTCCTTGCTGTCCTCTGCAAAAAAGTTAAAAACAGAAACAATCATCTCCGCTTCTCCTACCTTTGGAAGCATTTTGGTCTCTTAACACAGGGAATGTCCTGAAAGACCTCCTCCCAGGTATCTTCTTCTGACAAACTCCACTCCGGAACAAGGTGACAGAGGAGTAGGAGACACAGCGCAGGAGGGTCGACATGGCTACTGGGAGTCCTGTCCTGAGGCTCCTGCACTCGCTGGCTCCTGAATCCACACAGAGGTAGGTGAGAAGTCAATACCACTTCTGCGGTCAGATCACAAAGCACATGCTCCCCAAGTGAATCCTGAATCCACACACATGCGCACACACAAACAAACACACTCTCTATTCTAAGGCCTAGCTATGGCAGTAGTGACATTTCAGCCCTCCAGGACATGACACTCACACGCAGGCCCCAGGGTTGATTACACCCTCCAGACTAGTTCGCGAGATCTGGAAATATGACGGTGCAGCATGGGGCCTGTGCCAAGACAATCCTGGTCAAGAGCAGAGGGTGTTGTTTTACTGTTGTGTCAATAAAGTATTCAATCAATCAATATGGAGAAGGAGCATAGAGATAATAGCCAATTATCCATGTAGTATGTTGTGGATTACAGGGCCGACACACCCAGCTTTTCACACAACGCTACTGAGATATTGTGTAGGTGCTCTAGGCTAGACTTTAATTATCTCAACAAATGCACAATTAATGTTATTCTACAAGAAAGACCGGGGAAAGTGTCCGGCCACCTTGTTTGTGGGCCTATAGTAGGCTATACAGGTAGCCTACCCAATATCAGTTCCTACGGAATTGTTTGTGCATTCATTTCAATTCAGTCAGTCAACATGTGCCCAATTATTCCCAGATTCATTGGTTGCATATATGGCAATTATACTTGCCTTTCAGTTGTCCAGGGAAAGAGACTTGAACACTTGACCCCTCTCTCAATATTAAATGCTTCACTACAGGGGGGGCAGGGTACTGCAGCAGACCACATGTGGAACACCATTGCCGGTTTGTTTGCTCGCAGCCAGGGACGACCTTCACTTTCGCAGCGGACAATAACTTGGCAGTTTCTATATCACAGCTCTCTCACTCTGATATGACTATAAATAGCGGGCCATGTGATTCCATTCTAGCTACAGTAGCCCTAGACATGCCCCCTGCAGCTTGGGATAATGCCTAATAATAATTCATAACAATACCGACCCTATGCCATGTCACTTCTACTAGGACTTTCTATTTCTAGGAAAGATGGCTATGGGATATGTTTTATAATGCAACGTTAGCACACTATTAAATAATATTTCATTTTGATGATGCATTTATTCAATCTGATTATGTTAGCAATAGCAAAGCCTAGCTAACTTATCTGCGTAGCGTTCAGTGAGTGGTGAACTTGTCTTGACTGTTGTAGCTAGCTGATTGATTGATTGATTGAAAATTGTATTAACAGATAGCAAAATGGGTACAATACAGTACAGCTCAATACACACAATTGTTAAGGGGATGCAGACCAGAGAAAGACTTTTGTCTTGTTTACATCAGGGTCCCCCATTTTCCCCCCAGCTAACTTACCAACTCTTCTATTACCGACACCGGACCAAACGAACCGCAGAATACTCCAAGGAGTAAATGAAAAAAATGCATTCCTTTACATTTTTATATCACGCGTCCACAGGGTGGCGCCAGAGGACCATTCTGTACACACTGCCTGTAAGTCCTCTCAGCCTCAACAGGTCGGCAGTGGAACGTCGTTCAACTCTCTACATATGTGGGTGCATTATGTAAAGTCTACGGGTTCGGGACGACTATATGCCCCTACCTTTTTTCAACGACTTTATGAAAATGTAAATTGAAGACGCACTGGAGTTGATTACGTTGCTTACAATCAGTTGTAAAAGCCTTGTTGTGTAAGCGAGGTCGTAGTTGTATCACAGTCTGTTTTACAGTGAACCAGGGAAAGGTTCTGGTTGGTCATCTTATTTCCTCTCCACATGTTTCCTTGTAAACAGTAGCCCATGCTGTCAAACTCGTTAGTCGTTTAGCCATCAAATTGGCCGCATTGATTCACTGGTAAGTAACGTTAACCCAGCGTGTTAAAATGTTGAAGGTAATGTATTCGCTAACGTTACAGTTACAGATAGCATAAGGTAGCACAGTACAGATAGCACAGTTCGCTCATTTTGTAGCCTAGCTAGCTAAAACACATTCGAATGGCAACTATTCTAATATATCGGTAGCTATTCCAGTGTTAGCATAGCAACCCTAATCGTGTGTGTGTCTATACAATGCTTTTTCAACAGCCTGTTGTCTTTTCCATTTGAGAGCAGTGGTTGGCTACTAATGGAGGAGGGCAGATGTCTTAGAGTATTGACAGTGGATCCAGCAGACCAGGGCACCCAAAGATGCAGACTGGGCCCAGGCTTGATGTCAACCCTAGGACTGAGTCTGGGCTCCCCTCTTCTGGTGTCTGTTCCTGGAGGAACCTGCCTTTGTACTGCCTGGCCCAGACCTGACCTGGCTGAACGCTTCCTTCAGATAGACCTGAAATGTTGCTCTTCAGGCCTCATCTCTCACCCACCTTCACACATCTCCCTCAACCCAGAGCAGCTGACACCTGTTACATGCCCCAAGCTGAAAGGAGTCAGGGTAACTGTGGTTGTTAAGAGCGTGGAGTTCAGAAAAGGCTCACCTCCACACGTCATTCATGAACTTGTGAAAGACATGCTGAAGGGTTTATACGTGCACAGGAATCACGTGATAAATGTCTGTGACTTTGATACTGAGATTAGATATATTCAGTTTGAGGCCATCAGCCCAGACTCTGCTGATGTTGGAGTGATCACCTCCAGGACTGGTGTGGAGATAGTAGGCATCCAGACCCTCAGGCACTATCATGGGAAACTACAGGACCAGCCCCTCGTTCCACTGGGAGGCCTGGAGGAGGTAAGTAGCTGTGGAAAAATTCATCCTTTCTTCAACTGAAATAAATATATATATTATAAATATTGATGGATTTAAGAGTCGACCTATACCAACTTCTTATATCTGAATAAAGAATTGCCATGTAGTACCTTAGAAGGAACAGTCAACATTTTAACTGTCGGGCAAAAGCCATACTGTGCAATGCAAAAATCGTTTAAAGTCTTTTAATCTTTTTTATTGTGTGTGTATTCCCTTAAAGTGTCATTGTCAAACGGGCGGTCGGGTGGCGTAGCGGAGATTGCGCTCGTCACCAATGCAAGAGGCTGCGGTCTCGACTCCCGGAGTCAGCATTGCCTGCGGCTTGGGCCGATCGTCATACTAACTCGTTTGGCTGAGTTAGCGGGAGGGAAGTCGTGGGTGGTAATCTGGCGTTGTGGACAGCGACACCTACAGGTCAGGTCTGGGCACCTGCTCAGCGAAAGGCAGGAAGTGGTGAAGGCAGCGTGACCTCCCACACGTTACACTTCACCAATGAGAGTCCTCGCTGCCAGGTGAAAAAAGAGCCGCTGGCTGTCTCCGCATGTGTCGGAGGAAGCATGTGGTAGACTTCAGGGTTCCCTTGTACCGACCAGTAGGGGGAACATGCGCACAATGACCAGGTAGGGGAGGGGGGGAATTGGCGTAACGACTAAATTGGGATGGGGAGAAAAGCATAGAAAATCAGGCGGAGAAAAAGAGGATTAAAAAAAATGTCATTGTCACTCGACCAATGAAACGTGTTTTAAAATGTTCTATAACAAAAGTAACATTTAATTTATGAATGATGAAATTGTTTTCTGATATGTTTTCTCTTTTGAATCTCATTTCAGGTGCGTGTCTCCCTGAAGGAGATGTTGGAGCTGCCCCTGCTCTATCCACTCACCATGGACTCCCTGGGCTTGTCCTGTCCCAGAGGGCTGCTCCTGGTGGGGCCTCCAGGTGTGGGGAAGACCCTGTTGGTCCGCAGGGTGGTGGGCGAGGTGGGGGCGAGCCTGGTGATGGTCAGAGGACCAGAGGTAGAAATTATGTTAATGAAACTTTGTTTGACATAAGATGGCAGTACATGAATGTATTTTGATCTAGTGCTGGACGGTATGACCTGAAATCCATATCACGGTATATTACCACATTTACCTCTGCAAGGAATTGGATAAATGAAACGTTAACTATTCTTTTAAACACCAGTGTAAAAATACCACATTCTCCATCATGTTGGCCCTCTGTCATCATGTTTGTAATGTTTGTCTGTCAACACGTTTGTTTGTCAACATGTGATTGGTTATTGTACATTCAGTTGCATTAAAGGGACACAAAATGAAGCAGCCTATACACTGGATGAATGCATTTACCTAACAAACCAATATGGGAAAAGGTTGGTTGATAAGAGGTTCATAAAGTTGGTATCAGTTAATTGTTGGTGTACCGCCCAGCCCTAATTGGATCTAGGTTAAGGTCAATTGTAGCCTGACGTGTATGAATTCTAGTGTATTACTGTTGTCCTTTTTATATCTAGTGACTAATCTTATTTCAGGTGGTAGGGTCACGGCCGGGTGAGAGTGAGGAGAGATTGCGGCGTGTGTTTGAGCGCGCCAGGGCTGCAGCAGAGGAGGGTCCGTGTGTGTTGTTCCTTGATGAGCTGGATTCTCTGTGTCCGAGAAGAACAGCCTCATCCGGACCAGAGAACCGCCTGGTCGCTCAGCTTCTCACCCTAATGGACGGGATGAACCAGTCAGATCGCTTCCTCATCGTTGGAGCCACCAACCAACCAGACACCTTGGACCCAGCATTACGCAGACCTGGCAGATTCGACAGAGAGGTACAGTATGGGTCTATGACTCTGGTCTATGTGGCAGGGTTCACACAAGGTCCTTGAAGTGCTTAACACATTAATTGCCAAAAACGAAGATTCTCGTTTCTGTGCCCCAACCGTTCAGTAGGGATGACCCCCGGACCCCGGTTCTAAACGGGAACCGGTACTATATTAGAAAAGACCGGAGTATTTATAAGCTCCGACGTCATCGGTACTGCTATCGGTACTCGAGAAATTATGGAGGTTTTTTTTTGAGGAATTTAAACGTCGCAAAGTAATCTTGTTGGCCGTTTTCTATATCTCTCCCTCGGTCTCTCTCTGCCTGCGCGAGGAGCGGGCTGTGCTGTGCTCACACTCACTCACACACACACACACACACAGGTTCTATTGTAGGCTACAGAGTACAGACAGCTCTGCTCTCATCATGGCGGACAGAACGAAACGTTCAAAAGTCTGGGTCTATTTTACTAAAGTCGATGCAGACAACGCTCGTTGCCACAAGTGCAACAAGACATTTGCCAGTAATGTATAACCGCTGGTACTTGTCAATGTGGCTGGCGGGGAGCTAACGTTATTAGCCTCCGAGTAGAATAATGGCTGACAATCCGGAAGTAAATAAACGAACGAGAGCTTCCGATTGGTGGTAAGAAGAAGAGGTGGGTGCAAGCGGTGTGACGTAATTGGCAGATCGACTGGCAATAAAAATAGTATTGTATGACTCCAACTTTTTTATCTTACATTTGTTGTTAATTATAAAAAGTCTATAATTCAGACACATTTAAAACATTGCTGCTGCTGTTGCTGCTGAAGAAATAATATTTATTTATATAGTTATATAAAAGAATAATAAAGCAATGTCGATTCTGTTCTTAACTCTTTCAGTGCCACTCACGAGATTTCTCGGATTTTTTTTTTTTTATTTTTTTTGCGATCTGAAAAATTATTGCATCACCCGAGCCTACCCGAGTATAGCCGAGGGGCGCCGACGATCACTGTGGAAAAAAGCGCCCCCTGTCGTCTCCCAGATGACATAAGTGATTTTGGAATGGACTCAATGAAAATGAATGGGGAAAAAAATCCGGTACTCCACATTTTCCAGTTCACTGATCCAGCCGGGGTTACCACAGTTCATTCTGGAGCCTCAGATCCCCGCGGATCATAGAGATCTACTGTGTCGCGTTGGATCCATACACTTATCGATTTTTTCGAATGGTGATCAGGAATTGGAATATACCAGTTGGATACCATCTGATGTCAGGTAAGGACTCTGTGTTATCAGTGGTAGGATAATCGGAGTAAGTTTGATGAAGTTATAAGCTGTTTTGTGAAATGTCTTCTTTCGTTTTCATTGTAAAAGTCCGAGAGGAAATCAACGGGGCGATTATCAGTGCGCGGCCGTAATGTGCGTGCGTGCGTGCACGTATAATATTGATCATCTAGCGTTTATTTGAAAACGATTCATAAAAAGGCCGACGAATATCAACGTTGTGGAATATTCCACTAAAAGACGATTTTCATAGAATGCTCCAGAATGAGCTGTTTTTTATATCAAAACGGGGGCTTTTCTAACTGCTCTGAAACGGAAACGACGCGATAAAAAAAGAATCTGCCTTCACAGCACTGACTGGAAAATAGTATTTGATAATGCGATGGGCAGATTAGACACATAGCCATAATTTAAAACATAGATTAGGCGATATTAACGTTAACATTGGCGCGGATGGTGGCATTCAAGCGGTAAAACGGAAAACCAGGCATGGCATTGAAAGAGTTAATTAATTGGTTTTTTTTCTTGCAAAATAATCAAAAAGAACCGTTAAGCAGTATCGATAAGAGTAGTAGTATCGATACAATCCTAACGATACCCATCCCTACCGTTCAGTGCCAAAAAACGAAGATTCTCGTTTCTGGGTCGTTTTTACTTTTTTTCTATTTTAATACCCTATTCAATCTCAGAGTGCTGTGTGTTGGCTTTCTATTTTTCTCCCATCCCAATTCCATTGTGCCAATTCTTCCCTCCCCTGTCTTGAACGTTGCTTGCATATGCCCCCCACTGGCCGGTTGTAGGGAGGATAGAAGCCTTGCATCACGTGTCCCCTCCGGTACACGAGGAGGCAGCCTGTCACATATTTTCACCTGCCAGCGCGGACTCTCATTGGCGAGGTGTAACGTGTGGGAGGCTCACATTACCCCCGCCATTTCCTGTCTCTGCTGTGCAGGCGTCCCCAACCGACCTGTAGGAGTCGCTGTCCACAACGTCCAGATTACCACCCATCGACTTCCACCCTCTAACTCTGCCAATTGAGTTAGTATGACGGCCGGCCCTGCCGGAGTCAACGCCGACAGCCGGAGTCGAACCCGGTGTCTCTTGCGTTGGTGATGAGCGTAATGTCCGCTGCACCACCCAGCCGCCCTATCGAGCTACATTTCTAACATTGTATCCTAGGCTGTGGAATGACCCCATGTCTCGGATTTCATTTTTTGTTCTCGGCGAAGCGCACAGTTCAGCCGGTTACATTGAAGCACGTTAACTGCTTGATCCGTATGTTATGGTAGTTTATAACGTCGAGCAAATGGGGATTGGATCTACCAGATGGCAATCAAGAAATTGGAATATTCTTTTTGGATTACTTTCGGCCAAAGGTAAGAGCGATTTGACGTCAATTCTAGCTTGATCCTGCAATGCTTTCATAGTGATCGGGCTGGTAACCGTTTCTAGTGTTCAATGCGAATGCCGTTACTGACGCTTGAATAATCAGAAACGACCCCCCCCCCCCCCCTTTCATGCATTCATGATGGAACATAATACAGATAATGTGGACTTGAATCCGGAACAATAGCGGGTTCAGACGAGGAACGCTAGCGTCTACAATGTAATCGACGTTATACTATAACTCAGTGTAACTGAGGGGTACAATTCCCTGACTGTATTACTAGATATGATACTTACTACCACTACATTTGTACTTAATATTCGGCCACCCAGTACACGGCATAAATATATTATCATGAACACTCTCACGTAGATGAAACGGATCCAACACAAATGTACGAATTAGAAGCAGGTCTTTATTTCCTACACAGCGATGGTGTGTAGAATAAACACTTAATCACTTAATTACATTTATGAATTGAAATAGTATGCACTTTTATGGCAAGGAGTATTTGTCGGTATATCAATAGATAATGTCCAATCTCTGAAGGCGCAGGTGGTAAATATACGACCTGGAATAGTTAAGGAATAACAGCAATGATACTTTAATGATTATAGGCTGGATACACTAGAGGGGGTTAATCCGGTCGCTTGTAAGCCGACAGGAGTAGGAGGGGGGGGGGGGGGTAGAATCCAGCTGCCTCGTCCGGCCAAGGGTATCCCAGGTGAACCCACTGTAGTGCCGTTCAATGCGCCGGCGATCCTTGGACCACAGATGAAAGCAGGTGGACTCTTTGTGGGCCGGCTCTCTCCGGTCCACGGGGGAGAGATGTGGAGAGACCTCGTCTTGCAGAGCGTCTCCTCACCTTGCGTCCTCTCCAGGGGGGGGGGTTCCAACACACGGTAGTGTCGGGGGTCTTTATCCATAGAATAATCAAAGTATCCAAAGCATAATCCGTGCCTGGGAAGGCGGGCTGTCGTCGGTAGAATAATCCGGTATACAAGTCCACTCGCTCGTCGGCTCTGGGGCTCCTCGGGTGCAGCTTCACATAGGGTCAACCACCCTGGGTAAGCAGCCAGTTCTCTGCCCGAAACGATGGGGTACTGACTACGGTAGTATTCTCACCGCACGAAGCACTATATATTAACAGACTATTATTAGCTTAATAGACTACGTCCAACTCGACGATATAGTGCCAAATATGACTATTCAAATATTAATATACACGATGTCTCAATACCGATGGTAGGCCGAACTTGGCCTTACTCCCACACGTGGCATCGCGGGGAGGCTTTACGTCTGTGACTCTATTGGAGGGTAAGAAACTGGACTGAAAAGAAAGTCCTACTTTAGTAGCGCAGTATATATACGCACTATGAACAAATAGTCCCATTAGTGGTGCGGTAGCCAAATTCCTACGCGGAACTAGGACTTGTTCGTACATGTCGAGCGGTACGTTTGAACTGGGTCTGAGGGGTATGGCAGCCTGGCACCAAGGTCTCGACCAATAGTAGAATGGAGACTATTATGGGATGTTCAGTAGGCTAGAATGGATATTCAATGTATATTGTACAAGGAATATACAAGGGATATCAGGGAATATTAGAGAATATACAAATACAATTAAATATATATATATAAATAAATATATATATTCGGTTTAATCTGGCCCTTCACAACAGCCACCCCCTGAATAGGTCCCAGACCTAATCAGTTAAACGGAGACAGATTAATCGCGTTGTCTATTTACACATAAGGGTTTGCTGTAGGGGTCAGTCAACTTCACAAAGTCATAGGGTTGTAGGGTCATGGTCATCATCGATTGTGTCTGGGAGTCGAGGCAGTTCTATGAGCCTTGCCACGGGACGGGTGTAAGTGCGACCCTGGACGAGCACTTCAGCTGCTCGGACCTTGCCGTCGGCACCGGTGATCACTTTGCTTACGCGGCCGGCCGGCCACATAGCTCTGGGCAGTGATTGATCAATAATCATGACGACTGTTCCTTCTGTCAAATTGTCTCTCTCCTTTACCCACTTCTGGCGGGTCTGTAGAGACGGTAGGTAGTGCAGTAGGAAACTGTTCCAAAACTTGTCGGCTAATACTTGGCTGTACCTCCACATTCGTCGGCCGTTCGCTTCTTCAGGCCGGTACATTGTCTGGGGTAATGTGGGATCTAGCCGCCCCATCAGGAGTGTGTTGGGGGTAACTGGGTCGATATCCGCCACATCACTGGAGACATATCCGAGGGGCTTCGAGTTAAGTACTCCCTCAATCTCCGTGAGGACTGTCATTAGGACTTCTTCCGCCACAGTCTGGGCCCCAAGTACTGCGTACAGGGCTGTCTTTATGGAGCGCACTTCTCGTTCCCAAGTGCCACCGAAGTGGGGTGCGTTTGGGGGGTTGAATTGGAAATCAACCTGTGCTGGAGCGAGGTGGGTCTTAAGTTCTGGGCCCATAGCTTGGAAGCTCTCTCTCAGCTCTCTTTCGCCGCCTTTAAAGTTTGTCCCATGATCGGACAATAGGGTAGACGGTCTTCCTTTCCGTGATGTGAATCTACGGAAGGCCATAAGGAATGAGTCTGTGCTCATGGTCGGGAGAAGCTCGATGTGTATCGCTCTGGTGGTCATGCATTTGAATACAATACCCCACCGCTTCTCGGTTCCTCTTCCTTTCTTTATGTGCAGCGGGCCAAAGCAGTCCATACCCGTTGAGTGGAATGGCTTGTCACCGATTCGGAGGCGACATGGAGGAAGGTCAGCCATCCTTGGTATGCTGGGCTGCGCGCGCCACTTGCGGCAGTCTAGACATGTTCGTTGGAAGCGTCGTACCGCCTCTCTTCCTTGTAGGATCCAGTAACGACGTCTGATTTCCGCGAAGACTCTTTCTGCTCCTGCGTGATGTACATCCTCATCGTATTTCTTTATAATCAGCTCTGTGACCTTGTGTCGGCTGTTCAATACGATCGGGTATTTAATGTCATCCGGTAGATTGGGGGCTCTGCGTAGGCGACCACCCACTCTGATGAGGGTGTGAGCGTCGCTCTCGGGGGCCAGGTGAATTAATCTGCTGTCGGATGGGACGGGCTTTCCTCCCTGTAGACAGGCCAATTCATCGGGGAACGAGTCTCTCTGGGCTCGCTGCAGTAGAAGCAATTCTGCTTCCTCGTAGTTAGCTGCTGACATATCAGCGGGGGACTTGCACTCCGGGTGGTACCGCAGGAATGTTCTTTGTTGTGCACTCTCTATGGACGTGCAATCGTTTATGTTAGGGTCGGTGGAGGCTACGGTGCTCAATCCACAGAACACAGACTTCTTAATTTCCACCTCCTCTGGACTTGCTTCCCTCGGGATAGGCATGGGCCACTGTCCTTCCGGGAGTCTTAGGAATGCGGGGCCGTCACTGTAGACATTGCGACGGGTGAGGTCATCCAGGGGCATCCCCCGGGTGATGACGTCAGCTGGGTTCTGTTTTGTATCAACGTAGCGCCACTCTGTTTCTCCGGTTAACTCTTCGGTTAGGTCTTGAATCTCGGTGACTCTGACTCCCACGAAGACTTTGTACTTGCATGAGTCCGATTTGATCCAGGCGAGTACCGTCGTGGAATCTGACCACAGGATTGTTCTAGACACCGGTATGGTGAGCTCACGTTGGATGAGCGTGGCTAGGTGCGCTCCGGCTAGGGCTGCGCAGAGCTCTAGACGTGGGATAGATTGTTGCTTGCGTGGGGCTATTCTCGAGCGGGCGAGGACAAATGCTGTGTAGATCTCTCCCCCCTGGTCTTGGGCCCGCAAGTAGGCTACTGATCCGTATGCGACCTCTGAGGCGTCACTGAAGACGTGTAAGTCCATTTTACATGTCTCTGGCCTCACCGTGGGTGGGAAGTAGCTTCGGCGCATATTAACGCCTGGGAGTGAGTGGAGCTCCATCTCCCACTCTCTCCAGGTGGATGCAAGGTGTGCGGGAATGGGGTCGTCCCAGCCCTGGTCCTTGTCCCACAATGCTCGTACAATCATTTTTGCCCTGGTGGTGTACGGTAGAATACATCCTAGCGGGTCATATTGTCGGGCGAGTGTTGTGTACACACTCCGTCTGGTGGTCGGCGCCGCCGCCGGCCTTCCCTGCTCCGTAGTCAGGGGCTTGTGTCTGTAGTGAAGCGAATCTGTTTTGAATCGCCACACCAATCCCAGGGTCATCTCCTGGGCTTCTCCCGGGATTGTAGCCATCCAGGTCTCGCTGCTGGCTGCCTTGTCCTCGGAGGAGAGGCTGCGCAGTACTTGCGGATCGCTGCTGGCCCACTGCCTGAGATCAAAGCCGCCTTTGATCAATGAGGCGCGGAGTTTAATCAGGAGAGCCTCGGCTTCTTCCTGGGTTGAAAGGCTTTGTAGACAGTTGTCTACGTAGAAGCTGTTCTTTACGCTGTGTCTGACCTCTTCGTCCGCTGCTGGGTCCTCTGCTACATGTTTCTGTAGTGCAAATGTCGCGCAGCAGGGGCTGCACGTCGTTCCGAAGGGGAGGACTTCCCATTGGTAGATGGCTGGGTGCTCATCTCCTGGCTTCTCTCTCCATAGGAACCGTAACAGGGGCTTGTCCGCCTCTACTAATCTCACCTGCAGGAACATTCCTTTAATGTCCCCGCTGATGGCCACCTTTTCCTGGCGGAAGCGGAGTAGAACGCCGAGTAGGGAGGGGCCGAGTGTGGGACCGGGCAGTAACTCTTTATTCAGATTTTGGGATCCGATCTGGTAGCTGCAGTTAAATACTATGCGGTCTTTACCGTTGTGATGGACCTTGTGGTGGGGCACGTACCACGATTCAGTGGTCTGGTCAGCCTCTTTAATGTCCATCTTTGTGACGTGTCCCGCTGTGATGAGCTTCTCAATCTCAGCGCGGTATACACTCTCTTGGGCGGGGTTCTTGGCTAAGCGCCGCTCCGTGTTCAGCAGGTACCGTTCTATGGCGTCTGTCTTGGCGTGGAAAGTAGGCATTCCTTCTCGCCGCAGGAGTGGCGTGGCGTATCTCAACACGCCGTTGACCGGGACTCTCTTGGTCCCTGTCTCGAGGAGGTGAATGGCGTAAATGTCATCTTTAGAGCGAATGTCTTTCTTTCCATTCTTAAAGGGCATTTGTTCCAAGCTCCATAGCCGCTCTACGTGTTGCAGGAGTGCGGTTTCTCCCTCTGTGACTCGGGAGTGGAGACATCTAGTGGCTGTACTTCGGTTGAGAGATTTGGCGAGCGGGCCTTGGAGAGTCCATCCCAAACGGGTCTCGACTGCTGCAGGACAGCCTCGGGGTCCGGTATGAACCCGGTCTATCGGGACAATGAGGTCTGCATGGTCGGAGCCTATCAACAGGGTCGGCATAGCATTGTCTATGAGCGGGATCGGTAACTTGCGCAGATGTGCATATTTCTCCATCAGCTTGGCGACGGGGTATGTATACCGCGACAGTCCTATTTCTTGGCTGGTGAAAGCGTCTGCAATCTGGTACCGTCGCTCAGGCTGGCCGCTTGCTGCGATAGAGAATGAGACATTCTCGCCCTTTATCGTCTTCAAATCTCGTCTTATTGTCCGAATTGTCATTTGGGTTTCGCTTCCCCGCAGCCCTAGCTGGGCCGCAGCGGAGGCGAGCAGCAGGGTCTTCTCTGACCCGTCATCGAGGACGGCGTAAGTGTCCAGGACTTTATTCTGGTAGCTTAGTGTCACACGCACTACTTTTAGGAGTACTCGGGCTCCACTGCTGCTGGCGGGATCGATGTACATGACGCTCGCTTTGCGGCTGGATGGTGCAGGTGAAGGGCGCCGTCTGTTACTGTCGTGAAGTATGTCCAGATGGGCTCCATCGCACTTGGTGCACTTTTTCTTTAAGCGGCATTCGGCTGCCATGTGTGAGCGCGCACAGCGAAAACAGCGCTTGTTGGACTTTATCCATTGACCTGCTTCCTCCGCGTTCAGCTTGGGGAAGGAGTCACATTGCGCTAGCCAGTGTTCTTTCTCACAGTAGGGGCACACTATCTTCCACTTCTCCGTTCTGGAGGGGGTACTGTGGCTCCTGCTGCTCGGTACTGACTCCGATTGGTGCATCACAGTCACCGATCTTCTTCCATCATTTAGTCGTCTGGTTCCTTCTCTGGAGCCAGGGGTGCTCCGTCCGAATGTATCTAGCCGTAGGCTGCTGACTTCTCTCGCCAGGAAGTCTGCTAGATCGAGGAGGTTCGGTTCGGGGCCATTCGGGTCTCTGTGGTCCCTCTGCCGCCTAAAGCGCTCCTGACGAGCGGGCGGCAGCTTCTCCAGGATCCTTTCCACATTTGAGTTGGCGTAAAGTTCATACTTCCCCTTCTCTCTTTGCGCTCCCAACATCCCTACCAGGGACTGCACTCTGATGGACAGGTCGTCCAGTGCTCGATTGTCTATTGCTGGGGGTAAGCGGTCGATGTGTCGGATCTCCTGGATCACGTAATCCCATATGCGCCCATACCTCTGGTCCAATGCTACCAGCGCTGCTGTGTATGGGGTGGTGGAAGTCGCGTAGGCGAGCGCTATATTATGTGCGCGGGGCACCTTTAAGTGCTGCAGTAGGATGGCGTATTTGTGGCGTTCATCCAATACATCCACCAACATGGTCTCCAGACACATGCGGAGTTCTGTATACTGGGCCCGGTTCTCTTGGGTGAAGTCGGGTACCATAGGCGTGCCAATGTATGACGCTGACTGTGGATACATCGGCGAGCGTTGGGGGGGAGGCCTCCTAGGCGAGTCTCCTCCCGCTTCTTGGTATGGGCTGGTACCGGCAGTGTACCATGGCCCGCTTGTCCAGGTGCTGTTCCTCGGTGCGGGTCGTGCGTCGTGCTCACCCGTGTATAGAGTCGGGGGTCTGTAGCGCAGCTCCGCGGGAGTATAGCCTGGGCTGTACCGGACCTCCTGGTCCGGTAGAGTACTGTGCTGTCTTCGGGCGCGGTTCTCCTCCTCTTCCTCTTCGTCTTCAGTTAGGTCATCCAGTGCTTGTAGTCTCTGGTTTAGCCTCTCCACAGGATATGCTGCTCCTTCCCGGTTGCTAGGTCTCGCTTGGACCGGTGGGGGGAGGTGGTCTGTGGGGGGTATAGACCTCGTCTGTTGGTCAAGTTCAGGGTTGTTTACTCGGCTAGGGGATGCCGCCCTGGAGGTGTGTCTAGACGAGTTCCTGGAGCCTCTGGCGGAGGGAGAGGGTGTTGTCCGTCTGATCAGCTGTTCTATTAGTTGCGCTTGCTGTCTGTCGCGCTCTGCGTCCCGTAGAGCACCAGCAGCTGCTCGCTGGCTGTCTGCTCGGTCTCGGGCCACATTCTCTTCCATCTGAATGCGTCTTATTTCTAGACGTATATGCTCTTCTTCGCTCCGCTGCTGGATCTGCAGTCGGTCGCGTTCAGCAGCGGCGTTCAGGCTGATGAGGAAGGCCTGCTGTAGGGTCCTCTCTGCCTCGCTGGGAGAAGGCGGTTGTATAGGGGAGCCTTCCCTCGGGGTACTCCTTGCGGAGCCTTGGAGCTCTATCTCCACGGTGCTCTCCCCGTCTTCTTCCGTGCCGAGTTCTCTCTCGGTAGCGTTGTATTCCTCCCGGGACTCATCGGGGACTACTTCTTCAGTACTGGCGGGGTGTGAAGTCATGTCTGGTTCCCACTGGTCCCCACCGTGAACCTGGTCAGTTACATTAGAGCCCGTAGGGGCCTCCATGGTCGGGGTAGTCTGGGCGTTGGGGTTAGACATACTTTTACTTTCTAGTTTTACCGCGTTTACTGTTAGTAGAAGACTAGGTTGTTGACTGACAGCGTAAGCCTCTAAGTACTGAGGGAGCCGTCGTTCGCGCTGCGGGCGTTGGTTAGGAGGATCGTTTCGTGGAGTGTTCATCATAGGCCATTTCAATATTAATAACACTATATTAATATTACACTAATTACCCTCCGGCTCGAAGGACCAATTGTAACTGAGGGGTACAATTCCCTGACTGTATTACTAGATATGATACTTACTACCACTACCTTTGTACTTAATATTCGGCCACCCAGTACACGGCATAAATATATTATCATGAACACTCTCACGTAGATGAAACGGATCCAACACAAATGTACGAATTAGAAGCAGGTCTTTATTTCCTACACAGCGATGGTGTGTAGAATAAACACTTAATCACTTAATTACATTTATGAATTGAAATAGTATGCACTTTTATGGCAAGGAGTATTCGTCGGTATATCAATAGATAATGTCCAATCTCTGAAGGCGCAGGTGGTAAATATACGACCTGGAATAGTTAAGGAATAACAGCAATGATACTTTAATGATTATAGGCTGGATACACTAGAGGGGGTTAATCCGGTCGCTTGTAAGCCGACAGGAGTAGGAGGGGGGGGGGGGTAGAATCCAGCTGCCTCGTCCGGCCAAGGGTATCCCAGGTGAACCCACTGTAGTGCCGTTCAATGCGCCGGCGATCCTTGGACCACAGATGAAAGCAGGTGGACTCTTTGTGGGCCGGCTCTCTCCGGTCCACGGGGGAGAGATGTGGAGAGACCTCGTCTTGCAGAGCGTCTCCTCACCTTGCGTCCTCTCCAGGGGGGGGGGTTCCAACACACGGTAGTGTCGGGGGTCTTTATCCATAGAATAATCAAAGTATCCAAAGCATAATCCGTGCCTGGGAAGGCGGGCTGTCGTCGGTAGAATAATCCGGTATACAAGTCCACTCGCTCGTCGGCTCTGGGGCTCCTCGGGTGCAGCTTCACATAGGGTCAACCACCCTGGGTAAGCAGCCAGTTCTCTGCCCGAAACGATGGGGTACTGACTACGGTAGTATTCTCACCGCACGAAGCACTATATATTAACAGACTATTATTAGCTTAATAGACTACGTCCAACTCGACGATATAGTGCCAAATATGACTATTCAAATATTAATATACACGATGTCTCAATACCGATGGTAGGCCGAACTTGGCCTTACTCCCACACGTGGCATCGCGGGGAGGCTTTACGTCTGTGACTCTATTGGAGGGTAAGAAACTGGACTGAAAAGAAAGTCCTACTTTAGTAGCGCAGTATATATACGCACTATGAACAAATAGTCCCATTAGTGGTGCGGTAGCCAAATTCCTACGCGGAACTAGGACTTGTTCGTACATGTCGAGCGGTACGTTTGAACTGGGTCTGAGGGGTATGGCAGCCTGGCACCAAGGTCTCGACCAATAGTAGAATGGAGACTATTATGGGATGTTCAGTAGGCTAGAATGGATATTCAATGTATATTGTACAAGGAATATACAAGGGATATCAGGGAATATTAGAGAATATACAAATACAATTAAATATATATATATAAATAAATATATATATTCGGTTTAATCTGGCCCTTCACAACACTCAGCATTTCATGGATTACGATAGACCGCTCTAAAACCATACTTATATTCACCACGGTATAACACAGGAACGTATGGATGGAATTTATTTTTATTTTTTGCATCTTGACTGGAAGAAACCCAGTGTCAAATGACTAAAGTACTGTATCCATAGCTATAATATAGAATATGGTTATAGCTCTACAAACAAGGTGACCGTTTACATGGGGTTAATGGGTGGCCAATGAGGAGTAAGAGGCGTGGCACTGAAAGTGTTAAAGTGCTTGATTTAAAAAAAATAAAAGCCAAGGCCTGGAATTTCTTGAAAACCGCCCCTTTGTTTTAACAAGGTGCTTAAAGTCCCTTGAAATTCAAATCAACCATTCGCATTGAAAGTTTTGTTCATCCATATTTCTGAATCAAGAAATATAATTTTTCCATTTTTAAAGTGTAACTAATTGTCGGAAATTGGTTTTGACTTTTGAGCCATAAATATTGGATCCGTTTTATAAATGTTTTCTATTAAAAAAAACAGCATTTTAAAAAGAAATATAGTGCTTGTAAAAGTACTTGAAATCCTTGAATTTCATTTTGCAATGTCTGTGGGAACCCTGATGTGGTGGCCGCAGCACAAAGAGTTCTGAGGCTATTTGTGGTTGTGGAATTTGTGTCGAGGCAGAGCAGGTAAGATACACAGAATTGATGCAACACAAGAAGCTTATAATTTTATTGTTATGTTATTTTATTATACCGGTATGTCAGCATGTAGAATTGCTATGTGGTGGTGCCTCTCGTGTTGCGGTGGCCTCTCATATTTTAGTGGCCTCTCTCATGTTGTGGTGGCCTCTCGTGTTGCAGTGGCCTCTCTCTCATGTTGCAGTGGCCTCATGTTGTAGTGGCCTCTCGTGTTGCTGTGGCCTCTCATGTTGCAGTGGCCTCTCATGTTGCAGTGGCCTCTCATGTTGCAGTGGCCTCTTATGTTGTAGTGGCCTCTTATGTTGCAGTGGCCTCTCGTGTTGCAGTGGCCTCTCATGTTGCAGTGGCCTCTTATGTTGCAGTGTCCTCTCTCTCATGTTGCAGTGGCCTCTCGTGTTGCAGTGGCCTCTCATGTTGCAGTGGCCTCTCATGTTGTAGTGGCCTCTCGTGTTGCAGTGGCCTCTCGTGTTGCTGTGGCCTCTCATGTTGTAGTGGCCTCTCGTGTTGCAGTGGCCTCTCATGTTGCAGTGGCCTCTCATGTTGTAGTGGCCTCTCATGTTGCAGTGGCCTCTCATGTTGCAGTGGCCTCTCATGTTGTAGTGGCCTCTTATGTTGCAGTGGCCTCTCGTGTTGCAGTGGCCTCTCATGTTGCAGTGGCCTCTCATGTTGCAGTGGCCTCTCATGTTGTAGTGGCCTCTCGTGTTGCAGTGGCCTCTCGTGTTGCTGTGGCCTCTCGTGTTGCTGTGGCCTCATGTTGTAGTGGCCTCTCGTGTTGCAGTGGCCTCTCATGTTGCAGTGGCCTCTCATGTTGCAGTGGCCTCTCATGTTGCAGTGGCCTCTCATGTTGTAGTGGCCTCTCATGTTGCAGTGGCCTCTCATGTTGCAGTGGCCTCTCATGTTGCAGTGGCCTCTCATGTTGTAGTGGCCTCTTATGTTGCAGTGGCCTCTCGTGTTGCAGTGGCCTCTCATATTGCAGTGGCCTCTCATGTTGCAGTGTCCTCTCTCTCATGTTGCAGTGGCCTCTCATGTTGCAGTGGCCTCATGTTGTAGTGGCCTCTCATGTTGTAGTGGCCTCTCATGTTGCTGTGGCCTCTCATGTTGCAGTGGCCTCTCATGTTGCAGTGGCCTCTCATGTTGCAGTGGCCTCTTATGTTGCAGTGGCCTCTCGTGTTGCAGTGGCCTCTCATGTTGCAGTGGCCTCTTATGTTGCAGTGTCCTCTCTCATGTTGCAGTGGCCTCTCGTGTTGCAGTGGCCTCTCATGTTGTAGTGGCCTCTCGTGTTGCAGTGGCCTCTCGTGTTGCTGTGGCCTCTCATGTTGTAGTGGCCTCTCGTGTTGCAGTGGCCTCTCATGTTGTAGTGGCCTCTCATGTTGCAGTGGCCTCTCATGTTGCAGTGGCCTCTCATGTTGCAGTGGCCTCATGTTGTAGTGGCCTCTCGTGTTGCAGTGTCCTCTCTCTCATGTTGCAGTGGCCTCATGTTGCAGTGGCCTCTCATGTTGTAGTGGCCTCTCGTGTTGCAGTGGCCTCTTATGTTGCAGTGTCCTCTCTCTCATGTTGCAGTGGCCTCTCTCATGTTGCAGTGGCCTCTCTCTCATATTGTGGTGGCCTCTCTCGTGTTGCAGTGGCCTCTCATGTTGCAGTGGCCTCTCATGTTGCAGTGGCCTCTCTCATGTTGCAGTAGCCTCTCTCTCGTATTGTGGTGGCCTCTCTCGTGTTGCAGTGGCCTCTCTCCTGTCACAGTGGCCCACTACAAATACATCCATATTCATTCATTACATGTATAGCGCTTTTCTAGACACTCAAAGCGCTCCCCACAATGTAGGGTGGAAATTGCCTCCTTCACCACCATTGGTAGCACCCAACCTTGGGCTACGCAGGCTCAATGGCTGCCATACACTGGCACCAGGCACACATCACACTACACAATGGCTCAGGAGACAGGGATTGATATCAGCCAATTAAGGGGAAGGAATGATTAGGTGGCCTTGATGTCGGAGTGCCCCCTGCTGGACAACAACACCACTATCCGACAACAGCCTTGACCCGGGGCTCGAACCGGTGATCTTCCCATCATGAATCCGGAGCTCTACTCATGTAGCCACGCTACTGGACGATTTTGTGAAATAATCGAATTGCGATTTTTCGGACTGATATTGCGATTGCGATAAAATGTGTGATTATAAGAATTATCATTTTTAAGCAGCCCCACAGAGGTTTATTGTAAAATGCGGCTTGAAAATTTTTCTTTTTACCTGGGAATCGATACCGGTACCCAATGGTACAATTTTTTTCTGTACTTTACTCTCCCTCTCTGAAGTCTAAACTTCACAACACACAATCTAAAACCCCTTACCTCCCTCTCCCAAACCGATCTTGTATCTCAATGGGACTTCCTGGTTAAATAAATTTAAAAGAAGAGGGAAAAAAAGATTTGCGATTATTATAATTTTTTGCTAATTGCTAATTGCATCATTCCAAATCGCGATTTCGATTTAAAATCGATTAATCGTTCAGCCCTAATGTGAATCACATTAGTGATTCACAGTGAATATGTGAATCACTGTAATGTGAGTAAACTGTGTGCTTTCCTTCAGGTGATCCTAGGAGCTCCCACAGTGCAGCAGAGGCGGGACATCCTGTGTGTTCTATGTGAGCGGATGCCAGTGGGTCCCAGTGTGGACATGGCAGATCTGGCCCAGAGAACGCCAGGGTATGTAGGAGCAGACCTTAGTGCCCTGTGCAGAGAGGCCGCCATGCAGGCTATTCGACACAGCTCCCAGGTAAATGTAACATTAGATTAGATTGTATTGAGCCAGACCATCATTACTCATTACTACAGATCCAATCCATTACTTTTACTGAACACAGTAATGTTTGATATATAATCTATTCATCTCCATCAGAGAGATGTAACATGCTTCTATGTCCCCAAAATGCTTTACTTTGATTCCAGACATGTTACACATAACTCTTTGTATTGGGTTTTAGTATTGGGGAATTCTTAGATATGGATACCCTGTTTTAGCCTAATAATAGCTGATTCCATTACTTTAAAAACATAACTATATATTGTATATTATTGTATATAGTACTCATTACCTTTATTTCTTATGCTTAGCATTGTATATTATTATTTGTATTTTTGCACAATCGAGGTGGGCATGGCCACCTTTATTTCACTACATGTCTCGTGTATGTATGTGACAAATAAAACTCTTGAATCTTGAATTGATTATTGATGCATCCCAAGAATAAATGAATGGTTTGATCTGAAAGTGTCTAATATATTGTTTTTTAGGGTTCAATAGTGCAGGCGGTGGGCATGGAACACTTCCAGGAGGCCCTGAAGACGGTGCGTCCCTCCTGCCTGAGGAGCAGCCTGGGCAGAACTGAGCTCTCTCCGGTCTCCTGGGAGCAGATAGGAGGCCTAGACCAAGTCAAACTCAAACTCAGACAGGTACTGAAGTTCTGTGATATAGCTTGAATTAACATTACACGCTTGTTTGATAATTGGAAGCCAATACGTTTCTGTAACACCCCCTGAGAGAACTAAAATTGCATTGTAGTTGTATTTTTAGATGGTGCAATTTCTGTTGCTTTAATATTAAATGTAACGTTGGACTTAGGCAAACCAAATTTAGCACAGACATCCAACTTTATAATATCCAGCTGGTGCAACAGAACCCAGGAGTGTTGGGTGCATTTCAATAGAAATTAGCAGGCACGTGGTGTCACCCACGTCTGACCCATGTCCATCAAACACGAGAACATATGTGGCCTATAAACACGAAACCACCACAGTGTTGAAAGCAAGATATTCACTGAAATATTAAAATGTTCATGAATAGATTTGTTCACAAGACCCCACTTGGTCATTTACTGGATGTAAGCCTGGATGTTTTCTATAGAAAGAGGGTTTGGTCACAGACGCAGTAAACAACCACCGGAGCGCTGGTCTAGGACCAGTGTTCTAAAAGTTGAATTCACCTAAAGAGAATCGTGGTCCCTGCACTGCCAGGTGGGCACAGAATTCCTACATTGTTGAAACATCCTCCACATCTAGACCTTTTTTGTGTCATAAGCGAGCTGTATGTCCTGTCTCGTCTTAAACTGTATTAAAGATGTTTGTCTTTCCGTCGTTCCTAATTGCCTCTCCATATCCATCTCACCAAGAGCATCGAGTGGCCGATGAAATACCCAGAGGCCTTTGTCCGTCTGGGCCTGAGTCGGCCGCGGGGGCTGTTGCTGTATGGACCGCCAGGCTGTGCCAAAACAACCCTGGTCAGAGCAGCAGCCAACTCCTCCCACTGCACCTTCCTGTCCGTGAGCGGAGCTGACCTCTACTCTCCCTTTGTAGGGGACTCGGAGAAGGCGTTGGCACAGGTACAAATACACACATCGACTTCTTACAGGATACCCATAATAACATGAGTATTGTCTGTATCTCAGTGGGCAGGTTATGGGTGCAATTCCTGGGACCACCAAAACTGAAAATGTATGCACTTGTGGTACTGTAAGGCACTATAGGGAGGTGTAGTCTGACGTCACTGGTTGTTCCACCCGTATAGGGATTTATCATTGGGAAAATGGATTATCGGCTATTGTAACAATTCTGCCGCATGGAAATTGAAAAGCGTTCCATTTTTGCACAAAATGAGTTCCCTTCTATCGCTAACATAATTTCTTAAGCATTTTTGGTTGAAATCAAATTTGGCGATTTCTTTTTATGATTTAATTGCGAATATTTTCATGTTGAGCTATAGATTGTGGATGAATAAGCACAGAAAGGTACACCATGCAAATGTTAATGCTTTATTTGTTTTAAACAAGACGATTTAGAAATGGGAAATGGGGAAGTACATTGCATTGGACAGAGGGTGGAACACGAAAAACGGCAATGACGTAACCACTACACCTCCCTATAGATAAGGGCATTTACCAAATGACATGTTATGCTATCTTATATAATTGACCCTCCATAAAGAGTAACTAAACACATGGTCATTTTGCTGCCCTAGTGGTTATATTTTCACACTCAGCCCCTCTCCCCAATCGGTGATGTCAAAGTACCTCTTTTTTTCCTAGACAGGCTTTGATAGTACTCTGACATCACCAATTGGGGTGCGACAAGAGTGTGCAGCATGGTGACAATATCGAGCACTAGGGCAGCAACATGCCCATGTGTTTAGTTGCTCTTTAAAGGCGTGTGTGTGTGTTGTTCTCCAGCTGTTCCGCCAAGCACGGGCATGCACTCCCTGCATCCTGTTCCTGGATGAGATTGACTCTCTGATTGGCTCGCGGTCAGACAGCCAGTCACGTGACAGTGTGCAGACACGCCTCCTCTCTGTGCTTCTCACTGAGCTGGATGGGGTGGGCATTAAGAGCCAGGAGAGGAGAGGCACGGGCAAGGTCCTCCAGGCAGAGGGAGCTGAGGAGTGTGAGACACAGCAACAGGTCAGATACTGGGTGCATTCAAAACACCCCCATCCTCTTGCCCTCGATTCCTCCGTAACCCAGGAACTGAAAGCTTGCCGCCATCTTTAAGGCCGTTCCAAAACCTGGAAGCCTGAGATTTCCTCGCTTGTCTCCTCCCATGCAGAATGTTTTTAGAAAATGTCTGACGTAGGCTGTTTGAAGTATAAAGCTCCTCCCACACAAACATCACTTAAAAATGTTGTGTATGTGTGTAATATCATGAGCTTCTATTTGATCTGTTTTGATGCATTTAGATTTTATGTGAGGAATTATTTTGAGTCACTTTGTTTATTACAAGACATATGCATGAACAACCTCAGTGACTGACCTAAGGTCAGAGAAGCTAATCCCTACATTCTGAAAAAGAATCAATGTCGAATCAATGTTTTTGGCCCCACAGCCCGCCATCCATATTACGTCTTGGTACCTCCAGGTCAAAACTTTGGTCATCCCTGGTATAAACTGACATAGAAACCGTTTCCTCTGTTCTCTCATTATTATATCACATCGTACAATCTCTGATCCATATAATATGTTGTGGTTTATGTTTATTATTATTTTTTGCTCTCTCTGGGGCAGTTGGATTACCTGGAAGTATGCAACAAAGAAGTGATGATCGTAGCAGCCACTAACCGACCAGACTCCCTCGACAGCGCCCTCCTCAGGCCTGGAAGACTAGACCACCTCATCTATGTCCCTCCTCCTGATCAACAGGCAAGTCATCAGATAATGTTTCTGATGGGTGTGATATAGCTTGCTACAGTTTCCCTATGTGCTCAAACTCGCAACGTGCACTCGCACACCAAACACACCTACTTGATTGTTGTAATATATATAGTCTGGTAGGAAAGACTAATAAGAAAACTCACCACGACGTTGTAAAAATCAGAAGTTTAAAGCATTTATTTCCATGTTCTTCATGCTTTACCTTTTTTTGATAAATCTTCTGTGGAGAATTACATGGCCGTTTCTATGCTAGCGCATTTGATGAATTAATCGGAAGATTAATCACGGAAGTGTGCATTTTAATTATAATTGGAGCTATAAAAGTGAATTAAGTGTTCTTCCTAACTATATAACTATAGACTATAAGTCTTTCTTACCAGACTATATATATATATAACATTACAGCGATCAAGTATGTGTGTGAGGTGAGTGCATGTTGCGAGTTAGGGGAATTGTATGACATTTTCTGCTGCCCAGATATGCACAAGCAGGGACACTGTTGTGGCTAAATGAGCTAGCTAGGTCCCATTCATGGTGTCTGTTTTCATCTAAAAGCCCTCTGTGTGCAGCGTTATGTAGAGCAGGGGGCTAAACGCCTATGTCTACCTCTTGAGCCTTTGTCACATGTCATCCTGACCCTTTGTCACGTCATCCATTCTCTCTTGTCTTTCGTGTCTTTCTCTAGTGAATGAACATGTGCCAAAAAGCCCCACATGCCAAACATGGTGTGGTTTAGAAGCCACATGGGTCTGGGTTTAATCACTACACTCTCCTCATCTGTCTCCCCTCACATTGTTTCCTTCTGTTTCGATGTACAGACATCTGTAAAATGCACAAGAAATGTAACTAGCTGTGTGTGTGTGTGTGGTTTTTCAGGCACGCCTTGCCATCCTAAAGGTGTGCACAGAGACGATGCCCCTGGACCCTGATGTGCTTCTGGAAGAGCTGGCGGCAAAGACTGAGCTCTACTCTGGAGCCGACCTGGAGAATCTGTGCAAAGAGGTAACAGTACATCTGACATTGATACTGCTACTAAATGCACCTCATATAGACCTCCCTGGAATCCTGTTGCTAGGGAACAGTTCAGACTAGGGATGTCCGATATTATCGGCCGACCGATATTATCGGCCGATATCGGCAGTAAAATGTGATATCGGAAAATATTGGTGTCGGTAAAAAAAAAAACAATAACAACATATATTAGTGCTGTCAGGCGATTACAAAAATTAATCTAATTAATTACAGGATTTGTAATTAATTAATCTAATTAATCACATTTTAATCGCATTACCATTTTATGCCTCATATTCTATATTCTATAATTATATTTCAAATTGCATGTGTCCGGATGGCAGAATTCAGTACTGTATCTACAAAACCTTCTGTTTAATCATCTTCCATCTATTAATTTGCTTCGATTTTTCAGGTCTGGTCAATTTGAGCATGGTGTTATTCACAGTCAAAGATAAAAAAAAATGTATTGATATTCTCATTTGGTTCATTACAATTTTGCTCAAAATAAAATGTTCATTCAATCAATCACCGCGCAGATTGATTGATTGAATGAAAATGTTATTAACAGATTGCAGAATGGGTACAATACGGCTCAATACACACAATTGTTAAGGGAATGCAGACCAGAGAAAGACTTTCGTCTTGTTTACATCAGGGTCCCCCATTTTCAATTCATAATGAATTGTAAGTAAGGGTGCAACTTGCACCGTGCAATCCATTCTTTGTGGATCTAGCCCACAGTATTTCTGACACTGGGAATACATTCCCTGAGATTCATAGATGTCCCTAGAATCAGATACCAAGAACATGCAAATGGACCATATTAAAAAAAAATCTGTAAATGTGTATTGTACATGCTGGAATGAATGAGATACAAAAAAAAATTATAAAAAAAAAGAAAATTGTAATTAATTTTGAGTTAATTTTCATAACGCGATTATTTGCTGTGTAATTAATTAATCTAATTAACGCGATAAACTGACAGCCCTAATATATATATATATATTTTTTTTAACATTTATTTAACCTTTATTTACCCAGGCAAGCAAGTAAGAACCAATTCTTATTTTATTTATTGTCAAAAGTATGCATGTTGGTTTAATTCAACAACAAGAGATATGTAATGTTAATTTTAACTTTTTTAATGATCATATTTTGTACAGATAATGCTTACATTTAGAAAGCCTTTTGAATGCATCCAGTGAAATTATTAGTTACCTGAAATTATTCCGTTTTTTGGGGGGAAACCCTGCATATATCGGTATCGGTTGATATCGGTATCGGAAATTAAGAGTTGGACAATATCGGTATCGGTAAAAAAGCTAATATCGAGCATCCCTAGTTCAGACCCAAATGTATTTCCTCAACTCAACTATTGCATTAGCTAACATTGCAACAGGAAGTAAACTTCAGTCCTTTTAGAATATTATTGTCACTTTCAAGCCATCTATAGTCCGACCTGGACAGACACCTATTGCTTGGTTATTAGAGCTTTATCTATTGCAACACCTCTGGAATGAAGGTCAGTCATTAGACTGAAATGTTCTGATTATGGACTATTTTAGACAAATGAGACCTCTCCATAAATATATTTCCTAGTACAAAGTTGTTTCCATGTGCAATATTTGGCAGAACATGTATTTATATTCTATAATGTGTTTAGATATGCAACAGCTAAGTGAAGTAGCACACTTTGGCAGGGGGGGGGGCAAACAAACACAATATCTAGTTGGTTTGTAACTCTGGTATGATAAATAAGGTTCTAGTGTATGTTTTGTTGTAATATTGTTTGTTTCTGCTTTCCAGGCTGCGCTGTTGACTCTTCAAGAGGAAGGCATGGAGGCTTCTGTTATTAAACACACCTACTTCCTGAAGTCTCTCAACAGGATGACCCCCTCTCTCTCTGCACAACAGATCCACACCTACCAGACTGCCTTCAGATGACAGCAGTCATCATTCTGCATCTAAGATAATAGTGTGTATATATTATATCTATAAATTGCTATTATGGTTTGTATAACACGTTCATAAATTAGGTGTGAAATAAAGGTGTTTTTTTTGCTGAACTTGCCCTTTATTGTATACAGTAGTACATTACCATGATTGTCTGCTGTGCTATTTCCAGTTTTACAAATACTTAGAAATTACTGCATTTAGTATATTTACTGTTTTATGTACGGGTTATGTGGTTGTGTATAATGCGTGTAGTTCAGGCACGTGCACACATAGAGCCCAAGGGGTGCTTTAGCACCTGCCCTTTTGAGCCTCATAAAAAAGTGCCCTTTTAAAAAAAAGTTTTTTTTACCGTTGCGCATATAGATTGCCCTTCCAACTGAAAAATGTCAGGATAGAATCAAAATATTAGGTAAAAAGAGAGAGATGCCCCGTATTCCATTGCAGTTTGCACGGCCTCCTCAGCGTGCCTCTCCGCGGACCTATATATTTTATGCATAGCATGGGTGGTGGTGATGATGATGATGATGATGATGATGATGATAGAAACCGCTGTGGCCCATACAGTTGAATGCTGGTATTACACACTGAGGGACATGAAGAAATCAAGTCCGATGGGATTTGGGCAGTGTTGGGCAAGTTACTTTTAAAAAGTAACTAGTTACAGTTACTAGTTACTTCTTCCAAAAGGTAACTAAATTACTTACTCAGTTACAAATTATAAAAGTAACTATTGCATTACTTTCAAGTAATTTTTTTACATAAAAAAACATACACAAATCTAAACTTTTAATGTTGCTGTGGGACAAAGTGAGACTAGCCTCCAATCAAATGCCATGTATATGTAGATATTATAATTACTATGTTTATATAGTGGATCATACAAACACAATAGATTAGGGGTGTAACGGTACACAGAAGCCACGGTTCGGTACGTACCTCTGTATTGGGGTCACGGTTTGGTACGAGTTTGGTACAACAACAAAAATATTTATAATTATTACTAATATAATAAAAAAAAATTATAACTTTTTTTTAATATATTATATTTATGATCATTATTATAATTATTATTAACACTTTAATCGCCAAGGACTCCTTAACTCGTCATTCCCCGCCATGCTAATTCTGCCAATGACGCCGTAACGTCATTGAGATCAATATTTCAAAAATCTGTGATCGCAATCATATTTCTCCCGCGGAGACTTGAGATCTACTGTTGATCCCCTCTCAACTCTCCAACGGTTCAAGAGCGCCATCTGGTGGCCGATCGGCGGATCGCCCAAACCGGAAACTGGTGCTCATCCAAATTCGGTCCGATCACTCGCTATAGGTCCCGGGACTCGAGCTAGACACAATGGATAGCGATCCGTTACCAATAACTCGATAAACAACATGATTTGGACGTATATACTATTATACAACCTGGAGATGGATCGCATATTTCAACATCCCATAATAGGAATATTTTTGCTCCACGCTCATCGCCCAACGGCCCGAGGAGACTGGGGTAAGTTTCAGCGTTTTTTTTTACCGTGTTCGATACAAACTGCTCTAATGATCATATCACCCACACTAGATGAATCATCTAACGTTGGCCACGGAATTATAAACGACCCCCCCCCCCCCCATCCGGTCAACATCAGATGATAAGTAGTAACTTCTAGAAGCACATCCATTTGAAATTTTTTATCTTGCGCCGATCGCTACCAAACTGTATTTGATCATCAATATAATGCATTTAGGGCTATAAATCACGTTCTGCAGAATGCTGCAGAAAACGATAAAAACATTTATACTTTAGACCGTATTTTAGTATGAATATGTGAATGAAAAAGTATAACGTTGCTACATCCTGAACGATAGATAATTGACGTTGAATGGGCCATAGTAATGTCAATTTAGCAATACAATTTAAAAAGTTATAGCCCTGCAAAGAAGGGGAACTTCTCCATAGACAAATAGAGCTGGCAGAGGATGGTATAAGGATGTACATAAGCCTGGCAAAGAAAGTGTTAAATAGAATACTTTTCTATAGGCTTGCCGTGGTAGTCAGTGATTCTGGTGTCATTCTGTGTTCAGGCATCCAGAGTAAATTAATTGCCTACTGCCCCTTTAACAATTTATAGGCTTGGTAAGTTTCACTTTCCCTTCTAGAGAGGATTTAACTGCACGAGACTAAATACTAGAGAACAGATGACATTACAACAATGGCAGAGGATTATTTGGATTTAACTGGAGATGATCAGTCCGAAAAAGTATGTTTCTTTTTTTTATTTTTTCAGCGTGAGTCCAATGTTGTTGTTGTTTGTTGGCGACGTGTGTGTGTGTGTCGGCGATGCACGGCGTGTGTGTGTGTGTGTGTGTGTTGGCGATGCACGGCGTGTGTGTGTGTTGGCGCAGAGATCTGTCTGATGAAAAAAACTGCTTCAATCATAGTAACGTGCTGCATTTTTTGGCAGTAACGGTAACAGTGTTATTAAGATTGGAAGAGTAATCCGTTAGATTACTCGTTACTGAAAAAACGAATGCCGTTAGTAACGCCGTTATTTATAACGCCGTTATTCCCATCACTGGATTTGGGAATCTCAAATACAAATCGGGATTGGAATAAAAAAGGCATTTATATTAAACAATACAGAATATACAGCACTTCTTGGTCTGTAGAGTAAGCACTTATTCCCTCCCCCCTGAACATTTATGGAGATGTATGGGCCTTTTAAGTCAGTGATAAAAGTGTCTTTCAAGGATAAGTGAGCTCCTGCACTGATTATTATAGTTCAATATTCAATATTTGATCACCAAAAAAGCATAAAAAGGGCCCCCAAAAATCGGGCTTGCGCGCTACACGCGCTCGGTTATAACACACATAGGTATAGTGCCCTTTTCAGCCTTTGAGCACCTGCCCCTCTAAAGTCCTCTGCACGTCCCTGGTGTGGTTGTGGTGGTGTTGATGAGAACCGTTAGACGGCAAAAGTGTAAATACGTCACGCTGTGAACGGCTGTAATTGAATATGACCACAAGGGGGCGTTGGCTACGTAGAAAAAAGTTTATTCAATTTCAATCTAATGTGGAATTGGTCTCTGGTAGATTTCGATTGAGGAAATGGTATCTGACTACGTGCTTTTCAACTCGTATCACCTCTGGTAGCTTACATCTACCAGGCTGATATGATGCTGCATTCAGAAACATCTTGCACAACAGGTGACCTGCCATATGCAGCTGTACGTCATCATCATCTGTTGTCTCAGCTAGTCTCAACTATAAAGGAAAAGCTGGGAATATTTATTATTTATAGAAAACTGAATTAGTATATCTGAGAATAATAATTGAAAAATAATGTCTGGCTTTATCAAACTGCTGAGAAAGAGGAAGGGGGTAAGTGCATTTTGCTGGATTATATTTTTTGTAAAATTTAATTATATTACTACATTTAGCATAAATGTAATTATTTGTATTCTTTAAAGACTTAATACAAATATATATTTATTTTTATCATTAGTCTATATTAGATCCGAGTGTATTTACCAAAGGATCAAATAACCTGCAGAATCCTAATCACTTGTGTCGTGTCCCCAGTTGATCCCTCTGATAGGGTTTGTGGGGTTTGCTGCTGCAGGTGCCGTCTCGGCTTCCATATTCTTCCTCTTCACTAAAACAGATGTCATGTGAGACTTTATAGTATATTTTATTGTGTTAATGAAAGAAAATATGTGTTTTTTTTACTCTGAAGCACTGGAAATGGCATTTAATATGAAGAAAATTGCCTTTTTTTGTATTTATTTTATCTGAATCGTTTATCTGAAGTTCTAAACGACATAAACACGTATGACGTGCAATTTTCTATGCTTGATTAGGGGGATAATATGCATGATCATTATTCTTTTTTTCTTTCTAGTTTGAATAAGACCAGTAACCCAGAACCCTGGGAGAGAATAGATCCATCGAAACCCCAGAAGGTAATAAACACAGCGTATGTGTCTGTATGTCTGTTATTCAGTATGTAAAAGTACTTTTTGGGGGGGGGGGGGGGCTGAGGTATGCATATGAAGAAGGGCGAAGCTCCATACCAGTTAAAGCCTGAATCATTGTTTTTAACCATACCAATGTGGGGTATTCATTCATTCAGAAAAAATATATAACACATCCTCCGTTTCTTGGTGCTGAGCCAAACTGTAAAAACAGTCATACATAAAACAAAGCGGGGCTCACAACTCACTTGTTGTTCCAATGTGTTTTAATTGACAAAAAGGCAGTTTGCTGGAAGAAGACCGGAAAGGTCGGTCGAAACGTCGTATCTACTGCCTTTTTGTCAATTAAAACACCTTGGAACAACAAGTGAGTTGCGAGCCCCGCTTTGTTTTATGTATATTCATTCATTCACATCAATGGAATGTTCTAATCATAACCCATTGTTAATCCGTTCCGAATATAGATATTTTTTACTTCACTCTTGTGTCTAGTGTTAGTCATTGTATCAAGAGCCCAATCAATCAGCTACAGAATGAAAACATATCTCCATTCCTAGCCTATTTTTTCTTTTTCGTGGGGCTTCCTATTTGTTTACATTTGGATCATTGATTTGGGCCTTTACGACTTAACCTGATGAATATCGCCACGGACTGAGACATTGTTAAAAGCCCACAGTATAAGTATGTGTTGCACTTATGGTGTCATTCAGTAAGCCAATTTAATTGGTATTGATATGGACGCAAGACTGGACTCTGCTAGAGCAACTTCTGAAATCTGCTGAGTCACACAGAGACCAACTCTGTAGCAGGTCCATCACCATGAAATCTGCTGAGTCACACAGAGACCAACTCTGTAGCAGGTCCATCACCATGAAATCTGCTGAGTCACAGAGACCAACTCTGTAGCAGGTCCATCACCATGAAATCTGCCGAGTCACACAGAGACCAACTCTGTAGCAGGTCCATCACCATGAAATCTGCCAAGTCACACAGAGACCAACTCTGTAGCAGGTCCATCACCATGAAATCTGCTGAGTCACACAGAGACCAACTCTGTAGCAGGTCCATCACCATGAAATCTGCCGAGTCACACAGAGACCAACTCTGTAGCAGGTCCATCACCATGAAATCTGCTGAGTCACACAGAGACCAACTCTGTAGCAGGTCCATCACCACCATGATATCTGCTGAGTCACACAGTGACCAACTCTGTAGCAGGTCCATCACCATGAAATCTGCTGAGTCACACAGAGACCAACTCTGTAGCAGGTCCATCACCACCATGAAATCTGCTGAGTCACACAGTGACCAACTCTGTAGCAGGTCCATCACCATGAAATCTGCTGAGTCACACAGATACCAACTCTGTAGCAGGTCCATCACCACCATGAAATCTGCTGAGTCACACAGAGACCAACTCTGTAGCAGGTCCATCACCATGAAATCTGCTGAGTCACACAGATACCAACTCTGTAGCAGGTCCATCACCACCATGAAATCTGCTGAGTCACACAGAGACCAACTCTGTAGCAGGTCCATCACCACCATGAAATCTGCTGAGTCACACAGAGACCAACTCTGTAGCAGGTCCATCACCATGAAATCTGCTGAGTCACACAGAGACCAACTCTGTAGCAGGTCCATCACCACCATGAAATCTGCTGAGTCACACAGAGACCAACTCTGTAGCAGGTCCATCACCATGAAATCTGCTGAGTCACACAGAGACCAACTCTGTAGCAGGTCCATCACCATGATATCTGGCCATTGATTTTGATGACGCCATGGTTTGTTGTGGTGAAGCAGCATTCAGTTATAGATGTATTTCCTGTCAGTTATTGTATTAGCCAACATTGCAACAGGAAATAAAAGCAGGTCCTTTTATAATGTCATTGTTGTCACTTTGAAACAGTCTATAATGCTACACATAGTTGGAACAAAGATCTGGAAGATTTGAGATCTGCCCCAACTCTGGCTACTTTCAAAAATAATGTTATGTTCACCTTTCCCTTTAGTTGGAATTTTAACAACTGCTCATAATTGCACACTTGACTGTTGATTGCACTTTGACTTGTATTACTTTTTATGCTCTTTCCTTTTTATCTCATGTAAGGTACTTTGAATAGACCTATCTCAAACTCCACCGGGGGCTGTGTTCTGAGCCCCCTGCTGTACTCACTCTACACACACGACTGTGTGGCCAAGTTCAGCTCCAACTCCATAGTGAAGTTCGCAGATGACACGGTGGTGGTGGGGCTGATCTCGGACAACGACGAGAAGGCCTACCGGGAGGAGGTTGAGGTACTGGAACGCTGGTGCCAGGACAACAGCCTGCTCCTGAACATTGGCAAAACCAAGGAACTGATCGTGGATTATAGGAGAGGACAGCAGGAGACACACACACCACTGATGATAAACGGGGCTACCGTGGACAGGGTGAGCAGCTTCAAGTACCTGGGGGTCCACATCTCAGAGGACCTGACATGGTCAACACACATAGACACAGTAGTAAAGAAGGCGAAACAGCGTCTCTACCACCTGAGACAGTTAAGGAAGTTCAGAGTATCGGGGAAGATACTCCAGTCCTTCTACTCAGGAGCTGTAGAGAGCATCCTGACCGGAAACATCACTGCCTGGTATGGAAACAGCACGGCACAGGACAAGAAGGCCCTACAGAAAGTGGTGCGCTCAGCCGAGCGTACCACGGGTATTGCACTACCCCCCCTGCAGGTTCTATACAACAAGAGGTGCAAATCCAGAGCCTGCAGGATAATGAAAGACCCTCACCACCCCAATAACAGCCTGTTTCAGCTGCTGAGGTCAGGCAGACGCCTGCGAACCCCAGCTACTAGGACAGAGCGGCTTAGGCTCAGCTTCTTCCCCCAGGCCATCAGAGCCATGAACAATGAACATTGAGTGCTCAGAACATTGAACTGTCCACACACAAGCACACATGAACACACACACGACACGCACACTGTGCACGCTCACACACGAGCAGCCACTTAACACTTTAGCATGAGCGGGCACACACTCATGTTGCACACACGCACACTTATGGCCAAAGGAAAGGACACTTTAAATTAGAATAACAACAGTGTATTGCACTACCAAAGCTAACTAGCATGTCACACATGCTCTGTAAATAACTATGTACAGATACCGAGATGTCACTCCATGTTACCTGCTACCTGTTACTGCACAATGTTGTTTCTTCTTTTGATTCTATTATATGTACCACTGTATTGCACATCGTTGCGGGCAAGACCACCCGCATTTCATTGTATACCTGTATGCCGTGACAATTAAAACTCTTGACTTGACTTGACCCTGAGATAGGTCAGTTGCCTCTGTGTATGAAATGTGCTATGTAAATAACACACCCCTTGCCTTGCTCACTATGAAACAGCTAATGCCTTGACTAAGTGCCATGTTGATACTGTGCTCCCCAAATTCCACCAACATGTTTCTTGCCCCACAAGAGGAGATAAAACACTAGACCATGTTTACACTAGACTAGACCACCTTTCTTTGTTCCTTCTACCCAAGTACACCCCACTCATCAAACATGTGAAGCCCTCAGTTAGAACAGTTAAAATTATGGCCTGAGGGGGCAGACTCTGAACTGCAGCACCGGTTTCAACACACAGACTGGAGTCTGTTTGCCACTGTTACGATCCTGGCTCATGGGCACGCAACCTATGTGCAAACCAACACCAAAACCCCGTGCTCTAACTCAAAATGCTACTATATCAAGGAACTATTAATGTAAATGTAAACTAATGTACTAATGTAAACCCAACGGACACGGACTGGAAGAATGTGACAGCTCTCCCTCTAAGCACCGACTCTGCATGTGTGTTACTAGGGCTGGCTTTAAAGCTCCCAGCAGGTAACCAATCAGCACTAATTGGCTAATTGGCAGCCCTCACCTGCATGCCCCGTGACACAGGAGTAATCAGGCCTGCCTGCACAGTGACACAGGAGTGATCAGCTCCTGGTACATAACACCTCCCCCACCAAACTGGTTGCCCCAGAGGCAACCACCACACAACAACCCAAAAAAATAAAAAATAAAAAACTGTGACCCATTAGTTGTCAGGGCCACTACCACAACAGCGATAGCGGGTCGGCCCCTGTCGAACACGACCACCAACCGCGTTGTATGCTCCCTTTCAACAGGCCCCTCCACCGATACCGATCTGTCAAAAATAGACTGCAAACCAAAATCAACCCGAGAACTGCGCTCAACAGAACAGAACACAGCACAACAAAAACCATAGATCACTGATACCACCACCGCGCCCATATCCATCCCACCTGGCACTGGCAGTTCAGGATACTGCAAACCGTGAACATCCAGAGTAGGATGTACCGCCTCAGGTACAGCTCCAGCGTACCGGGAACATGGCAGTACGACAGTCACAAAAACGTCTGGAACACCATCTAAAATGGCGTCACCCAAAATAACATTGTCCCGATCAAAATCAAAATGGCTGCCACTCAACAGACCAGGTCGCGAAGGCGGCTCCTGCTCCACAGGACACAGGTAACTAGGTTGACCATCACACCTAGTGCATGGCAGAGAATCAGTGTGGACATGTGGATCAATGTCAGAATCATCAACTGACATACTGGGACCATCCCTGCCCACAAGTGAAACATTAGGGACAATAGAGCTACTGTGGGAAGGCTGGCAGCCTAAGTCAGGCTTAGTAGCCTCTCCAAGCCTAAGTCAGGCTTAGTAGCCTCTCCAACTAGAACGGTGTCACATGAAACAACAGCACCTCTCATAGCATCCTTCCCACACTCATCCTCCAATTCGTTCGTGGCCTCAGCCACCGTACAGGCTGGGAAGACCTTGAGACACTGCGCTGCCATATCATCTCCTGTCACATGCTTCTCCGGCACGCATGTCAACTCTGGTTTCACCACCGGGCCTAACACAAAGCCACAATTAAGAGAATCATTATGCAGAGGTACATCCACAGTGTGCTTTCCAAAATTCTCAACAGGTACACATTTTAATTCAACAAAGAATGTGTCACTAAGTGTAATGTCCCAAGTCGAAGTATCAACAACATCACTTTTGTCCTTTGACATTTCCCGTGCCACAGCACACACAGGGAACACTCCTGGATGTTTCTGTGCCAGCTCATTAGGGACCTCAGAAACCACAGGAATGGGAGTTACAACCGGAGTAGCCAACACTTTGTCACCAGCCAAATCATTCCCTAGAATGAAGGAGACCCCCTTTATGGGAATGTGAGAACATACCCCCACAACAACATTGCCTGATACTAAGGGAGAATTGAGCGTGACCTCATGCAAAGGTGCATCCACAAATCCACCCCCAAAGCCCTGAACAACGACACCGGAATGCAAAGAAGAGTTTTCTGAAAACGGCAAACCCCCCTCCAGAATGAGGGACTGAAAAGCACCGGTATCTCTCCAAATTGTTATAGCCTGTTTGGACTCTAGTGCATTAGTCAGGGAAACAAACCCATCCATCATAAACCTTGAGGAACCCTCGAGCTCTTTGTCCACACTTTTGATACTTCCCCCATCACCATCTAACGTTGGCATAGGCGTTCTGCATATGGTTTCTACCAGAGCCACGGTTCTGACATTTTTCTGCTCAAGCACCGGGCACCCAGCAACGATATGACCAGGTTCTTTACAGTAGAAACAGATAATCCCTTCTGGGAATGCACCAGCAGAACCACCCCGCCTAGGAGGTGAAGTTAACTGACCAGCAGACACAGGTTTTGGGAAACGGCCCCCCTGAACAGGACGCCTATCCCCGGACTCAACACGGTAGTCCTCCAAAAACACGGACTTGTGTGTCAACACAAACTCATCAGCGAAGACAGCGGCGTCGCCTATCTTCGATACCTTACGCTCATTTAGATGTGTGGAAACGGTATCAGGAACACATCTTTTAAACTCCTCTAGGAGAATCAACTGCCTAAGCTGCTCTCTTGACTCTGCCTTCTGAGAAGTGCACCACCTGTCAAACAGGTTCTCCTTCTCCCTTCCAAATTCAACATAAGACTGCCCCTCCGACCTGCGATAACCTCTAAAATGCTGACGATAGGCCTCGGGGACCAACTCATAAGCCCTCAATATGGAAGCTTTAACAAGCTCATAATCAGCGCTTTGTTCAAGGGACAGAGCAGTGTAGGCTTCTTGTGCCCTACCAACTAAAACACATTGCAGCAGCAGTGTCCAGGCAGTATCAGGCCACTTCAATGTGGTTGCCACCCGTTCAAAAAGGGGAAAATATCTTTCCACGTCTTTCTCAAAAAATGGAGGCACCATCCTAATATTCCTGCCTACATCAAAACCGGAACGTGACTCTGGATGCAGAGCACCCGCCTGCAAGGCAGCATGCTTATATTCAAGCTCCTTCTGTGCACGCTCGTGCTCCAGCAACATTTGTTTCTCCTTAAACTCACGCTCCTCACGCTTAAACTCACGCTACTCACGCTCACGCTCATGCTCACGCTCCTCTTTCCTCTCTCTCTCCTTAAGCTCACGCTCCTCTCTCCTCTCCTCACGCTCTCACTCTAGCTGCCTTTCCTTAAACTCCAACTCCCTAATCCTCCACTCACCCTCCACACCAGGTAATAGCGGAGACGCGCCAGACGAAGGAGGCTCCTCCACCCTCTCCTCAAGCACCTGCTCTCTAATGAGTAACACCCTTAAAGCACTCAAGGCAGTCGGCTTCAAACGTTTCTCACCTGCATTAAGCTCTACCCTGTAGTGTACAGCAAGTTCTAGAAGTTGTTCTTTGGAAAACTTCTCCAACATGTCATGAGACGGGCGATCAACAAAGTCCCTGATGGAAGCCATCGTCACTGTACCAGCCACCACAAGCTACACACTTTACCTCACAGTCACGAAGAACCACTAACGAACCACGAAGAACCACTAACGAACCACTGAAGAACCACGAAGAACCACTGAAGAACCATGAAGAACCACTGAAGAACCACTGAAGAATGCTAAATGCCAATAATAACAACCAGAAGGGAACGCGGTGGAAATGTGAGCTCTACGGAGCGCACCTTTCTAGGTCGCAAAAATAAATAAAAATAAAACACACCCACCCTAAATAGACGTGTCATACACGCAGGGTGTTAGGTGCTACCAGGTATGCTCACCAAACACTCAAACAAACAAAATAAATCCAACAAACAAATCCAAACAGGTGCGCCTTCTAACCTGATATGACTACATATGCTTCTACGTCTAAACTGCAGTCAAAACCGGCCCACCACATGTCTACCCTAAGAAACACTAAATCAAGCCCTACCACACTACCTGTGTTTTCTGGCCGCCCTAATCTACCTACCCTTAAACTAATGCCCTGTAGACCTAACCATCTTCAACCACACCTGCTACCAGTCAAAGATCATACTTGACCATCCACCCGTCCAGTACATGATACGGTACCAGACAAGCAGATGGTGCTAATCCCTTCCCCGACTGCCCCAGGAGTACGTGGTGCACATGACGCTAACCAACAACCAGAAAATAATGTCCCTATCTACATGTGGTGCCCACTAAACTATATATTTTAACAGCATAAATAGTCACATCAAATTACAAACAAATACGGCATACTCACCTGTTTGACGAAAACGGCTCAAGCCCCCACGTTACACACTATGTAACGAACACCACCCAAACCATAATACCATGACACCCCGTGTAACACAAAAAAAAACCACCAAACAAAGTTCTAGGGGTAAAATATCCCGGACGAGCGCCCAACTGTTACGACCCTGGCTCATGGGCACGCAACCTATGTGCAAACCAACACCAAAACCCCGTGCTCTAACTCAAAATGCTACTATATCAAGGAACTATTAATGTAAATGTAAACTAATGTACTAATGTAAACCCAACGGACACGGACTGGAAGAATGTGACAGCTCTCCCTCTAAGCACCGACTCTGCATGTGTGTTACTAGGGCTGGCTTTAAAGCTCCCAGCAGGTAACCAATCAGCACTAATTGGCTAATTGGCAGCCCTCACCTGCATGCCCCGTGACACAGGAGTAATCAGGCCTGCCTGCACAGTGACACAGGAGTGATCAGCTCCTGGTACATAACAGCCACCCAGTCCACCCTGGACTCCCATACAGACATCAACTCCTACACCTCCTCTGTTGTGGAATACATTAACTCCTACACCTCCTCCGTTGTGGAATACATCAACTCCTACACTCATCAACTCATGCTCACCTGGATGAGAGCAACACCCATGTGAGAACGCTGTTCATCGACTTCAGCTCAGCATTCACCACCATCATCTCCTCCAAACTCAGCTCCAAACTTGGTGACCTGGTGGAAACCAAGGACCTTGACATTAACCTCTTTGTCAGCAACTGGATACTTGACTTCCTAACTAACAGACCCCAGTTTGTTAGGTACCGTTAGACAATCTCACCTCCTCCACCCTCACCCTGAACACCAGCCGGTACCGTTAGACAATCTCACCTCCTCCACCCTCACCCTGAACACCAGCCCCGCACATCTGTGTGCTGAGCCCCCTTCTCTACTCCCTCTTCACCCACGAATGCACTCCTATACATGGTACCAACACCATTGTCAAGTTTGCAGATGACACAACGGTGGTGGTACCAATTTTGTACCCAGTTTAATCTCTTCTACATTGTATATTGTTGTTGCACTGTATAGTACTGCTACATTTGTACTCTGGTCGGATGCCAAACCTCTTTTTATTGTACTCTACTTGTACTGTGTAATGACAATACATTTGAATCTAATCTAATCTATACTCTATAGCAGGGGTCAGCAACCTTTTTGACATGGAGTGCCTGTTTGAAATATAGTTGTAACTAGTGTGCCTCAACAATATTCCATGCATCGTAATATTTCTTTCTCATAATCAGGTTTTTTTAATGATAATTTTTACATTATTACATCATTATTGTTATTGTTATTATTAACAATATTATTTTGATGGTTGTATCAACCCTAAATCTGAGTTGGGGCGGGGGTGCAATGCAGACAAACAGTTTTGCTTTACTGAGCTCCGTTATCTGGGGGCTGTAGTTGGTCACTTTAAGCTGCACACCGGAGCATCTTTTAATCCAGCTGTTTGCTGTTCTCTGATATTTTCTGACATTTCGTTGATGTGTCGCTCGACACTTCAAGCTGACATGGGGATATCTTTTATCCTTGATTTGATTGTCTCTTTGTTTGGCAAGCCTTCAAACAAAACATCTGAGCTACAGAGAAAAGCCTCCTTGATATACTCGATTTACAAAAAATAACCTGTGGGAGGATTTCAACAAGATAAATGCGACAACAGTGCAAAATATTTCACTATAATATTTCAAAGCAAAAACAAAAAAAAGGTATATATATATATATTTTTTTTTAATGCTGCCCCCTGTGCCAATGAAAATGCCCCTGCGTGCCTATGCAGGCATGCGTGCCTAGGGTTGCCTACCCCTGCTCTATAGCATGTGAAACAGTGTTGTCTTTAGAAGTGGTGGCGGAACGCAGCTACTGTCTGACTATAATTATAGAGTGTAGCCAGAGCCTACATTTGATTTATCATTTGAAAGTAAAATTATCTTACAAAGAAGTGAGGGAATGCCACTCTCCTGTGTGTGACACACACACACACACGTACACACACACACATGTACACACACACACACACACACACACACACACACACACACACACACACACACACACACCACTATGTCAAATGGATAACACTTTATTATACAAATTAATGTATGGATTTAGGAATTAATGAGGAACTACAGTATAATATGATAACAAAACACAGGGACAACAATTATTGAACTGATAGCTGACTTTTCAAAGTAAGCAAGTAGTAAATTTAGAGTTCAATAGATAGTTCTTCACTGAATGTGTGAGTGAGAAAGTAGAAGCCATTCTGGAGGAATTTCCCTGCACTGAGACATTCAGGTCAGCGACTGGAGTAACTGGTTCGTCAACGGTTTGATAACATACTGTAGTTCCTCATAAGTTCCTCTGTACTTAATCATTATCACTGTGCCCACTGAATGTTACCGAAATACTTAAGCCCCTTTACAAAGCACTAGACCTACTTACTAATATTTGGTAGTATGTCAAATGTAATGGATGTTTTCATCCTACAGCTCATCACCATCAACCAACAGTGGAAGCCGATAGAGGAGTTGCAGCTGGTGAAGAGTCTGACCAAGTAAAGGCCGGTGTCTCCGTAGCCACATCCAGCCCGACCTCATGCACCCCCACCCCCCACCACCAGTCTAACGGAATCCTTTCTGCACAGACTAGGCGCTTTGATTGATTGATTGATTGATTGAAAACTTTATTAACAGATTGTAGAATGGGTACAATACAGTACAGCTCAATACATACAATTGTTAAGGGGATGCAGACCAGAGAAAGACTTTCGTCTTGTTTACATCAGGGTCCCCCATTTTCAATTCATCATAAAACACACAAAAAGCTTTGATGATCAGTGTGCGGAAATGCTTCTGCCACACTGGTGGGGCCTCACGCAGACTGCTGTATGGTGGCCCCCGCAGCTTAAACCTAACCGTCTGTAGTGTGATAGTAAAGGGTTAACCTTCTGTAGTGTGGTAGTGAAAGGGTTAACCCTTTGTCGTGTGGCAGTGAAAGGGTTAAGGACATCCACTGTAGTCATCTTGGCCCGACAGACAGATTTCACATGCATCCAAGTGATGAAAGCTATTGTGTTGTGGGTTTCCTAGAGCAGTGGTTCTCAAACAGTTTTTGCCAAATAGATACGTAATATAGGTCAGGGACCCTCGTGATTGTGTTCCAGGGACTCCCATCTGAGAAGATATTTGTTGTTAGATGTGATTTAGTCCAGAAACTGTCTTTACTGTAGGTGGGGAGACAACAGAGGAATAGTCATTCTTTTTGTGTTTTATTTTTTTATAATTTTTTAAACAAACATATAAACAAACATGACAACACACGATAAGATATACAAGCATTATTAACAGTGCACATCCAATGAAATCACCATATAGTTAAATGTCTTATACAGGATATACCCCCAATACCTGCTATCTAATACCCTACACACATATGCTCTAGCTCGTACCCCCCCCTCCCGGACCCCCCATTGGATAATCCATCCATTATCCCTCACTCCTAACCAGACACTACCATTATATGCTAGCTTTTATTATCTCCACCACTTCTAACCACATTGTCATTTTGGATTCATTGAGACCCAAAATTCTAGCTGTAGATATTTCTTGATAAATCACATCGAGATATGTAATAATCCAGACCTTTCGGCACATTTTTTCCGGTTGGAACCATCGTGATGCTATCAGCTTTTTAGCCACTGTGATACCCGATAAAACCAATCTCTTTAGCTGTGGATTTACTGCATACTCAAAAACATCATTCAGCAGTAGTACAGAGGGGTGTACAGGTATATTCAGAGTTAAGAGATTTGATAGTTGCTGGGTCACCTCTTTCCAGAATATTTTAACTGGTGGGCAGTCCCAGTACATGTGTGGAATAGTCATTCTATACATTCTCTCATTGGCTTAACCATTTCACTACCACACTACCAAATGGTTAATCCTTTCACTGCCACACTACAGACGGTTAACCTTCTGTAGTGTGGTAGTGAAATGGGTTAACTAAAAGTGTGAAAGTAAACTACTCCCCACTTCTCCGCCTGTAATGTATTCAATGTATGTATTCAATAAATTATTTGAAGGAAGTAATGAAAGTTTTTATTTGCCAAGTACATTTACACATACCAGGGATGTATTATCTGCGTTTCATTTCAAACCTTTATTTGATTCTCGAAGAGACATCAAGGTTTCCCTCATTTTCAATGCTGTCAAGATTACAGGCATATTAAAACAGGTAAAAGAAAGGGGGAAAACACAGATAATAAAGATAAATTAAAAGAAAATCTGTTTAGATAATTAGACATTGAATAAATAGGATAAAAACATGAAGATCAAAATAAAAAACAGTTAAAAACTAAAGCAGGGAGATTTGTGATCATGTTTTTAAATTGTCCATGATCGTGGGGTATTGATTTTTAGTGTGAGTTGAAGATCATTCCAAGAAGCTGAGGCATTAAAACAAAATTCAGTCTGTACTCTGGGGACCTTAAGCATAAGGCAGTCATTTGAGCAGGTCAGATAGGGTCCATACTTTAGTTCCAATCTAGCAACATTTTGATTATGGGAACAATTCCCCGGCAATGGACTTGACGTTAAACAGATACCAATGTTTATTTTGCCTCTCTGCCAGAAAAGACCAACCCACTTTATCATACAGGACGCAGTGGTGACCATATATATCACTAGTAATAAATCTGAGAGCATGTTCTAGTGGAGTGGAAGGAACCCATCCAAACTATTTTAAGAGGAGTGGGCAGCCGCAGTACAGCGCCCTGAATGTTATTGTTGTCATTTTGAAACCGTCTATTATCTGATTTAATAGATGATTTATAGCTGTGGCACTGAAACCTCTCCTTCGTTGAGGAGTTTGGTTGAGGTTATTTAATGTAACACCATAGTTTCATTTTCATGACTATTCAAGCAGGATCTTGAACTATACTGCTGGTAAATACCAGCCTGTCTACAAGTCAGGAGAGTCAGCCAATGCAGGTTATATAGTTAAGCATGGTCTTCATGCTCCAGCTCCCCATTAATGTAATGAGGGCACAACCGCTGTACATGGTATTGACATCACAACATAGAGGTCAACTGAAACTTCACATCTCCATTTTCGAATCTATTCCTTTTACGTAACAGTGTTTTCTCCACTGCAGTTTGTTTTTCTGATGGCAGGCGAGAGTAACACCAAGAGAAAGCTCTAATGTAATTTCCCTCCTCAACAGAGCACTGGGCAAACACACTCACCTGCCCAGTTTATGGCTGTGTGGGAACTCGCTAACCCCACTAATCCCACTGTGTTTGTCCCTGAAAGAAAATCCTTACTGTCCTGGGACCACATCATGTACCCCTTGCTGACCTAGGATAGAATCCTGTCACAAGCTTCTCTCCTGTGTCTCCCCTTCTCTGTTTCCCTCTCAGTCGCCGTACTCTTGAAATAAGAAACCCAACCTTCTCTCCTGTGTTTCACCTTATCTGTCTCCCTCTCAGTCTTCATACTGTCTAAATGAAAAATACTGAGGGGAGTGGGCTCTCTCCCCTCAGCATAATCAAGCATCTAGGTTTGGGTAACATATACGTCTTAGAAACATCATCATCATCAATATGTTGATGTTCAGAGGGGTGTAGGTTATATGACTGAATTCTTATGCACCCATTAGATTGTGTGCAGTTGTAAGGTGGCTAAGGAAGGAAGGAGCGTTGGGAGTGAGGTCTGTGTACGTGACTGGGTCACAGTCATACTCTCACATGTCATCCACCGCCCACATCCTAGTCATGTGACTAAGAAGTACAATAATAGGTTTTTAATTAATTATGCATAGAGGGTTGTATCTTATTTGAATTGCCATAGTGATGAAATTAGTAGTAAAAACAATATTTGTCAAACATCTAGACCCTGTTGAAATCTTGAAATCAGTATCTTATCTCTTTTATGAATTTCTAGTGCAGATATAATTGTAATGCTCCAAAGTGAGGCTGGCCTATCGGGCAGGGTTATTATAGTGTTGTATTTTTCATTAGTTAGTTTCCAGTGACATACTAGTGTTTAAAATGTTTAGTTTTAGCTTAGTTTGTATTAGTTTGAGTTTTTTGTTTATTAATATTGGGGGTATTTGTGAGGGGCAAGACTTAATAAGTTCAGAAACACATCACTTTGTGAAGGCAATTGACTCAGTCATAGACATCCCATTCTCAATAAATATGTGCACCAATACCACCTCAAGCTTGCTGTGTTCACAAGTTGGACCAACTTGTGAAAATTGATTTTATTTTTGTTAGTTCTATAAGTACACAAATTAGTCTTCGAAATACTAATTTGAGTAGTTTAGTAGTTCATTTTAATTTTCTTCTTAGTTTTAGTTTTTAGTTAACTATAATAACCTTGCGATCAGATGGACGCTGTAAAGCCTTGGCTCCCTTCATGCAAATAGAGGTGGTGGCTTGCTGTGGCTATCAGCCTTTAACAGACTAACTCAGTTGCCTGGTAACCAGAACACTCCCAGTATCATTTATACTCTGCTTATCAATGACAAACCCTTCTCTTCTGTTTGAGCAGTGCATTCTTTATGCTTCTAATTACCAGACACTCTTCATGATTTTTTTTTAAAACATTACATAGTGTACTAATTTAAATAAAAAATAAAGAAGAGGACAGCAGGTAAAGCATCCCTCAGATACTGTAGTCACGCCACCTAGTGTTGAGAAAGTAGCACTTTAGTAGCATTTTAATTGTCCATTTTTACATGTAACAAAACACAACACAATACAGTAACAACAATAATACACAAGACATCACAGGACAGTACTATCACAGACACCACAAGACATTTCCTCCAGGGGCGGGGCTAGGGGGTGGCTACTGGGGCATTGAACTTGGGGGAGCAAAGGTATGCTCTCTGTCCTAAATCCGCCCCTGATTTCCTCCCCCACCCAAGGTCCCCATGACCCCTCAGGACCAACATCCTGACCCCGCTGGCCGCTTCGCCGCTAGATCATGGCCTTTACCTTCTCGGCTGCTGAGGCCCATAGTTCAATGTTGGATTTCCCAACTCCAATCACCCGAGCAGCGGAGATCTCCATGTAAATGACATCCAAAAGTGTCAAAGACCAATTGGTCGTTGTGAGTTTCTCAGGTTGTTTCCACCTCATGGCTATCAATTTCTTGGCTGCTGTAACGCCCACGAGAATGATATTTTTTTTTACTGTGTGAAGGCCGGCAGTAGTGATATATCATTTTAAGAGCAGTGTTGCTGCTGCAAGTGGCATTGTCAGGTTACATATGTTTGAAAGTTTAGTTGTTATAGATTTCCAAAAGCGAGCCACCGGTGGGCATTCCCAAAACATGTGCATATAAGTGCCAGTGGCCCTCAGAGCGCACAAAGTGCACAGAGAGTCAGCCACCAACCCCATAATGCACAGTTTCCTAGGTGTGAGATACGTCCTATGAATATAATTTAAATGTATTTTCTGGTGATAGGGTTATGGGTAGCCAATGTGACATTAGTCCAGAGATATCATCCCAGTCAAACTCAGGGTCTAATTCTGGGATGTCCTCTCGCCAAACTATATCTAATGTTAGGTTTTTATATGTGGATTTGACTAAGAGTGTATAGAAATCTGAAACAAAACCCCCTGAGGTTTTAATCTAGATGGAAACATAGATGGAACCTGTTTTTTCTTAATCCTTGAAGTGTCTATTTTAAGATTTTAACAGGTAACAGGTTGAAATAATGTCCCATGGGGTTTATTTTTAACCCTTTATCCCGAACAAAACCTGAAAAAGAAGAAAAAGAAAACAGCATGTTTGATGTTAACAAGATATAGAGACAAATTAAAACATTTCCCCAAACAATATTGACCCAAGGAATTCAGTAAAATAGTTATTTTTAAGATTCAAACACATTTTGATTCTATTTCAGGACAAGAAAATGCAAAAAAAGCTGAAAATGTTTAGATCACATCTCTATTTTCCCACTTTACTCAAATGTAGTCCATCAGATGAGATCAATTTGAGGTTAATATTGGAAATACAATGTTAATAAAGATTGTATCATGCTGTTATGCCCTAAATATTGTAGATTTTGTGTAAACAATGCCAAAAGTGGAAGACTAATGTGAAAAGACTAATTCATCCAAATTAACACATTTTCCTATACAATTTGAAATGCAGTGAAATATGTTTTGGGTTCAAACAAAGTACTATTACAGTACATCTTCTCTGTTGGCACAACATTAAAACCTAAACTACTAATCATCATCATCAAAGAGATCGTCAAAGTCTATCTCTCCAATCTCCATCACACTTGTACTCTCCATCCTCCTCATCCACTTTATGTTTTGCATAGCCTGCCTCCTTATTAAGAGCTTCTTGCTCTTCTGACTCCACTTTCTGGGCCAGTACCTCAACAAGAGAAGGAGGGAGGATGGGTCCAATCGGCCAGACAGGCTCTAACACCCCCTCATCCATCATCTTCTCCCAGCCCATATCCTGATCATAGGGTTTGGGCATCTCAAATATTGGCTGGTCTGCTCTTTTGTAGCAGGCAACTCTGAAGTTGACTCGCTGTACATGTGGGATGAGACAGACCTTGGGAGGAGGCAGGTGTTCAAGGTCTACTTTGGATTTTGCATCCAGGACTTTATCAAGACCCACCGTTTTCTGCAGCATCTTGGCACGCACAGCATCAACTGACTTCATCCGACCATGGCCATACATAATGCAAGTGAAGGACTCCATCTCCTTTTGGAGCTCATCTGTCACCAGCCATAATGCACCAAGCTGACTGAAAACCTAGTTGTTCTGTCTCTGATGAGCTTTAAAAAAGGGTGTGGATGTAGTGGCCGACCCCACGGGATCCCATGCACCCTGAGCGCCGCCCTTAGCTGTAAGTAGAAGTAAAAGGATATGCTGAGGTCATAAAAATCTTAGGTCTTGAAACACACGAAGACCGGTCTTATCATAAACATCCCCCAGAGTGTGTACTCCTTTCCTTTCCCACTGAGGGTTGTTAATGGGTTTATGCCCAACAAGTAATAGTTGGTTATGAAATATTGGAGAGTCGAGGTGCCATGGGCACTTGATAGTACAAGACCTCTGTGCATTACGCCATGTTTGAATCACATTGGAGATGATGGAGCATATTGTAATTGACATTTTGTAATAGGGGTGAACCAAATAGTTCTATATTCAAAACAGAACAAACCATTACAAATTATGTGGGTGTTCAAATTATTTATTACACATGTAATAATATATTTCTCATTCAGTTGTTAAGTGTCAATGAGTATTCCAGGTGAGAAATATTCAATGAGTATTCCAATTGAGAAAGTGATAACCATGCCATTAGTAAAAGGAACGATAACTTGAGGAACTCTCAATGTAATAACAGCAGTAACTGATTAAACGAATAAGAGCAAAAAAAACAAAAAAAAAAAAAAAAGCTTGTCAGAAACGTTGAAGTTGGAATGTGCAAATTACAGGAGTCAAATGTGCTAAACTAAACATGAAGTGCCTACAATAACAATAACATGCAATGTATATACAAAACACTAAAACAAGCTCAAGTAATTTAGAAAAAGAAAAAATCCTGGGGGTTACAAACTAAAACTGAGTGACCCAGTTCTTCTTCCCTTGATTAGCAATAACAGGACAATGGAGAGGTTTACAAGGAAACCAACCAGAGCCTGAATACTTGATAAGGAAAACATGATAAATATTATTCTTGGCTTCAAAACCTGGAAGCTTCAAAACGCATATAGTTACACATGATGGTAAGTGGAAAATGGACTGCATTCATATAGCGCTTTTATCCAAAGCGCTTCACAACTTATGCCTCACATTCACCCATTCACTCTCACAGACGGAAGAGGCGACCCTGCAAGGTGCCAACCTGCTCATCAAGCAGTTAGGGGTTAAGTTCGACATGCTGCCCGGGAGCGGGAGGAGCCTGAATCGAACGGGGAACCTTCCGATTACCAGTCGACGGCTCCACCTCCTGAGCCACTGTCGCCCCATACATGAAAACATTGCAACTCTGAAATGATGTCCCAATTACTGTACCGATGAGTAAATCAATTAAGACCATATTAACATGTTACTGATTATACAGAGTAAACAGAAACCGTATTAAAACCATTTCCAACTATTCCATTGTAGCATTCAGCATTATTCAAAGCAAGTCACACTGATTGTCAGTTGCCCGTTCTTCCACCACAATAAATTACCATTGTTGACACGTTACGTTCCATGTTAATCTAAGTGTTGGTCAGTATCCAGTTAAGACAGCTTTAAATAATCCCAATATCCATGCTCTGTATAGGGGACGGCCATATAACATCCTTTAAAGGACTGCATTTATATAGCGCTTTACAACTTATGCCTCACATTCACTCACACATTCACACACCGACAGCAGAGGCAACCATGCAAGGTGCCAACCTGCTCATCAGGAGCAGTTAGGGGTTAAGTGTCTTGCTCAAGGACACCTCGAAACGTGACACGGAGGAGCCAGAATCGAACCGGGAACCTTCCAATTACCAGATGTCCGCTCTACCTGCTGAGTCACTATCGCCCCTTTAGCAGGTGAAATGTGAACACAGTTGACCTATCTCAAACTCCGCCCTCTTTTCTTGATCCAAAGCAACAGTTGTGATTGGAGGATCAAGGAAAGGGGGCAGAGTTGATAGGTCCATTCAGGTGCATAATAAAGAGATTTCTGTTTCACTCCAGTGCGCCCCCTACAGGGAACACAGACGATGATGATGATAATTCTGTGGTCAAAATAGTGTATTACATGCATATAGATTGGAGCCCTGTTAATACACCAATTATCAAATTACACGAGATACCATTTAATTTCCCATCATCCCTGGTAAAGTAAGAGAAAACACAAGACACTGTTTACGCGCACATTAACAAACAAACAAACAGTAAATTACACCTGATGATTACATCAGAAAAACAATCAAAGAGTAGAGTACAAAAAGGAAGAGTTCAACTACTGACATACATAGGCTTTAATGGTGATTTAAGAGCATGACCACCTTTTTCTTCGTCTCAGTTGAACATTTTACATCCAGCCTTTCCACAGAAACATTTGCAAGCAATGGGTTTATAGCCCCCCCGCAAGAGGTGGCCATCATTTAAAGAAAAGAAAAAGATATGTGCATCCGGTAGTCATCCTCACCAATCATTCCACTGACTGTACTTTGGCACAAGTGATTGGTTAATAATGTCCGCTTGCATATCCTGCTGCTCCTGCACCCTCATTGAGCTGTAAGTGGTCTGCCAGAATGTCCCTCTGCAGAGCCCCCTGACCAGTGGCTTCATTGAAAACAGTCCAGGAGCAAGTGTGTGTGTGTGTGTGTGTGTGTGTGTGTGTGTGTGTGTGTGTGTGTGTGTGTGTGTGTGTGTGTGAGCGTGTGTGTGAGTGTGCGTCTCCTCAGGCGCTGGGCAGCTGACAGTGTGCACAGGTGTGTACCGGCCTCCGCCTGTGAGTCTGCACCTGCACCGTGCACCTGGTCAGACCATAGGTGTGGAGCATCAGGTGACGAGCCTTTGCCTGGACGTCCTCCCAGGCACTGGCACTAGAGGGTGCTGGAAACACAAACACACAAGCATTAGATCAGAAATCGGTGTGTTTGATTCAAGATTCTAGATTGTTTATTGTCATGTGCACAGTTAAACAGACAATTATAAGGCAAATGAGGCGTGTGCAAAACAACAGAGGTTTGGCATTGCCATCCACCATGCTGATCCATTCTACAGCTGGCGTGGAAGCGATTGCGACTGATCTCAAAATGGGATTCGATTAAAATTTATTGTTATTATACAGCACAAGTACAATACACCATCCAATCAGAGTGGATAAATAAATGCTCCATTGTGTAGCATCCAGTGAGGCAGCCTCAGTGCGCAAGCACACACACGGGCACTGTACACGCGCAAAATAAATCGCCCCAGCAAAGCAGGCCTCTATCACTCTAATCACCCATTTCACTAGGTATTATAGCAGCATGTCCCACCACAGAACATGCCATATCAGCATGACATCTCACTTATGTCAATAATGAATGACTGCGCGATTGGCTCTTGTACAGTATCTTCACTAAGCCGCCTTCCAGTGCCTCACCTGCTGCATCTTAATAACCCAATTGCGCGATATACTGGAATAGACTAAGAATAGATTAACGAATTCCATATAAATCTATAGTTCATTACGACGCAGGAGCTGATACTGTACACACACACACACAACGTAGCGCGACAGCGATTTGCGACTCCAAATGATAATCTTTTATCCAATCTCCCAAAATGAGATTAGATTAGATTCAAATGTATCGTCATCATACAGCACAAATACAATACAACGGAAATAAGTTTGGCATCCAACCAGAGTGAAAATGTAAGTACAATAGTAACATACAACCAAGCCGTTTCTACACTGGCTCTTAGATGTGCGCAAGCAATGTAATAAATAAATAAATAAAACAGACAATAAATAATAATCATAATAACAAGACGGTATATTAACACTTTCAGTGCCAGCCATAACGTTGATTAATGTCCTTGAGTATATTGAAATTCTTTATTCAGAATAACCCCTTGAGATGTAGCATCTCGTTTTCGAGGGGCTCCTAACACAATACAATGTATGTACATTTTCAGAAGAAAAAAATAAAAATAATAAATAATAATAATAATAATAAAAACACAAAAAAACATTGGACATCGAAACAGTCTACAACAACAAAATCAACTGAGAAATGACATTACAAAATAAGTAAACCAACATACAAGATCACAAAATAAACAGGACAAACAAAACAAAAATCAAGCAAGGATAGGAATGGATCGTTACTTCGTACGAGATAAGTAATGAAAGTCATGATAGTATGCAGTATATAAATGATAAAACTAAAAATGATAAACTAAAAATGATAAACTAAAAACATGTACATGTACTATGAAAGTAAGAATCTTGAGAACCTTGAGTGCCATCATCCACTTCAATGATAGCGTTAAAAATGCATAATCTATGTTTTAAATTATGGCTATGTGTCTAATCTGCCCATCACTTATCAATGACTTGTTTGCAGTCAACATTGTCGAAACGGATTTTTTTTTTTTTTTTTTTTTATAAATCGGTTCATATCCTTTTTATAGCATTTCGAAAAGCTAACGTTTTCTCGAAGATTTTCGGAAAATAGAAAGATTCCCTCATAAACGGCATTTATTGGAATATTCTCGAATACACTAGACACATTGTCATTTGTCGGCCTATTTATGAATCGTTTTCAAATAAACGCTAGATTATCGATAGTATACGTGTACTTATGCACGCTATAGAAGCGAGCCGAGAAATCGATTCTCTCATTTCCTCAACAGCACACACACACACATATACACATACGGGACACGCTGTTATCTCAGTGAATACAGCTCTGATTATCCTAAAACTGGTAACATAGACTCCTTACTTTAGATCAGATGTTCTCCAAAAAGATTATTCTAATTCCTGATCGCCAATTCAAATATCGATCGTGTTTATTGATTGATTATTGGCTGCTGTAAATATATATTCCAGGCTGCTTTCCATCTCGCGATCACTTCCCTGTTCATCAGATCCCTCGCCAGCATAGTGGAGCGAGGAGGCTCCCCCTCCACAGATCCACCAGTATAATCGAATGGCCTGCAGTTATACAGGGATAGACAATAGGGGGCGGTATTTTCCCATCGGAGCTCCTAGAGGGGCTGCTGTACCAACTAGTGCACTGCAACCTTGCCCAGGCCCGACGGGGCCCGGCCCGGCGGGTTCGGGCTGGGTAGGGCTTTTTTTTTTAATAAATAATTCAGGCTCGGCCGGGCCCGGGCACCCGTTTTCCTTAAGATTCGTTTTCTCTTTTGCGCAAGCTGTCATCAGAGAAACATTTGGATGTAATTACCGCAGCGCGCAGGGAGAACTCAGCTCAGGGGACAACTCGATTGGTTGTGTTGGAATATAGCCAGTTGGCGAACGTTTTAATTTGTTCTTGGATGTATCATGTATGTAGCCGGTTGGCGAAGTTTTGTTAACGTTGTTCAACGCGTTGCTGACGTCGTGGTGAGTGATGTTTATTATTTTCTGGGTCGCTACCCGTTTTGTTGTGCTTTTCATTATGTTGCTCTGCTCTAAATCTGATTTCTGTTTTCTGTTTGTTTGTATAGTGACTGAGTAGGCTATTGTGTGTCGTGTGTGTGTGTGTGTGTGTGTCAAAGAAGATTCTATAGCCTTCAATACGTTTGAGGCTGCTGTGTGAGTCAGTCTATAAGCGAGCACTGGGAGGGACAGCATTCTAATAAGAGCGAAACAGGCTATGTAAATGCTTCTTAGTTTTCAGCGTGATATGCGTTATTTAGGCAGACCTATTGGACATTTTCGTTTTTGTTTATTTATTAAGTTAATATATAAAGTGTTTAGAATATTTAAAACAAAAAAATTATTTCATATTTGGATATAGCTATAGAATGGTTGTTAGTTTTCAGCATGATATGTGTTATTTAGTTAGACCTATTGGACATTTTCGTTTTTGTTTATTTATTACGTTCATATAAAACCGTGTTTCGAATATTTAAAACAAATAAAAAAAAATTATATTTTAATAATAATAATAATAATTTTTTTTCTGGTTTTCACGCAGGCTAGGGCTTAAAATATTATTTACAGTCGGGCTTATTTTCGGGCAGGGCCTGAAATTCACGGGCTCGGGCAGGGCTCAGGCTTTATTTCAAGGCCCTTGCAGACCACTAGTACCAACGGGAGACTCGGTTGATGAAATATGAATTCAGATCGCTAATATAAAAAAAAACGACAATTTGCGTCGTCGGCACTCAACGGGGGGCATGAAAAGACGACATAACACGTCGCTGGCACTCAAAGTGTTAATAGTCTATTCTACTATAGCTATATCCGCGCGATCGGTTTAGTTCTTATTTATTTATTTATTTTCTGACATGGTTCGTTGAGTCATGACTATAAATATAAAACATAATTGTTAATGATACAAATAGTGTTGTATTTATTATCATTATAATTATTTTATTCCACGGATGTCGGTCATATCGAAGTGATATTGGCATGACATCTCATTCTAATGTCAATACTGAACAACTGCACACTTGTCAAGAGCCAAAAGCCAGTTGTTCAGTATTGACATTACAATGAGATGTCATGCTAATATGTCATGTTCTACAGTAGGACCTACTACTATAATACCCAATAAAACAAGTCATTAGAATAATAGAAGCCTACTGCTGGAACGATTAATTTTGCACATATATATACAGTACGTGTGTGTGTGCTGACTGAGACTGCCTCACTAACGCATTTATTTAATTTAGCAATAGTATAGGAATACATCAAACCAACAATAAATAATAGAGAAGACAGTATATGGCATATTAATACAGTATATTCCACTATACAGTAGCTATATCCGCAGCGATCGGTTTAGTTCTTTTTTATTTAGTTTGCAGTGTGTGCGTGTAATGCTCACGATGCCTCATTGAGTCAGGACTATAAAGGCAAAACGTAATTATTAATGGTACACATATTGTCATATTAATTATCATTATAATTATTTAATTCCTGATGTCAGTAGTATCGGCAATCCCCAATGACTTGTCCCAGAGAAAGCTGTTGAAACCACGGGCGCATACCGGTCTGTCTGATTTACAACTGCCTTTTCGAGTACGTAAATCCTACAAAGAATTTACAATACGAAGCCGTTCGAGAATGCCGAATAAGTACATAAATCGGGTTACGAAGGAAATCCTTGGTAAGTTTTACGTATGTCTGTTCGAGAATAAGGACCATTGTCGGTAAGAAGGAAACAGGGTTAGGGGTTAAAAATTCTGACTTTGCCCTTTAATGTCTGGGCCATTCAAATAAACTGACAAAATGTACTACAAATGGTCATCATTCATTATGACATCATTTCTCCCCCGCCATGCGTTTCTCTCACTGGATGAGCTAGAGTGAAGCGACCACTCACAGAGCTGCAGGTGTACGAGAGCGGCGGTCTTGTCAGTGGTCAACGCCCACACGTTCAGCTCCTCCACCGATTGGACGTCCTCCAGCTTCAGCAGGTCCTCTTTGATTCGCTGCACGTCCAGGTGCCGGGGAGCCCCTGACATGACAGGAAATAGCATTTCAGTCCACACACTTTACACCCATTCCTAACATTCAGATCTGCTCCTTCGGGTCCCCAGTACCAGGCTCTGCACCATGGGGGACTGAGCCTTCTGCCCGGCTGCACCACGCCTGTGGAACAGCCTCCCCATCCAGCTGAGGGCACCACAGAGCCTGGGTTTTTTCTTGTGCTGTTTTTAATTTTCTGTTTATAGTATGTTTTTAACTATGTTTTAATTTAATTTAATTGTTATTTTGTATTTTATTATTAATAATTTTAATAATTTTTTTACTTTATTTTTTAATTGTTTTAACCCTGTGGCACTTTGGGATCCTAGTGAACGAAAAGTGCACTACAAATACTATTTATTATCATTTTTTTTTTTCTTTATTGTGTCAAAGAAAATCATTTTACATTTAGGTATAGTATGTGTACCCACATACACATCTGCACCTATCCATACTTACATACGTACATACACACACAAATGTACATACGCATATTCGAAATCTTGACACCTTTTTTTTTTTTTTTTACCAATCACCCATACAAAAAACAAGAGACAAAAACACAAACAAAGGGGTGAGCACCAGTATAGATCCCAGACCGGTACACATCCAACATCCATCCCTACTCGTCCCCACATACACACACAAGAAAAACAACAACAACAATAATAATAGCAAACAAATAAAAAAATTTATAGAAAAAAGAAACCAAGCAAAAAACTAAACATTTTAATAAAATAATAATAATAAGTAAAAAGGCTTGAATTTTCATTGTAGGTATAGCTATAGGCCTAAGGGGTGTTCCCCAACAATCATTATTAACACACTGTGTGTGAATGCTCGACAACATCGCCTTGGGAAGAGATGAACGCTGGGAAGCAACCAGGCTTTATGGGCATTCTGTGTTTTGTGCTCTTTTTCCTCCTTTTTTCTTGGGAGGAGCAGGCAACCTAGATCTTATTTAGCAAAGCTTGGAGACATTTATTGCCATATGTCAACTAATCATGTACAGGCAGGTCCATGTATATTTGGACATTGACACACTTTTCACAATTTTGGCTCTGTACACCACCACAATGGACTTGAAATGAAACAAGATGTGCTTTAAGTGCAGACTTTCAACTTTAATTTGAGGGTATTTTACATCCAAATCAGGTGAACAGTGTAGGTAATTATTACAACAGTTTTTACACATGCACCCCCCCCCTTTTTAAGGGACCAAAAGTAATTGGTCAAACAAACCATAAATCAAATGATCACTTTTAATACATGGTTGTAAAACCTTTGCAGTCGATGACAGCCTGAAGTCTGGAACCCATAGACATCACCAGATGCTGGGTTTCGCCCCCGATTATGCTCTGGCAGGCCTCTACTGCAACTGTCTTCAGTTCCTGCTTGGTCTTGGGGCATTTTCCCTTCAGTTTTGTTTTCATCAAGTGAAATGCATGCTCAATTGGATTCAGGTCAGGTGACTGACTGGGACGCCTATTCTTTAATTGGAGCCGAAGAGTGCTGCCGAGTGCTTCCGCGTTTTCCCTGATTGGCTGCGACACGCCCCGCGGCAGCGCGGCAGCCGCAGAGCTTGCGGCATTATGTAGCCGTAATCCCCGATGTTTTTCCATCGACGCTTAGCTCAACTGGTACGCCGCCGTGCTGTGGAGCCTGCGGTGCGGTTGCTCACAAGTTCGAATCACTTCAATTTTTTTTTCTTTCTTTTTTACGTTTATCATCTCTCGCTATAAACGTGCATTCTTCCGCTGGTTAAGTTTAGGAATTCTTTCGGAGTTGGTTAAGGTTAGGGTTAAGTTAAGGTTAGGCATTATTTCGGAGTTGGTTAAGGTTAGGGTTAAGTTAAGGTTAGGGAGGGTTAAGGTTAGGCATTCTTTCGGAGTTGGTTAAGGTTAGGGTTAAGTTAAGGTTAGGCATTATTTCGGAGTTGGTTAAGGTTAGGGTTAAGTTATGGTTAGGGAGGGTTAAGGTTAGGCATTATTTCGGAGTTGGGTAAGGTTAGGGTTTGTCACAGAGAATGCCTGTCTGTCTTTCTTGCCGTGGAGGATGCAGCCTATTTCCGCACTGCCGCTCTCTCGCGCTGCCGCGGTCACATGGGCATCATGGCCAATCAGAGAAACGCGACGCACTCTTCGGCTGTGAAAGATATAGACGCGACTTGGCCATTGCCAGTATGTGCAGTATGCTTTGGGTCATTGTCCATCTGCACTTTGAAGCACCGTCGAATTAGTTCTGAAGCATTCGGCTGAATATGAGCAGATAATATTGCCTGACACACTTCAGCATCCATCCTGCTGCTTTTATGAGCAGTCACATCAATAAATAAATACAAGGGAACCAGTTCCATTGGCAGCCATTACATGCCCACACCATAACACTACCACCGCCATGCTTCACTGATGAGGTGGTACGTTTTAGATCATGAGCAGTTCCTTTCCTTCTCCATACTCTTCTCTTCCCATCATTCTGGTACAAATTGATCTTTGTCTCATCTGTTTATAGGATGTTGTTCCAAAACGGTACAGGCTTTTTTAGATGTTTTTTGGCTAATTCTAATCTGGTCTTCCTGTTTTTGAGGCTCACCAACGGTTTACATCTTGTGGTAAACCCTGTGTATTCAATCTGGTGAAGTCTTCTCACTTGTTGTGACTTTGTACACCTACCTCCTGGAGAGTGTTCTTGATCTGGCCAACTGTTGTGAATGGGCTTTTCTTCACCAGGGAAAAGATTCTTCTGTCATCCACCACAGTTGTGTTCTATGGTCTTCCGGGTCTTTTGGTGTTGCGAGTTCACCAGTGCATTCTTTCTGTTTCAGAATTTACCAAACAATTGATTTGGCCACACCTAATGTTTTTGCCATCACTCTGGTTTTTCAGCCTAATGATGGCTTGCTTCACCGATAGTGACAGCTCTTTGGACCTCATAGAGCAGTGGTTCTCAAACTATGGGTCGCAACCCAAATTGGGGTCGCGGGTAGGTGACAGTGGGGGGGGGGGGGGGGCGGACAGTTGCGCATTGGCAAGTAAAAAAAAAATGCTTTTTTTACCTTTTTATGTTCTGGCAACCTATCCTGGCTAGATGTGCCTCGTTTTATAAATGTGTATTGATAACATAGTGCTGTAATTACATTTTCTAATAAATATGCATGATCAAGTTCAACAACGTGTGCTTTTATTTTGATATTCCTTAATTCCGCGTTGAAATTACGCGATGTGGGGTCCCCAAAAAAATTCCTAAATAAAATGGGGTCACGGTATGAAAAAGTTTGAGAACCCCTGTCATAGAGAGTTGACAGCAACGGATTCCAGGGAATAACACACAACTGGCCATGAAACAGCTGAGCAGCCAATTGTCCAATTACTTTCGATCCCTTAAAAAGGAGGAGGCACATATATATAAATTGCTGTATGTAAAGCTGAAAGTCTGCACTTAACACATTGAGTGCCATGCCCCTTCCGGGAAGTGACCTGGCCTTGCCGTCCATTAACCCCATGTAAACGTAGTTGTAGTTTGTAGAGCTATTTTATATTATAGCTATAGGTCTAATAACGCTGTCGATTGTCAGTGAGTTGCTTCCAGTCAACCTGCAAAAAACGGATACTTTTTTCACCCGTACATTTCCGTTTTGAATATGAATAGTTTGGTGCTTCTGAGTAATTCCAGGAAAAAGACGCGATAATAGCGTTTTTGTGTAATTCACTTATCACATTGTCATTTTTCGCCTGATTATCGAATCTTCCTGAAATTAGGGCTGGGCGATATGGCCAAAAATGATATCGCGATAATGATATCGATAACAATATCATATCACTCGATATTCGATATTGTTATAAGTATAACATTTTTATAAAAAAAAAAAATTTAAACCGATGTATGTTTATTTTGCAGCAATTCTTTGTCGTTGCCGCCATCTTTAGTGTTACATCCCCTCACACTCCAGTTCTCAGGCTGCAGCTGGTTTGAAAGCGAAAGTAAACCGGCTTCTCTGCTGGCTGTGGCTCCAGGGGAGTTGAACAGTTCTGGCTCTGCTAGTTTCTTTTCTATCTTTTGGCGCTTTTTTGGTGGACAAACCACCGCACATGTGCACCGTGACTCGTGACTGGAGACTAGCTCTGCTAGCACACATAGCCTACTGTGTACAGACGGTTTCAAACTGTATTTTAAATTAGAAAGCAAACAAAATAAATGGACAAGAGAAAAATAAATCTCAATTTGGTCAGTATTGTCATTTGGACAAGCAAAGCCATTACTTTAAGTTGCAGGCAAGAAAGACAAGTCTGTCCACTGTCTCTGGTTTTAAAACTGCCCTGTTGCAGGTCACAAAAAAATATATATACCGGTATATTCGACATATATTTTTTTTCCTCGATATCGATTATTAAAATATATCGCGATAATTATAGTTATATCGCCCAGCCCCACCTGAAATCAACGCTAGATTATCATTATTATCCTTCCTCATGCATACATGAAATGTGGTTTAGACGGGGGGGGGTACAGGTATGGGCATGGTACAGTAGAAGACATACATCTAGGCAATAAAATTATAGTAAAGATAAAAAATAAGCAGTGTAAACTATATAATTAACTCTATATAAGCATATGAGAAAGTAAACAGTGTAATCAAAAGGTGCAGATGAGGGTCTGTATGCCCCATCAGTTATATATTGTATGTTACAATAAACACTTAGAATCTGAATATATACTATGAGTAAGTAAAGTATACAGTACAGTACACACAAGTGCAGTATACATAAGGTACCCTAACTGGCATGCATGATATACGTCACGTTATACATTGTAGTCCGTGCAGTTCAGGTGGTAGGAGTCAGACACACTTAGGGGGCTTTCTCATTAGGAACGGGTGCTCTGCTCCGTCCTCGCTCCGCCCTGAGTGCGAACACCAGTTTTTTTTTTATTATTTTATAATTATTTGTGTACACACTGCAGTCTGGTTCGCTCCGGTTTTTGTTTACGGTTTGCTTTTGAGCGTGTAAGCTGCCGTAGGTGATGATGTCACTCTCGAACGTCAACACAAGCAGTTGAACACACAGTGATGGAAACTGGATGCCCGATATAAAGAAACGAATAACCAATAAATATGAAGTTATCTTTGAGCCTCTGTTGTCAAGCGTCGGCAATATATCCCACCCCCTTTTTCTCACGAATGGAACTTGTGTCGTGGAGTCCGCTTTGAGCGTTTCCAGGGTTAGCGGCTAACGCTAGTTAGCTTAGCCTATTTATGGGATAACTTAGCAGCTAACGTTAGCCCATTGCTTGCGTCAATTATATTACATGTCACTGGTCTATAGAAATAAATGCATTCGAACAAGAAACTAATGTATAGACATAGCAATGGCAACTAAAATTGCCAGGCCTAATGCGAGCCAGGGAAGTCTTGGGCTTGTAACGTGGCTTCATGTTTTCATCCACTGAGCCGTGAGGCTCAACATGCTTGTTTGGTTGAGGTCTGAACTCGCCAAATTGCCCATAAATATAATTTTTGTTGGTATTGTCCAGTTGTTGCTGTATGTTTTTATTTGCCCAAAATTCAAGCAAGCATGAAAGCATTACAATAATGACGTTGTGTGTGTCAGCAAGTTGATACAGCAAGCCTCTTCCGTGTTTTGGTACAAGCTTGCACACCACGCCCCCCCCCGCTCCGTCGTCGGGGACGCTGGTTCGGACCCGAGACCACCTATTCCAGCGGTCCAGGTTTGGAGCGAATGAGCGTCCCCGCTGACGGGGGGAGCGTTCTCATCAGGGATGATCACACCCTATTTTGGTGCGATCGTGCTATGATTCGACCCCGAATGGCTAGTGTGAAAGCCCCCTTAGTGATCAGACATTCCTATTAGTTCCGTTGAAACCAGATATGCAAAAGCCTAAATTATTTGTACCTCAGGGACCAGGGTTAGTAGACGCTCGAGACATCAGGTGAGGTAAAAAAGGAACGTGAGTAAGTGACTCACCTTCCAGGACAATGACTCCTGTGTCTCGTATGATGCGGATGGTAGTGAAGAGCACCAGGATGGAGAAGATGTAGGTGCAGATGGGGTCCGCCAGTTTATAATCCGGCTGCAAGGTCAAAACATTCCATCAGGTCATTTAAAAGCAGGGGTGTAAAAATTACCCAGAAATTATACTTAAGTGAAAGTATGGGTACCGTCTCAAAATATTACTCAGGTAAAAGTTAGAGTATCTGGCTAAAAACACACTTGAGTAAAAGTGTCTACTTTAAAATGTACTTAAGTAATAAAAAGTAAAAGTAAAAACTTTTTTTCTGACTGTCTATTCTTCTGATAGCAGGTGTTTAATCAAAGATCCCCGCTTTCTAGTCTTGCACAAGGACCAATCAGCATGGCTATGGGCGGGTTAATTTTCCATTGATGGGGATTTGATTGGCTGTTTTTAAATAAAGTGTGGCCGCAGGATTAATAACGTTAATGTTAGTTCGGCCAGAGAAACAAATATACTAATTAAAATTGTTGGACCTGCGAGATTTGTACTTTGTAGGTCTGCATTTTAAATGTAAGGAGTAAAAAGTGTTTTTTTTCTCTGAAATGTAATTGAGTAAAAGTATACAAACCTAATAATACTCGAGTAAAATACAAATCCCCCAAAACAGTACTTAAGTATTGTAAGTACAATTACTCAAGTACTTTACACCCATGTTTAAAACTAACAACCTCGTCACAGACACAGCACTGTCAATGCGGTTTGTTGGCCTATGATTCATTCATGTCGTTATTCACCCAGAAGTACCACAGCTCATCGGGCAGGACAAGTCATTACAAGCCTAATGATCCGTAGGAGACTTCTCTAACAAACACCTGAATGAATGAATGCCTGCTACAGACAAGACTTGCTTTGTGGACAAATTGACCCATCTCAAACTTCGCCCTCTTTTCTTGATCCTCCAATCACAACTGCTGCTTTCCCCAGACAAAGACTCAACATGTGGGCCTAGTATGGGCCTCACATCAGATACCAGTCCTGGTATGAGCCTCACTTCGGATACCAGTCCTAGTATAGGCCTCACATCAGATACCAGTCCTAGTATGAGCCTCACATCAGATACCAGTCCTGGTATGGGCCTCACTTCAGATACCAGTCCTAGTATGGGCCTCACATCAGATACCAGTCCTGGTATGAGCCTCACATCAGATACCAGTCCTGGTATGAGCCTCACATCAGATACCAGTCCTGGTATGGGCCTCACATCAGATACCAGTCCTGGTATGGGCCTCACTTCAGATACCAGTCCTGGTATGGGCCTCACATCAGATACCAGTCCTGGTATGGGCCTCACATCAGATACCAGTCCTGGTATGGGCCTCACATCAGATACCAGTCCTGGTATGGGCCTCACATCAGATACCAGTCCTGGTATGGGCCTCACTTCAGATACCAGTCCTGGTATGGGCCTCACATCAGATACCAGTCCTGGTATGGGCCTCACATCAGATACCAGTCCTGGTATGAGCCTCACTTCTGATACCAGTCCTAGTATGAGCCTCACTTCTGATACCAGTCCTGGTATGGGCCTCACATCAGATACCAGTCCTGGTATGGGCCTCACATCAGATACCAGTCCTGGTATGGGCCTCACATCATATACCAGTCCTGGTATAGGGCATACACCAGATAATAAGTGTCCGTGCATCCCAAGACAAAGCTGTACATAGTCCATCTTAGCAAACAGTACTTCCCCTCATGATAAAACCAGATCATTATAGGTGGGAGGCACCTTGAAGCGGACGATGTAGGCGGCTATGAGCACCCCGACACTTTGGACCACGTCACCCAGAGCGTGGATAAAAGCAGCCCTGACAGCCAGGCTGCCGTGTGGCCTCTGCTGCTGGCCTGTCCCATGGGGCTGGGGGTCTGAGGCTGCCGCAGGGCCGTGGGAGTGGCCATGGCCGTGGGAGTGGAGATGACCGTTCTGGTTCAGTAGAAAACCCATGCTGAAGACAGAAAGACAGGCGGCATGTTCCCATTAGTAGACAATATATGTGTAAATTCCTCTTTCATCTTGCTAGCACTGAAGTCAAACATTACACAATGAGGTCCAGCTGGCTACTAAATTACCCGGAATGTTAATAAAAAAGAGTACTTTGGACTGTATTGTTAAAATTTAGCTGATGTAATATGGGTCGGTTACATACATGGACATAGTTTAAGACAAGACTAAGTATGGATCCTGGACTAAGGATATTCCTCAATAGAAATCTCCACTGAAAGCAAGTTTTTACTCAAGAAAAAGGCTCAAGAAACAATCCCTAGTATTGGAAGTGGGTTAACCAATCTGTCAAACAACCCCATCATTTTCTCTGGACATTTCACAGCGTATTGTGACCAGTAGGGTTGGGTACCAAACTCTGTACTTTTAAGGGTACCGACCGAATTACATCGGTACTACAGAATACCGATTCACGGTAGGTCAATCAGTACCTTTACACGTTTAGTATTAAGGGATTAAAGCCAAATAAATCTCCTGACTAAACTTTTTTTCAGGCCAAATCATTCTTATTTTAACCTCCACTGTATATTTTTTAATAGCATTAGCGTTTTAAGGGAACTAGATTGTTTTGAACATCTTTTCTATTGCCAGTTTGCTTTTACGTAATAACAATGCAGTTTTCAATTCATTAAAATCATGTAAATACAACTTTTTGCAAGGGTTGACTCTGACTTTGTCATACAAATAAATAAATCTACATACTGTAACTTTTCAGTGCACGTTTTTATTTACAGTACATTGTGACAACTGAACAAGCTTATGACTTGAACAAGGAACTAAACAAGGGAACAGTGCTTTAATACCGTAAATCCTTTAATAGAGGAGGGACCTCCAATAAAGGAGGGGCCTCTTATAATGGCCGGGGGTTTGATGCATTTAGACAAACACAGGCCGGTCTCTAATATAAGGTCGCAAAAAAAAGTATTTTTTTTATTTTTCGTGCCGTGATATAGAATGAGATAAACTCTTGCCAATGGAAATCAAGTGCTGCCTCCCGCTACACTGACTACCGTACATTAACGTTTCCCTCTGGTTAGCTTTAGCGCTAGCTAACGTTGTCATAATATCTAGATCTGTGGTGTCAGCTGGATGACGTTGACTTCGTTTGCAAACGTTAACGTTCGCTATCTATATGGCGTTTGCAGACGAGGCTGACGTTGTCCAGTTGACACATTACAGATCATGATGCTATGATAGCGTCAGCTAAAGCTATTTCCTGCATGTCAACAACTCGATTCGACTGAGGAAGTCGAGAAGGTACCACACGCTAAACCGTCCCCGGACCCCGCAACCTAGTATAGACAGTTCCAACTTCAGTGTGTGAATTACGTTAATCCCACAATTACTCAACTGCACTCAATATTTAAATACCAATGCTAGTCTAAATAAATGTAGACAGACAATATGTACGTATTAAAAAATAATAATAATAATAATAATGCAATAAAAGTCTGAAAATGAAGGGATTATGTCCATGAGTGTCATTTTTAGAAATTAAGGCCTGCCTCTTATATAAGCCTCTCTCTAATAAAGGCCTGGTGCTCTTTGCAGCTGAGGTAAATAGAAGAACCGTCCTATATTTGAGATTTTACGGTAATACATAATGGAATTTTACAACAAAAAAAGTGCAGCTTACATACTGAAAACTCCTAATTCTGGGTTTTATGCACGCATAACATAAAATATAGATTTAAAATGTATGCGTCTTGTACTTAATCCACAAGTCTTCTGCATCAAGAGTTTCCTCTAGTCTTTGGACTATAGACCACTGTGTTGTAGCGTCTACTGTCCTGACTGTGACTATAGACCACTGTGTTGGTAGAGCCTACTGTCCTGACTGTGACTATAGACCACCACTACTGTGTTGTAGCCTACTGCCCTGACTGTGACTATAGACCACTGTGTTGTAGAGCCTACTGTCCTGACTGTGACTATAGACCCTACTGTTGTGGTTGTCGTGCCAGGCAGGGAGGCTGTGTGCTGGAGAGCGCAAATGTCTTGTGGCTAGCTTCTGAAGTTCTGATTGATGGCAAGCTAGCACCCTTTTCCCATTACTGCCATACTGTAATTTCCTGTGGCATACGTTGCAAAAACACACACCTGGCTCTTTTAGTTTTTTGCACCATGAACTAAAAGGCTTGTTATCATACCCCGTTTCGTAGAGCCATGCCCATCTCCATTTATTTCTCACGCTTTTATCTACCTCCGACACATCGGAGCCTTCTTTTAGTATGCGCACGTCCATGCTTATACTATATAAGTTATAGCATTACTAGCTAAACGGACATCAAGTTTCCACGCTCACTCCGGTGAGTATCAGAGGTAGATCAACGCGCAAGAAATACGTTTTGTTTGGTTTGGGTTTTGTCCACTAAAGTAGGCCTAATGCAGGATTTGTGCACATGTGTTTTCTAACATAGCCTAATGATGCAAATGCATTTCTGCTACTGGATCTACCTGCCTGTTCATTGTCTATGTATGCTGAAGGTCGATCAGACAAAGTTTAAAAGAATAAAAGTGATTAAATCTATTACTTTTGTCCTGTAACATGTATATGTTTAAATGTAGCATATATCAGCCTATGATTTATGGTAAAGTCAATCCCGCAGGGGTGCATCATAAAAAAACATCTCCTTACTGAACTTTTTTTTTCAGGCAAAGTCATATTCTTATTTTAACCTCCACTGTATATTTTTATTTAATAGCGTTAGCTAAAAGGAAGACAACCCGTATCACGGTCTGACAGCACTACAATTACATTTTCATATCATAATATAACAGTCTGAGTCTCACCGGTAGAGCAATCGCGCTAACCCTTCGATAAGCTTTGTGGTCCGGGCATAAATGTGTCCATAAATCCATTTAGTTAGATCCAACTAGGGCTGCAACTAACGATTATTTTGGTAGTCGGCTAATCTGTTGATTATTTTTTCGATTAGTCGACTAATCTAACGATTATTTCTGTCACACCCTCCATCTCTGCTTCCTGTGGGCGCGGCTCCTTTTCCGGGCTCTTAGCAGACTTCTTAGCTTAACATAACAGACCGACAGTAAGTTTGGGGGAACTAATGGGATAACTGGGGTTGCAACAAAAGTTCAACTAGGGCTAAAAACACAATGAAATAAAATAATAATGATAATAAATAATATATCCTTCTTAGCTTAACATCCCAGGGAACTAATGGGATAACTGGGGATGTTGTTTGCTCCTGACCAGAGTCTGGGGTGATGGTAGACAAAGCAACTCTGAGGTCATGCTCAATGTCCAATCTGTTCCTCTGCTTTGTCTTTTTTTTTTTTTTTTTTTTACGGCGCATCGACGAAAAAATTCTGCGTCGACGAGTTTTTATGATCGCCGTCGTCGATTATGTCGACAACGAACTATTAGCGTAATCCTGTCTCTCGAGTAACTGCATCCATTATTGTTAGTCAATATCAGTCCACTCACCCCCACACCAATGACTCTGCTTGGTACGGCCGCGGTAGGGAAAAATGCCCTTTTTCATCATATTTGAAGCCGCTGATTGGCTCAATTTTGTTGCAATCTGTATGCATCTACAAATCATATTATACCAGGTAGCCAATTGACGGAAAATCCGCCACGACTCCGAATAAAATTGACGAAATCCGTCTCAAGACGGAGCGCTTTAATCCGTAAGTATAAGAGTGTAATATACTAGACAAGAGGGAGCCTTTTCCACAAATATTTATATTACTGTCCCATCTCTTGGGTCTTTGGAGTTTGATAACATTTACTGAGCATGGCCAGATAATGTTGATATTTAGACATTTAAAAACATAATATATGATCATGAGATTCATTTTGTGTGGTCTGTAAATAAATAACAAAATGTTCTAAATAAATAACAATGTTTAAATTGAGATGTTTGGAATAATTGTTTACAACGGCAATTAAATTCTTTGTTATTACAGAGAGAGTTAAGTACCGAAAAAAAGGTACCGTTTGGTACAGATACAGAATTCCAGGAGCTGGTACTGGTACCAGTGTCGGTTCAAATGTGAATGGTACCAAACCCTAGTGATCAGAGAGATGTGTATGTATGCGTGTTAACTCACATAAGGTTGACCGCCACCCCCACAGCGGCAGTGATGAGCATGACATCACCATCTATGTTGAAGTCAGGGTGCACCGTCCTCTGCACCGCCTCGTTGAGCAGCACGCCCGTCAGGATGTAGATCAGCAGCACACTGATGCCTGCAGACACCACCTCTGTACCCACAGAACGCAACACTGGAATCAACTTTCAGTTGCAATGTTATGGCTGTCACGATTACCAACATTTTTGGGGGGGCTTCAAAGCTTTAGTAGTAATTATCATCTTATGCCCAACCTATGTGTTGGGAATTTATTATTACAATAGTGTTAGCCATAAAGTGTCAACTTCCTCACCCTCAGCTTCAACTGTGGTGGAATCCGGACTCAATTATATCGTAGAGAGATCTTCTGATAAAAATAGGTTTAATAGTAAAAACGAATTGTACAAAGTACATCATAAATGAGCTTGGCTGAGAGGAGTGCTCTCATCATGACCAGCTAGGAGACACACTGAGGAAGAGAAGAAGACAATGGGCCTCATTCACCAATACTCTCTTAACACATTGAGCGCCAAGGACGAGTTAACTCGCTTTTGGTCGCCATGCGCTGAGCGCCAAGGACGAGTAAACTCGTTTTTAGATCCTTTTTTCTTTTATTCGATTTTTTATTCGTGACAGGTTGACGGACCTCTGTGTTACCATAGGAAATACTTCTGAGATTCCGAGAGTGCAATACCGGCCGCATCCTGCTAGGTGGCAGTATCGCCCACCCTTTGAAACCTTATTTCACACGTGTGTTACATCTAAACCCCTCCGGGCACAGCATTTTGGTACAGGCAAGCTTAGCGGTTCACCCGATCACATTGGAACGCATCCCTGCCCCTCGATGCATGTGTTGTGCTGGATTGTGTCGGGGACACGATGGACACCAATACTGGAAATCGCGATCAGACAATTGGAATATTCTTTTTGGGATACCCCCGATCAAAGGTAAGGATTATCTGACATCAATTCCACCTTGATCCTACAATGATTTCCTTTCACAATGATGTAACATAATACCTATTATATACCTTTGAATTGTAAATAGTAGCGTGTACAAGCGAGCAACGCCAATGCTTTTAGCAAAATTCACGTATTGCTCCATAGCTGCGTTTTCAGGAATTAGCCAGGATCACTCCGAAACTATACAATATTCACCATGGTACACGCGAACGTATACATGAAAACATTTATTCTTTTTCACATGTTGAACGATGGATTGTTAATGTCAAATGAGCCATAGTATTGTCGCCATAGCTATAATATAGATATAGCCCTGCAAACACTGCAACGCACAGTGAAAATCCCTATACTTTACAGCGCTGGCACACTAAGTACAAAGATGGGAAAACAGCTTGGCAGTCAATGTGTTAACTCTCATTTATATTTTTTCTTAACCGTCTGTTAACTCTTTGGGTGCCATACCCGAGTATAGTCGGGTATGCTTTGATAGCTTTGATATTTTCCTTTGATCCCCGTTCTATACGGTCAGCCGGAGCCCTCTAGGTGTCCCTGGCTCATCTGCCTACGTTGGAATTGCAATGACGATCGAATCTCACCAGGTGGCAGTATCGCCTACCTTTTGAATTGGAATGGCTTGGTGTGGATACACCTATTCTCTTATTTTTTTTTGCAAGGGCTCCTCCTCCTCGGAGACAGAGCGACAGCGATTGCCTCGAGATTTATTTGCCTGAAGCCCATTTCCCATATACACGGGTAATCGCGATGGCGATGCGATCACTGGGAATTATTCTTTTTGGAATACCTTCTGGCTAAGGTAAGGTATATTGTCTATTTTACTGAACCTGAAACATGTTTTTGTAACGATCACAGTGTCGTGTTTTACCGGACGTAAAAAACATGCTCGACAAACACAATCACAATTTCTAGTTGAAACGACCCCCCTCTCTTGAAGATTTTGTGAAGGCACATATGTACATGGTATATACCTTTGATTTGGGAGTATTTGGGGTTTCAGGCGATCAACCAGAACGATTTGGGCTTATTGCATATAACGCGTCATATCTCGCAATGTATGGAAAAATACTGGATTATTTTGGAAATGGGCGATGTTTAGTGTGTAATAAACTACAAACTACAGTGTGTAGAAATTAACTGATTAGTCAGTAATGGACTATGAACAATGCCTGTCAAATGAGCCATACTATTGTCTCCATAGCTATAATACAGAACACACGATGAGTCTGCAAACATCGCTAAAATGGTCAATAATACTGGCGCCAGGCGGTACAGATGGGGAAAGTGGGTGGCTGGCCACCAAAGAGTTAAGAGAAAAATAAGAAAAGCCACCGCCCAATGAGCTTAAGTAGGGGTGGCCTGTCACATAGGTGTGAACTAAGCTATTGTTTGGGACAACCAAAAGGATTCTTCAACACAACCTGATAAGCGTTTTGAAAAAATTAGGCACAGGCACAAAAGTTAAACATCTCCCCCTATTCTTTGTAAACAATGGACTGCAACAGGATAAGAAAACATCACTGATTGAATGAATAAACATTAATGTGTGTGTGTGTGTATGAATAAAGAACAAGGCATAACTTTGTAGCCGAGCCTTCAGACAATATCCTAGTTATGAAAAATAGTGCTAACATAGTCTTACCAACTGACATACTATGGCATCTTAGGTTGAGCTGACATATCCACACCTGTTGTATGGTGTTGTGTGGTGTTAAGATGCAAACTGACGCGTTCAAGGCGTTGTGCCAAGCAAAGAGCACAGCAGAATATAAATGGCCCAATCCGTGCTTGAGAGAGGGTTCATCTGTCCATGATGAATTGAAAATGGGGGACCCTGATGTAAACAAGACGAAAGTCTCTCTCTGGTCTGCATCCCCTTAACAATTGTATGTATTGAGCTGTACTGTACTGTACCCATTCTGCAATCTGTTAATAAACTTTTCAATCAATCAATCAATCAATCAATCAATCAATCAATCAATCAATCAATCCATTTTACACCCAGGTTCCACTATATAGCAGGGACTCCTGAGGCTCTTCAGCCTGGCTTTGTCCAGAGACTTATGTTTGACCCCATTAAACCTTCCCCAAATGTCCCTGCATTACTTATGCGTCATTACCGGCTAATTTAAAAAATTACCTTTTAAGGAGCCACCAATTACAAATGATGAATTCATGTAGTCGCTGTTATACCATTTCTCTGAACATCATGTGATAGAAAATATGATCATGTTCATTCATAGCTGGTTTAAGTACATATTATCTGTACAGCCTTGACTAGTTCATATAGTTAACTAGTATACAGCTCAGACACTAGGGCGACAGTCTTAACACTTTGAGTGCCAACAACGAGATTTCTCGTTAGTTCATGCCAACCGTTGAGTGCCAACGACGAGAGATCTAGTTTTTTTTTATTATCGATTTCCATTAATTTTTCATCAATCTAGCCTCACGTTACCAGTGGGGATCTGTCTGAACTCGAACAGGGAAAATACCGCCCCCTATCGTCTCTCCGGATGGTACTGCACCCCTTTGTATTGGATTGAATGAAACGCACGGAGAAAAAAAATTCCTGCTTCCACATTTTACTTGTCAGACAAGTAACCGGAGACGATCCAAGTAATCGCCTACCACCAGAACAGCGGAGAATGTGTGTTTCCAGTACCCAGCGTTGGATCAATAAACGCGATCGATATTTGGAATGGCGATCAGGAATTGGAATAATCTTTTTGGAGAACATCTGATCTGAGGTAAGGAATCTATTTGACCAGTCTTGGGATAATCAGAGCTATTTTCACCTATATATCAGCATGTGCCATATGTGTGTATGTGTGTCTGTGTGTGTGTGCGATCAGGAAATAAGAAACGATTTTTCAGCCCGCTTCTATAGCGTGCATAAGTACACATATACTACCGAAAAATTACAACGTGTTTTGTGTATTCCAGTAAAGGGCGTTTATCACTGAATCTTTATTTTTTCCTGGAACTTTAAAAAAAACTAGCGTTTTTCAAAATGGTATAAAACGGAAATGAACCGATTAAAAAACAATCGTTTCGACAATGTTGACTGCAAACAAGTCATTGATAAGCGACGGCCATATTAGACACATAGCCATAATTTAGGATATAGTTTATGCGTTCGCAAATATGAGAGCTCTGTCATTGAAGTGGGTGGTGGCACGCAACAGGGTTCCGGGGGACCGGACCCGTGGCACTCAAAAGTGTTAACAGTGTTCTTAAAACAACGGGCAAGGCCCAGGACAGCTTGACTTAGATATGACATGTCCAAGTAAATCACATCTTGTTATTTTTCTTGTTGTCTTCATATCAGTCTTGTGTGACACGACAAACCCCCTAAACCCATCTTTGTTTTCATTTGTCATTCCCAGCTGGTACTTAATTGTAAGTCTGACCAGACTATGTATTTAACTGCATGTAGTATGTATTGTAAGTGATGTTATATGTTCTATGTTGGAACAGTGCAATGTAATGCACTGAGAACAATTCCACCAGCCTGGCTGGGTGGGCATTAACCCTTTCACTGCCGCACTACCGAACGGTTAACCCTTTCACTGCGACAATACACCGACCGTCGGTTGTGTGATAGTAAAGGGTTAACCTTCTGTCGCGTGGCAGTGAAAGGGTTAAATAATCAAATCTAACCCACAGAAACCGAAACAGAAATAAACGATGTTCTATTTTTATACAATTTGACTCATCTGAATTTCTACTGTTCACCGTCTGGCTCATTTAAAAAAAATATTCCACAACAATCAGAAACTGAATAACAAACGTTAGTTTGTTTTCCCGAAGTTTGTTAGTTTGGTTGTATGGTGGTGGTGGGCCTAATGGGTGGTGTATTGGAATTTGTATGCTCCCCCTCTCATTTTATTACCTTTCACACACCTACTATCAAATCAATCAATCATTTATTTATAGAGCACATTTAAACATGACAACCAAAGTGCTGTACAGAGTGTAGATACACATAGATACATCTAGACAACAAATCACATCTCAGTTATACAGGACACACAAGCAAACAGGGCATGAGTCAGTGTAAATCGGGAAATGATAATGAGTAGAAGTGGGTTTTGAGTCCGAGCTTAAGGTTAGACCTCCAGACTGTCAGGAGCCTCTGATCGGCTGACCTGAGGGACCTGGTGTTGGAATATAGGGGGATAGGAGGTCTGAGATGTAGGAGAGGGGCTGATCATTAAGGGCTTTAAAAACGAACAGAACCATAAAATGTATTCTGTATCGCATTGTTCTCCAATACTCAGTTTCTGTCTACCTTTCTCCATTGATCAACCCTTTTTTCCCCCCATCAGTCTTCCCGTCTCCCATGATAAACCAATCGCAAATCTCTTGTCTACACACTGAGCCCAGCCCCTTTCTCTGTCATGTATAAAGGGTTCACCGGATCTCTTAAGCCAATTCTCCTGGGTTGTAAGCTAATGAACGTATGACAACTATGGTCCAAGCGAGGTTATTTCTTCCACAGTGGTCCTGCTTGGGCAGGAGCAGTGGGGGGCCTTGAACTAGAGGATATGTTCATCCTCGCTGCACTTAGCGGGTGACTGATTCTGAGATGGGTAAGTATTTAAATTTGTGTCTGTCTTCATCTTAAGATAAGATATTCCTTTATTGATCCCCTTGGGGGGAATTCAGGCATCATAGCAGCATGGGGGAGGGGAGGTACAGGTATGGGCAGGGTAATATAGTAGAAGACACACAACCTCAGAGATTTGCTGGCTCTCCCTTGTTATTTGGTCGGAACCAGAAATGCTGCCAAATTGCAGCAGTTGTGTTCTAGCGCAAGCCCTCTTTTTTCCCCCTTTTGATTCTCCCTTCTGGGGGAGAAGCTGTCACATATATATATATATATATATATATATATATATATATATATAGTACCAGTCAGAAGTTTGTACACACTTTCTCATTGAACTGAATGAGAAGGTGTATCCAAACTTTTGACTGGTATATAATATACTGTATATTTATGAGCAGCAGAAATGTTTTGACTGTAATGACATGGACACCGTTGCTATTTTCAAATACCAAGGGATACCATATTACCGCCCAATCCTACCCGAGACCCAGACTAGTTTACAGAGCACTAAAACAAGTAAGGATCAGAAAGAGAAAGAAACTGCGTGACTGTTTTATGGCAGAATCTAAAGCGGCAAAACAGCTAGGGCTGTACCGAATGCTTTGAAGCTTCGATCATAATGTTGACATTCTAATTCTAAATCAACATTTGAATTTTTTTTTGTATTATTAAAAAAACTTTAATCTTTTTTTTTGTCTATTCAATCTGTTTAAACCAATGGGGGTTTTCTTCACAGTTGCAGTTAAAGATTAGGCTACACTAATATTATAATATAAGACGTCACCATCACTTTCATACCAACCGTGCCTTATTTATGTTGACGAAACTGATTAGTTATATTCATTAAAGAAAGTTGATTTAATAAAAGAAAGACTCATTTAATCAGATTAATCACTTTATTCAAATTGAGGATTTAGTTAAAAAAATAATATTAAGGACATTTTTTTTATAGACATTCAAAGCTTCGTTCGAATACTTCAATCGAAGCTTCGAATGTTAAAAAATGACATTCGGTACAGCCATAAAAACAGCTGAGCTCAGCTGGTCAATGATGACAAAATGATGATAAAAAGGACTCCAAGCTTTTCATCTTTGAACATGATACATCTGCATCAAAACCACCTGTATTAAGTTGGGCTGCATCAGGCAGAGAGGAGAGAGAGCATCAAACACCTACCCAGACGATGCAGGCCGAAGGTGAACCTATTGGTGGGGGGTTTGGCAGACAGCCAGAGGGCCAGCAGAGACACCAAAATGCCTATCAGGTCTGTGAGCATGTGCAGGGCGTCGGTCATAATAGCCAAGCTGTTAGACACATAACCACCTGAATAAGAAAAATGCAGTTAGGTCAGATGATGTGATAATGGTAAGAATACTCTTCACAAAAGACTCCTTTTTTTATCAGCCGAGTGCAGTTAGTGACTATTAGAATTTATTTTATTTGCAAAGTAAATTTTTACATACCAGTAATCTTTCCTCTGCATTTAACCCATCCTAACTATTTAGGAGCAGTTAGGATGTTAGGAATAGCACCGGCACCAACTCCAGTTCTAATGCCAGTAGGGCTGTCTTAAATACTTCGAAGCTTCGTTCGATGGGCATGGGATTCGAATATGAAAATAAAGTTCGATTATATTAAAAAAATGAACATTATTATTTATTTATATTTTTTTTGCAAAATCAACTCTGCCTCTCTTTGTTAACACATCCACCGCCAAAAACGGCTTACGACGGGTTTCTAGGTCATGCTAATTCCGCCATTCCACGGCGTACAACGTTATTGAGATCATATTTAATTTTTTCGCCATGGTATTCATAATTCCCTCACCCAGCCTCGGCTGAGACAGTGGGACTCGGCACAACCGTGCAACGCTTCAATACCGCCGCCTGGTGGATGATCGGGCGAGTTACAACCGGAAATGGATCTCTGGTGATCTCCATGCATCTGGGAAATGGGTCCGGCAGGCACATATTGTTGCGGGACTCTAGACACACATCCGTGTATATGGATCACTGCCATAACTCAATAATCGATATGATTTGGGCGTTTATTTTGCCATACAAACCACAAATGGATCTAGTCGATCGCCGTCAAATAAGTGGGATCTTTTTCCTCCAGTCTCATCGGCGAACGGTAAGAGGACAGTAACGTTACTTTTAGCGTGATTGTTTATTATTATTAATGCAAACTGCTCTGATCAATATATCACCCATACTACATAAAGCATTTACTGACGATCACAGAGTTATAAACGACTCCCCCACCCCCCCCCCCCCCATTCATCCGCGCATGATGAGTCATAACGTTTAGGATCGTATTCAGTTGGATTTTTTTATATAGCGTGTATCACGAATAAACTGCAATCGATAATCTATATTATGCGTTTAGGCCTATAACTAGCGTTCTAGGAATTACTGCAGAAAACGATAAAAACATATTTATATTCTAGACGGTATTTTCGTATTAATCTATGAATGAAAAGTATAACGTTCCTACATCCTGAACGATAGATAATCGATGTTGAATGGGCCATAGTAATGTCAATTTAGCAATACAATTTAAAAGGTTATAGCCCTGCAAAGAAGGTGAACATCTCCATAGGCTTAGTGGTATGAGAGGGGCAAACTGCGTGGCAGTTAATGTGTTAATTACAACAAGCAATGCTGTTTGTTATTTAAGATGAGGTCGGACTCGGCACTGACAGATTTGTGTTCATTGTGCTGCTTTTATAAAGCCTCAGATGACGGCTTACAATATTTCATGAAAGCAAAGTGTTTGGTTTGTCTAAGATTTAAAAAGGTTTAAACTTTACAGCACTGACAAAGTTGAACAAAGTGCTGTACAAGTCCCACAACATTAAAAAAAAATCTTTTAATTTAAATTTTTTTTTAAAATTTTTTCTCAAAGCTTCGAATTAAAATCGAATCTCGGCCCCGAAGCTTCGAATTCCAAAAAAAATTCGAAGGTCAGCCCTAGATGCCAGTGCCTTAGTCGAGGGCAATGGCAAGAGTACCTAGCATACATGTGTTTTATGGCGTGGGAGTACCCGGAAGAAACACACGGACACGCAAACTCCACATAAAAAGCCCCACCACAGAATTCAGTTGGAAGGAACCTAGGTCTTTCTTGCTGCAAGGGTAAACTATTGCGCAATTGTGTCACCACGTGTCCAACATTACAAAGCTACTTGTATTGGTAGGTATGAAAAGCATGGCTCGCTGAGATTAGAGATCACAGAGGTGAAAATGTATTTTAATCAAAAAGCTGCAAGTCATGTATTTTATACTTCCCACATCAGCTGTTGAAATATATGCTAGCAAATCTTGGGGATCTTAGTGTGTGCCCTGGCCTTGTTCCAGCTTGAGATAAGCAATCATGACCGTGCACACGTGTGGTTGAATCTGGTGTCTTTTACCACACAGATCACCTGTCCTGCATGTTCTTACCTACAAGTTCTCCTATCATGAAGAGGAAATACAGCACAGCTGCAATCCAAAGCTTCTTCATCACTCTCCTCTGCTTGATCCCCTCCCTCTTCTTGGTGCAGCTGTCACACGGGTCCATATTCAACCCTGGACTGCCCAGGCTAGAAGAGGAGCCCAGTAGCGAGTCATCGTCGTCTGCCACCATTGTGTTCACCGCCACCCCGTTTGAAGGAGCCCCAGAGGAATAGTCATCCATTTCTCCGGAGACTACCACTTTCAGTTTGTTGAATTTGGGTGCCTCGTCCTCCACAAGTTCATCCGAGGAGAAGTCAAATGGTGCTGTGTCACTCAGGTCCCAGTCGTCTTGGTCCTTCTTGAAGACAGACCGCACTTTACTCAGGAAGCTTGCGGCTGACATTGTTAAGTGCAAGGAGATATATTCAGTTGGACTCGCGCGTAGCTTGCAGGCCGGGTGTTTGTCATATAAACCGGAGAGGTCAGTGGTTGGTAATCATTCACATTTTGCTGCGGTGGACGAGTCTCCAAAGGAGCACCTGGAATTCAAAAGAAGTCACCATAAAGACAACAGTAATTCCAAATTCACCCATATACCATCTGAGTGCCTGTAGTTACTCTAAGCAAATGTTGCAAATGATTTCATACACCTTTTACACCAGTGACCATGGTTAAGACAAAGGTTACTGACCAGGTCCGGTCCATGTTGGGGGGGGGCATTTAAACCCATGAACATGGGTAGGTCCCAGGTTGTCAACACAATATAGTGGACCAACATCCGCAAGTTTGCTTTCTTGACATTGTAAAAAGTAACATCCCCCATTCTAAGAATTAATTCACATACTGTATGTTAGTACTGTCTGTGCCCCAGGACCGTTCAGTGAATATTTGTGAACTTGAACCACTCTCTGAGGCTGCTCCATAGACAATTACTCGAGTTCATTTGTGAATATGTATAAGGTTCAGAACTTCAGATGTCACTCACACACCCAAGGTTTATATTCCATCCAGAATTGCTAACAGGTCTGAATCTGAAACCTCACTTGTTGGGTGTTCAAGAGTTCACACAAACACGCCATAGACCCACAGAGTCAGTGCCGAATTGACCGTATAGTACGCAACCTCTCCCTGCCTTAACCGTTGAGTTACGTTTACCTTGCAGGACGCAATATCGCCATTAAAAACTGCCTTTCTGAACAAAGTTAGCCAACAGGCTAACTTACTGGAGCTGGCAAGCTAGCGTTAACAACACCGCTACTAACCTACAAGCGTGTGACACCAGCGTGTTAAGCCTATAACATTGTTTTACATACAGTTGTTAAAAGACATAGTTGCCAAACTTACCACCTATCTGGCCTTTGAGAAGTGTAAAACTTGTGTATTTGGACAACAGCCGCTTTCATTCTGGTATGGATGTAAACATTGAACCCGTGTCTCAGGAATAGGGAAGTGAGTCACAACAAGCAAGTTTGGTTGCATGAACAGTCACATGAGTGACGCCCCCTCCTGGTCACATGATGTTTTGTCCAGCCGCAGACATTTGTTGATGGAAATATTTCATAAGGTAAAAAATCCATATGCTAACTATCTTTGTGTTTGGGTAATATCACCCTCTCCACCACGACCCATTCGTATTTAAAGTGACATGAGTGTCATGAAATAGATAACTCGCTGGCGAAGCTACTGTAACGTTAGTTAGTGTTTAATGGTAGCTCGCTATAGCCACAGTTTATTATGTTCCTCATTCATACATTCAGTGTAATCATTAACGTTAGCACGCAGACTGTGCATACAATTAATTAAATCGCTATCAAGCCATTAACACGCCTTCCGCATGTTTTTAAGAAGCGACAGTTTCTTTCGAAGAGGTGGCACATTTACCATAAGAGTTTTAGAATATATTTGAGCTCATACCTGGTTCCTCTTTTCAGGTTAAGCAGTCTGGGTAAACAGCGTCGTCACGCATGGAGGCAGAGGGAAGTAAAGATGAGGGTCCATTGTCCCAGACTGATCTTCCCCATGACAAAGGTTTGCTTTGCTTTGTTTTGATTTGCTTTGCTTTGACAACAAATAACTACCCAACCAACCTACTACTGCCAGGAGTTAAGTGCTTGGCGTGTTAACCTCAACCAAGAAACGTAGCAACTTTATGAGTCATTCAATCAAACTACCACTGGGGTAGATGCTGCATCTTTGCTTATTCTTAGTGAGTGATGCCAAGCAGTGCCACACGTTGATATTTGATTTGTACCGGTATCTGAACACCTACGGGAGACTGCAATCCGAAACTGGCCCCTACAAATGTCCTAACCCAGTTGTACAGTAAAGACCAAGTATGGCCTTGTCAGTATTCCAATGTACAGTGCCCCCCCTCCAATGTACAGCCCCACCCCACCTACCCAACCTCCTCCAATGTACAGTTTCTATGTCAAATGTATGTCAGTATTCAAATGTACAGTGTACAGTGTCGTCGTCCCCCCCACCTCCAATGTACAGCCCCACCCAACCCCACCCCACCTACCCAACCTCCTCCAATGTACAGTTTCTATGTCAAATGTATATACACTCTTTTTCTGGATTTTTTTTAGTATCACAAACAGTACTGTATTTGCAAATCTGGTAAGTCATAAATGTATAGATGTAGCAGTACTGTCTATCTGTATGTTGTGTGTGTCATATGATGAATTGAAAATGGGGGACCCTGATGTAAACAAGACGAAAGTCTTTCTCTGGTCTGCATCCCCTTAACAATTGTATATTGAGCTGTACTGTACTGTACCCATTCTGCAATCTGTTAATACACTTTTCAATCAATCAATCAATCTCTTTTATCACCAACAGATCTCAGTTTAACACCACAGGAATCACTGCCACCTGAGAACCCAGTGCCTGTCGAGGAAGTTGTTTTGGTGGATAAGAAGGCAGTAGCGAACCTCACAGAGGGACTACTCTCCCACTACCTGCCTGATCTACAAAATTCCAAACAAGTCCTCCAAGAGCTCACGTCAGTATTCTAAAGAATACCTTCTAGAGTCCCAACTTGTTGGCCAAGCAGCAAAGTCAAAAATATCTTCCGATATCTTCTGAAAAAAACCCATCTCTATTTGAGGGTAGGGTTTTGGGTGAAACTTACCACACTGTGGTTGTTTTTATGTGAATTACAAAGTCATTGAAACAATTCCTCGTTCTGTTCTGTCATTTCTGTCTTGACCAGGCAAAACCAAGTCATACTACTGGACACACTTGATCAGGAAGTGACCAAGTTCAGAGAGTGCAATGGCCTGCTGGATCTCAATTCACTGGTATGTTTTGACTGGATCAGTTAGTGCTGGGGGTGTCATTTGCAAAAGATATCAAGGGAAATCTGTACATTTGACGTCTATGCGGTTCCGTCTCTGCGGTGTAACCGGTTAATGTGTACATTCCCTGACTAGATGAGAAATGTGGGTGGAAGCCCTCATTTTCCAGTGGGACGATCAATCTGGGTAGAAAACGCTTACCGCAGGCGGAGGCTGACTGCATCATGGCATGGAGTTTGCATGTTTTATTTGGATGAATAATCAGATCAGGATATCAGCCACAATGTTTGCTATAGTTGAGCCTTATTGAGTTATTTAAAATCAAAGGCGCCGCCTAACTATGAGGCAAGCATAGTAGGCAAGCACATTTACATATTTATGCACAGGTCTATCAGACTCAAACTGGAAGGTTTGATCACCATTTGCATGAACAGAATACGATAGATTTTTGCTACAGATGTATTGCTCTGTCTGCTATAATCCACATGGAACCTATAGTGTATTAAATAAATTGCAATTCCCATGCATTCACATTCAAATTCGAATAAATCAAATTAAGACCGGTTTTACTCTGGGTTTGAAGAGTCACCTTCCTAGCTTCCTCCGCCAGAAGAAGTGCATTGGGGCATCCTGCGGTGAAACATTTCCCCCTCGCCCCTCTCATCTTCCCCACTCCAGATCTACCCTTTACCATCCCTCTCGTTCAATTCAGAGCCCATGATCAGGATGCACAAATTCACCCCTCTCCAGCCTCCTCTGGAGTCTCCTCCGACCCGGTTCCCTGACTCTTCCGGGCCAACTACAGTGCTGAGGCTGCCTCTTGCCCAGCCGTTTGATTCTCAGGCGCACAATACAGTACATTACACTACACTAGTACATAATATTTTCTGTTTGTGAATTGGCAGATCTTATACAGTATGGCACTTGGCAGGTAGTGCCCAGATCTTATAATCTTGTACTATATTTCAAGTCCTTCCTTCCCGCCGTCATCCCGTTAAAATATTTTCCCGTATTTTGCCAGTTTTTTTTAAACATTTCTAAATGTTTACAAAATGGCTGCAATTCCCTTCCGTGATGACAGGTGGCAGCAGTGTAGATTAGAGCGTTAGCACAGGAAGTCAGACCGGAAGACGGTTGCGACCCGAAGAAGACCAGCGACCGGCTAAAGGAGTGGTTTAGCACGAAATGTATTACATTCTACAACTACCTACCTACAAGATACCGGCAATGTGGGGTTGTTCCCGGAGAGCTCACTCTCGGCTGTGGTTTCTCAGTGTATAATGTATGGTGCTCTCCCTCAACATGCGAGTAGGGTGAGACAACACCATTCTTTACACAAACAACTCACTGCAGCACCCACTTTACACACTTTAGAACACCTAAACACACTTTATATTTATTGGTAAAGAATTTGCACTACAACCCATACCTCATTACACCTTACTGTAAATTGTACCTCATCCCATTTCTGCTTTGCACTATATAGTATAATGTATATTAGTATATTGTGTATAGTATATTGTATGGTAACTCAGTTACTTCTACTCTGCATTGAACATTGTACATATGTACATACTGCACACTTGTGCCTACGTACGTGACTTCTATTTTATACTTGCTATACTTATTTTATTTTATACTTATCTATTTTTGTCTAGCACAGTCTGGAGCGTAACAGAAAGAAGCATTTTGTATAAAAGTATTCTGTACCTCTGTACGACAACTAATAAAGAAACTTGAAACTTTAGTCCAAATAATACCCTACTTTATACTATATTGTTGTCATTCGTTTAATGTAAAGTCAGTCTTACATTGGCACTGCTTTAACTTTGCATTTACCCATAATCCATTGCTGTATTAGACCCATGTGCCAGTATAAAATTCAATTACGTGCCCCCCTTCCCACGGTATATAGAAAGAGACAATAAACACAAAAGTAACATAGGACACAATATACAACACACAGGACTATGTACAATATAAACAGTGCCTACAATTAAATTAATGAATGAATTAAATAAGAGGTAAAAGAGAACTTACTGTAAATATTCTTTAACACTTTGACTGCCATGAAACGTGTTTTGACGTCATTGCTGGCCATGCTCAAGTTGCCGGGGGACGCTGTACAGCGTCCTTATATCAATATTTCAAAAATCTGCGATCGGATGTCCCCTCCGCTGGCCTGAGATCCACCAGCAGGACCCACTGAGCTCTCTGGCGGTTCAGGAGCGCCATCTGGTGGCCGATCGGCGCAATCGCTTTAACAGGAAGTGGCATAGAGGTTGTGCTACGTCCGTAGTACTTCCGGGTGCTCGCTATAGGTCCCGTGACTCTGGCTCGTCACGCTACACAGTGATCGATTGCCAATAACTCGATAAACAACATGATTTGGACGTATATACCATTATACAAGCTGGAGATGGACCGGGTAAATTTACATCCCATAATGATAAGATTTAAACTCTACGATGATCGCCCAACGGCGCGCGGAGACTGGGGTGAGTTTCAGCGTGTAACGTTACCGTCTTCGATACTAACTGCTATTATCAACATTTGACCCACATTAGATGATTGGTATAACGCTGCCCACGGAATTATAAACGGCCCCTAGCCCATCCGGTCAACATCAGATGACGTGTAGTAACTTCTAGAAGTACGTCTAGTTGTAATTTTTTATATCGCGCTGATTGCCATAAAACTGTATTGCATCATCAATATAATGTATTTGGGGCTATAGATCACGTTCTGGAGAAAGCTGCAGAAAGAGATGAAAACATACTTATACATTAGACCATACTTTACTATGAATATGTGAATGAAAAAGTTTAACGTTGCTACACAATGAACAATACATATAGGACTTTGAATGGGCCCTAATAATGGCAATGTAGCAATAGAATTTAAAAGGTTATAGCCCTGCAAAGAAGGGGACTTTCTCCATAGACAAATAGCGCTGGCAATCTATGGTATATCATGAATTTAACCTTAGGCAACCAAAGTGTTAATTTGTGTCAACGTTATAAAAATACTATTGTATTCAACAAATTAATTATGATACACCACAATGTGCCCTTTTTTTATTATTTTTTTTTTATTGATCTTTTTCCGCCTCTATTTTTCCTCCGATCCCAATGTTAGTCGTATGCCAATTCCCAATCCCTTCCTGGTCGCTGCGCACTTACCCCCCACAGTCAGATTATCTGGGAGAGTGGAGGCTACCACGTGCTTCCTCCGACACACGTCCAGCCAATCACCGCTTCTTTTCACCTGGCAGCGCGGATTCTCACTGAGAGGGCGTAGCGTGTGGGAGGATCACACTATCCCTCTCAGGTCCTATCCGCGCTTAGCAGGCGCCCCGACCGAACTGTAGGAGTCGCTGTTTACAACGACCCGGACCCACCCCGCCAGCTTCTCCCACCCTCTGATACAGCCAATTGTATTAGTGTGAACGGCCAGCCAAGCTGGTGACAACCCCGAACAGGCGAATCCAGCTCACAGCTCCGGGGTTGGTGACGAACGCAATCTCCGCTCGGCCACCTAACCGCCCACACAATGTGCCCTTTCTATCTATTCTAAATCTATGGCCTCGCGATTCCACGGCTGCGCAGTGCAGACAATATTATAATATACATACGAGGGGGAGGAGACTACATTGGGAGGGGGGGGGGGGGAAGGGGGCGGGCGGGCGAAATAGCCAGTTTTTTCAAATCCCAATGTTGACAGCTATGCTCACATATCGGCATGTAACTCGAGAAGCGCTGAACGGCTATCGACTGGCAACAAATAGGGCTTTAATTCGATATATATATATTGTATTAAAAAATATGCACACCCGAGCCGCTAGAGGCCGCCAAAGTGCAGGTGGGAAAATCGTCCTCAAGAGGGCCCACATGTGGGCCGTTGCATTTTAAAGTGCTTGATTTTTGACAAAAAATCTGGAATTCCTTGAAAACAGCCCATTTTTTAACAAGGTGCTTAACCCTTTGGGTGCCATTAACGTAGAACTACGTTTCTGTTGCCCGACGGTTGAGTGCCGGAAACGTAGATCTACGTTTTTCTCACGGTATTTATTTTATTCGCTATTGCCATTCATAATTCAGCGGGGCACCTTGTGCATGCTGTACTGAATGTGTCTGAGCTGGCAGACTGTCTTATACCGCCCTCTAACGCCTTCGGCCGCTATTGCACTCCATTAGAAACTATGTAGTTTCTTTTCTCTACCGAGCTGCAGCGTGGGGGCGGGTCCTAAACACTCCGGCAAAACACGCGCTTGTAGGGATGGCTTGGACAACTGACCCTACCCGCCCGTTCATGTGCAATGCCCAATAACGTCGGAGACAGGATCGCTGTGGATAACTGGAATGGCGATCAGATAATTGGACATTAAGGCCACCTAATCATCCCTCTCCTTAACACTTTCAGTGCCAGCAGGGGGCGCACGATTTAGTGCTTGAATGCCCAGCATCCACTTCAATGTTAGCGTTAATAACGCCTAATCTATGTTTTAAAGGGGAACTATTTTACTATTTCTTTCACTATTTGGGCACTTTTACACAATTCCTGTGAGTCTATGGAACACCTCTGTAATATATATATTTTTTTAATTCATTGTTTTGTATTTCTAATCCAGTCCTCAAAAACAGCATTTTTCTACCTCAAGATCTCGAGCCGTTTTGAGCTGATGTGGCAAGAGTGCAGGTGCCACTGTGTGCAGCTCATCTTCTATCTCAACATTAACATGCAGCGGTGTCTTTATGACATCACATATAGGGCACATTTTCAGATGACTCAGTTCAGTGAGGGTGAATATTGTGAGAGGAGAATTGGAAGAATGCACCAATATGAGAATTTTGAGACATAGATCATATTAATATAAGTTCACATAGCTAGGAAACAATGCTAAACACTCAAAGGCCATTTATAAGATAGTTCCCCTTTAAATTATGGCTATGTGTCTAATTTGCCCGTCGCTTATCAATGACTAGTTTTCCAGTCAACATTGTCGAAGCGGATTTTTTTTTTTTTTTTTTTTATCCACTTTTTCTCCCATTTTCTATATTTTTCTCCCATCCCAATTTCGTATCATCCAATTCAACCCTCCCCTGTCACAAACGCTGTTTCTTGCCTCCCACAATCCAGCTGCAATGTGGACTAAGTCATACATAGCACAAGTCCCCTCCGGTACTTGAGGTAACAGCAGTCGCATCTTTTCACCTGCGCAGCTCGATCTCTCAGTGACGAGGAGTAACGCGTGGGAGGCTCACGCTGCCCCCGACACTTCCTGATTCTACTGCGCAGGCGCACCAACCGACCTGTAGGAGTCGCTGTCCACAACGCCCGATCCCCACCCATCAGTTTCCCACCCCCTAATACGGCCAATGTGTATTAGTATGAACGACCAGCTAAACTGAAAGCAATGTGGAGCGCTGGGCTCGAACAGGCGAGCCCAGCGTCTCCGCATTCGTGGCGAGCGCCTTGCCCACTACGCCACGTAGCCGCCCTGGAGCGGATTGTTTTTTTATCGGTTCATTTCCGTTTTATAGCATTTTGAAAAGCCCTCGTTTTCAAGGAAAATAAAAAGATTCCGTGATAAACTCCCTGTACGGGAATATTCTAGAACGGTGTAATTTTTCGGCCTATTTATGAATAGTTTTCAAATAAACGCTAGATTATCGATAGTATATGTGTACGTATGCACGCTATATAGGCGATCTGAAAAATCGATTATCTGATTTCCTCAAAGCCATCGCCCACACAAACACACACACACACACAAGGGCGAACGCTGAGAGCTCAGCAAATACAACTCTGATTATCCCAAGACTTGTAAAATAGATTCCTTACCTCAGATCAGATGTTCTCCAAAAAGATCATTCCAATTCCTGATCGCCATTCCAAAAATCGAAAATCGATCCAACGCTACATACTGTAAACACATATTCCACGCTGTTCTGATGGTCCACAATGAATCCGATCGGCTCGGGGGTACATGCCTGAGAAGTAAAATGTGGATTCCGGATTTTTCTTTTCTCATCCATTTTCATTGAGTCCATTCCAAAAGGGTGCATTACCATCTGGGAGATGATAGGGGGCGGTCTTTTCACATCTGAGCTCCTGATGGGGCTGGTTTACCAACGGGAGACTCCGTTGATGAAATATGAATTCAGATCGCTAATAAAAAAATTACACGCCAATTGTCGTGGTGGGCATTCAGGGGGCGGGCTGATAACACGTGTTATCACGTGGTGGGCTCTCAAAGTGTTAATTGGCTGATGTCAACTCTTGTCTCCAACCCTTCCAGCCACACATTGGTGGTGGAGGAGGAGGAATGGTTCCCTCTACATTATAAAGCGCTTTGTGTCCTTAGAAAGCTGCTATTTAAATACCGTCATTCCTTGGCAAGAAGCATTTCAGTAATAAACAAAGCAAAGCAGGTCTTGGATCACAAATCACTTCACATTCTCTACTGTTCACTAGTTTCACCATATTTAACTTACTGCGTTGAAGTCTGGGGAAATAATTATAAATGCTCATTACACCCATTAACCATCCTACAGAAAAGAGCTGTGCGCATCTTTCACAAGGTTGGATATCTGGAACATACTCATTCACTATTCTTAGTCAAAATGAAAAAAAATTACTGATATTGTAATGTATCAAACCGCACAAATAATGTACAAAGCAAAAAATAATAAACTCCCAGGAAATATTCAAAGATTGTTCAACAGGCAAGATGGGGGTTACAATTTAAGGGGAACATTTCATTTTAAAACAGGGGTAGGCAACCCTAGGCACGCGTGCCTGCATAGGCACGCGGGGGCATTTTCATTGGCACAGGGGGCAGCATTAAAAAAAAAATATATATATACCGGTATATATACCTTTTTTTTCTTTTTTTTTTGCTTTGAAATATTATAGTGAAATATTTTGCACTGTTGTCGCATTTATCTTGTTGAAATCCTCCCACAGGTTATTTTTTGTAAGTCGAGTATATCAAGGAGGCTTTTCTCTGTAGCTCAGATGTTTTGTTTGAAGGCTTGCCAAACAAAGAGACAATCAAATCAAGGATAAAAGATATCCCCATGTCAGCTTGAAGTGTCGAGCGACGCATCAACGAAATGTCAGAAAATATCAGAGAACAGCAAACAGCTGGATTAAAAGATGCTCCGGTGTGCAGCTTAAAGTGACCAACTACAGCCCCCAGATAACGGAGCTCAGTAAAGCAAAACTGTTTGTCTGCATTGCACCCCCGCCCCAACTCAGATTTAGGGTTGATACAACCATCATAATAATATTGTTAATAATAACAATAACAATAATGATGTAATAATGTAAAAATTATCATTAAAAAGACCTGATTATGAGAAAAAAAAATTACGATGCATGGAATATTGTTGAGGCACACTAGTTACAACTATATTTCAAACAGGCACTCAAAAAGGTTGCTGACCCCTGTTTTAAAAGATACAGTTTTCGAACGACCATGTCTTTGTATCTCAATTTGCAGAGTAAAATATGGAACGGTCTGATTGTGGAGTTAAAGCAATGTCAAAACATAAAACAGTTTAAAATAAAATACATTCAAATGGTTTTCCAGAGGTACAGAGATGAAGAAGGGGTTTGATAACTGGCATACTGCATATGTAGGTATGTAGTTGTATATATGTATATAAAATGGCTAGATAAACTATACAGGGTAACCTACAGTTTTGTCAAATATTAATAAGGTATTATTGAAAAAAGAATGGTTAACTAAGTAAATTTTTTCAATATAAGTCTGACAATAAAACGAGCAGTTAGTAAAGTATGAATTAGTATAGTTAATATAGTATGATCTGATGAGTAAACAGGGGTGGGATTAAATAAGTGTACGTGCTTCTTTCCACTCCTTTTCAAATATGTAAATGACCCATTTTTATTTTTTTACTTGTTTGTTTTTTTGTTTATTTAATCATAAATTTTTTGTATATACATTTATTATTTGAACAGCTTAAGGCTATATCTGTACTTCAAATACCTGTACTTCAAATCAAATACCTATGTGTGGGTCCATGACAGTATACTTTAAAACACTAGGATCAGTGTGTCAGTTCTTTTTTTTTATCTACTTTTTTCTCCCATTTTCTATTTTTCTCCCATCCCAATTTCGTATCGTCCAATTCTACCCTCCCCTGTCTCGAACGCTGTTAGGTCATGCCTCTCACAAGCCGGCTGCAATGTGGACGAAGCCTTACATCATGTGTCCCCTCCGGTACTTGAGGAAGCAGCCGTCGCATCTTTTCACCTGCACAGCGCGATCTCTCAGCGGCGGGGGTCTGCGTGGGAGGGACACGCCGCCCCCGTCGCTTCCTGATTCTGCTGCGCAGGCGCACCAACCGACCTGTAGGAGTCGCTGTCCACAACGTCCGATCCCCACCCATCAGCTTTCCCACCCCTAACACTGCCAATTGTGTTAGTATGAACGACCAGCCAAGCTGATAGCAATGCGGAGAGCTGGGCTCGAACCCAGCGTCTCCTGCATTGGTGGCGAGCGCCTTGCCCACTACACCACCTAGCCGCCCCAGTGTGTCAGTTCTGTTGCATGCCTCACTACTGTTAGTAGGAATGATCTGTGATCCAAAATGTTGTTTCTCAGTTTACAGAGGCCAAGGTATACCACAGTAAGCTGGTGAACATACGGAAAGAGATGATGATAATCCATGAGAAGACGACCAAGCTAAAGGTACAGTCAGCTCCATCAAGTTTAACCCTTTCATTAACATACAAGGATGATGTGTATATCAAAACTATTTAAAATGTAAAACCTTTTAAATTGGTAATAAAATACATAGCCCCTCTCTCTCTGGTGTTAAAGTACAGGGATGATACACAGACCAATGTTTTATTAGAAATATAATGGGTCTTTCCTGTCACAGAAAAGGGCTTTAAAGCTGCAGCAACTGAGGCAGAAGGAAGCGCTGGAAAAAGAGCAGCAGCGAGAGAAGGAGCTCGAGAGAGAAAGGCAACTTATTGCCAAACCGGCTAAAAGAACATAGGACCACCAGGCATTACTACTGCTGTATTAACTCTGCCATTGCCAAGAACACCACAAACCAAAGACATGGACTGCAATCATCCTATGCTGGTTTATCCCAACCTCTGAGTGCATTTACACTGAGAAACAACAACACTTCCTCAAAAGACACGTTGCAGTCCTCAGACAAATGATCTGGATGGGGAATCAATATAATGACTATGTTTTTTTCTGAGATGGAAGTGTTCATCTTTACATCTTAGTGCGAATGGACCTCAACTAAGTCTTGGTTCCATGTCCCATTGACGTAGAGTGTTGTAGGCCAGCCTGTTGTTGTATAGAATCACATCAGTTTTGTGTTCTTTGTTTACCTCCTGTTTTGTCCTTATGGACATAAGATGACAATGTAACACCATCCACTGCATTTCTAAATCAATATAACCGATATAAATTAATACAAAAAGGTTTTTATGCACTATTGAGCACTTATGGCCAGAACATCATTGTGAGTTCATCATTGGCAGTCAAATCAACACTAATTGGTTTACTGCAAATCAACTTGTTTTCATATTTATTATGTTCTTTTTCTTCTGTACTTCTGTAATGAAGGTATTAGTGCCTCAGAGCTGTGATGCTGTGTACTCCCGTCTCATACACAGAAACAAGAAGGAAAAATGTGCTTGTGAGATCTAAGGTTATAGAGAATAAAACTCTGTTCAGTCTTCCTGTGTGTCTTTGGCTGTCTGTGTACAAACACACCCATGCTTACATGTAAACATTTCATCCATATAATAGTGGATAGTTTAATTTCACTATTTCGTTAAGAGATTAGAGGCTAATGAGACTTCTGATCATAGGTTTCACTTTCCCTGCCGGTATCTGAGTAGGGAACACTGAAATTAATCATATGTAACAAAAATACTCTCAGATAGGGGTGCCTGAGACAAAGATTGGGGGTCCGCAAGGCGCAAGCTAATGGGTAACAGTTTTGGGGGTCCTCCTTGACACAAAACAGGCTGAGAACCAATGGTGTGATATAATGAAATTATATATCCATTACAGTCCACTAGATGTCAGCAGAGACTAACGGGAGAGACCTATACCCGTCTAGACTGTATTCTGTGAACTCTACATCTACTGTATGAATGCAGATGTTGCTGGCTTGGTCCCAATTCCTTCACAGGCCTTTCCAAATAAAGCAGCTCAGTCAGCAGTACACAGATGTCAACAAACAAGTTGTGTTTTTAACAACATTTTAGATGAATATCTAAATTTAATACCATTATCCCATTACAGCGATGTGGATGAGAGTTTGTTGACAGAAAACTAGGTTAAATTCCTCACGGTCCCAAGAAACCCATGTGTCGGTCGCACGATTCACATAAAAACCTTATTTTAAGCGTACTACTACAGCAGAAAACGCTTCCAAAACCAACACGATTTACTCCACTCCCCACCACACCCCCGCCCACTGTCCTGTTTGGAGCGGAAACTACACTGGTACCACAGTGTGGCTGATCCGGGTTCTACTGTGACACCCGCAGCACAAGGTCACTGAAATCCTACCTTCTACGGCAGTGAGGAAAATCAGTCTTTGTGAACAAAGACCACAGACATTTATGAACTTTGACATTGTTTTTTTTTTTTTTATCTTTAAAAAATTGTTTTTTTATAAAGATATTTTTGTTGTTGTTAATTGAGAACACAGTGGACCAAGTCAAGTGGGCCTATTGTGACACATTATCTAAATGTTGTTTTGTCTCATTTCCCCAGAAAAGTGTTATGGTTGTATAGGGCTGCATGGCTCCAGAGGGGAGGGTTGTGAATAGCGTGCGGCCACAGACAGCCTGGGTAGCAGCAGTGGTTTCCGAGGCCGGGGCCTATGGTCCTCTGTGCCCACGGTTCTGGTTTAGACGTGTCTCTGCTTTTAGAAACTTGGCCCGATGGCGGGTAAAAAACAAACCCCTCCTGGCCACAGCCACAGGCGAGTCACAGACGTGCAGCAGCAGATGGTGTCGTAGCACACAGCCTTCCTGTCTAAGTAAACAGTGATTCAGACTGCTGAGGAGTGGGTGGCTGCTGCCTGGTCTGCACCAGCGTCAACAACACCAGGCCTCTCCCAATGGCTCACCATAAACGGATATGGTTATCTTGGACCCACACTCCCCAAACTGGCGTATTGGGTTTTTATTTCCCCCAGGTTGCACCGCTCGGTCGACATGGTAGGATTCCGTGCACAAGGCTCACTGTAGGGGTCGGGTACCGGTCTGGAAAACACGTGGTGTTTAGAACGGAGTGAGGTTACTTTTCCTTCCCATTAAGCTCTTATATAACTGCGTGCGCCACGGATGGGCACGGAGAACGTTGGTAATTAGGTTTCTGTGACTCAACAGATGGTACAGAATACATCCTTAGATATAATAACCATGTACGCGACCAAAATGTTGCGTTTGCAAACCGACATTTTTAACCGTACGTTTGGGCTTGTTTCCTCCACGAAAGGGAGCAGTGAGATGTTAGAACTTAGCAACTTGCAATGGGCCTGGTCTACAAGATACACTACACGACCAAGGTACCCATGTACATGTCAAAATACTTCCCAAAGGTCAGTGAATACCACGATCACAACTCCAGAGGGAGCTCCACAAATCATGTTAAACCCAGATTCGGCTCAAACAAGGGACTAAACACGTTTCGCAATTATACCACATCAATGTGGAACGCCCTACCCAAAGCTGTAAAGGAATGTGAATCACTACCCACTTTCAAAACCACCCTCAAAGAACACCTACGGGAGACTGCAATTCGAAACTGGCCCCTGTAAATGTCCTAACCCAACCCCCTCCAATGTACAGTAAATGACCAAGTATGGTTGTCAATATTCCAATGTACAGTTTTGCTTGTACAGTTGTACAGTGTCCCCCACCCACCCACCCCTCCTACCCACCCCCCCCCCCCCCACCCACCCAACCACCTCCAATGTACAATCCCCCCCACCCACTCAACCCCACCCCACCTACCCAACCTCCTCCAATGTACAGTTTCTACATCAAATGTATATACTCTCTTTTATGGACTCTTTTTGTATCACAAACAGTACTGTATTTGCAAATCTGGTATGTCATAAATGTATAGATGTAGCAGTACTGTCTATCTGTATGTCGTGTATGTCATATTATGTTATGATGAATTGAAAATGGGGGACCCTGATGTAAACAAGACGAAAGTCTTTCTCTGGTCTGCATCCCCTTAACAATTGTATGTATTTAGCTGTACTGTACTGTACCAATTCTGCAATCTGTTAATAAAGTTTTCAATCAATCAAGAAGGCCAACCCTCCGGTGTTGTAAGGTTACAAGGCTACCTGTGGAGTAAACAAAGTATTGTTGTTGTCTGCAGTGCAGCGCAGCCTCCCCAAGGCCTGTGTTCCAGTATAAACACAGACGCTTGGTTAACCGCAGTAGGTGAAAGAGCACTTTGTTGCCAACCCTCGGCCGCCGGCTTAACTCCCTTCAGCGAACAGTGTTGTGCATTTTCAGAACAAGGTCTCACCAAAAAAAAGAAACATTAGAAACAAAAGGTTTTATTGGACAGAGGCCGGGTTTCCGTGGGCTCGTCCGTGGCTACAGTAAATAAGTAAATATAGAAGTGAGTCCTGTAGGCTGGCAGGGACTCTTTAAAGAGCAGCGTTTTTGTGGTGGAGGGAAAGATGATTTGATTAAAGGAAAGTGCCCTGCCCTTGTTATTCCCCTCTGATGGGTAACGGAGGGGGAAAATTAGCAGCGATGACGGGGACAAGGAGCATGGCAGCTAAGCTGTGAGAAAGAAAAAGAGTTTGCATTCACAGACAGATTCAGTCGACTGTCCAGTCACCTTTGCTTCCAGAGTGGTTAGTGGTTGTTTGTGTGTGTGTCTGTGTGTGTCAGTCAGCGTGAGTGTGAGCGCGTCTGTGCACCCACGTACTGTCTGACCTGGGTGAGGTGAAGATGTGACTGAAATGTTAAAAGTATGGAGTTAGAATGTCTCCTGTGGGCTGGATTTATAGTGTTGTTTATGTGTCTATGAGAAGTAACCACAGCAGACAAGCTGTCAGGACCTACTGCTGAGAGGTGTTTAGAAAGAGTTTCAAGCTCAAGTTTGTTTATTAATTATCATCACAATAAAATACACATACTTTATGGTGAAATGCTTGGTTCTGTATGAGCCCCTGAGAGTGCTTCATACAGTAAAAAAATGTAAAGTAAGTAAAGAGGAATATACATATATACAGTACAATATACAATCTAAAGTACAACCTTTGTACAATCTAAGTACAGTGAGTAAAAATGAGTAAACAGTGAGGTACAATGCCGAAAATGAGGTACAAAACTTGCAAGAGAAGGGGAGAAGAGATGTATATACAGTGTACATTTAGCATACACGCGCACACACACTATGCTTCAGACACAGACACATACAGTCACATACACAAACAAGATCCAGCGAGATCCAGTATTGCATCCCCTCATAACTCCAGGCCTGGTGGTTGGTGTGGTTTAGTTAAGTGCAGGCTTCAGAAAGTAGTCCAGTGGCTGGGATGGATGGATGTCTTAAGACAAAAGCATCCATCTCTCCCTCCGCCTCTATACAATATCTGCCTTGAGCCGGAGGAGGCGCATAATGGTCTGGTTTTCACTACAGGACCTAACACCTCTAGCTAGTGGTTAGTTACTACCGGTATGTTTGTCTAAAGGATGTTTTATTTTTTTTAAACCCTGGCCCTATTTACACATTCGTCTGGCATGATGTTGGCTAGTGCATGATGTTGACAAGTGCAAGTCACAATCTCACTTTAGTGGGGCTGGGGCAAGTGTTTTAGCCTTCAAAAGCCTTTTCCAAAATAGGAATCGGTATATCAGTATAATCAGATATGTCTTCATGTGTTCTACTGAGGACATGGTGGCAAACTGTACATCATGTAATTCAAAAGGACTCACAATGTATCAACTCCCTATGTTTTTCTCATTTATTGCATTAAAAGTCTAAATGTTTTTAGCTCTTCATCAGGTCAGTTTGAATGAAAGCAGGTTCAGGTGTTTCTCATAGGTGTGGTCATAGAAAGCCAATGGGATATCTATCACCATACCCATGAGATTTTGTTAGACCATAGCCCAAGAAGTCTTATCAATTTACGATTACATATCAATTTACATTTAAATATCAATTTACATTTAAATATCAATTTACGGGGAGCTCCCGTAGCTCACCGCATATCTCGGCGCTATTTCTGCGTCGGGGAAAACCGTGCTCGTCACGGATCTGGGGGACACGAGTTCGATTCCCGAACCCGCCGTCATTTCTCAGAATGTCTTCCCCTGCTCTACATCCCATTTCAACCTGTTTCTGTCGGTCATGCTTGACCAGAAAAGCGATAAACGCTAAAAAAATAAAGTTAAAAAAAAAAATATATATATATATCAATTTACATCTCATTGCTAAATTGACTGTCTAGTTCATATCCAAAAGACAAACACAGTGGGAGTAAACTTTGGCTTATGGCCTTCTTTGGTTCATAAGTTCCATATTGGAAAGTTCTAAGATGTATCATTTAAAATGTTCATGGTCATCACTTAATAACACACTAAATAATGTCCATCGAAGAGGAACAGCTAAACAACAACAATATACATGTTATCTGATTATCAAAAATTAAGCATATCACAAAAGCACATCATACTCTGACAAACTGTACATCATATCAAACATTATATGGAAGGTCATTTCCTGCATTCATTCATTACCTGCAATGCCCTTGTATTGTTGTGTATTTCACAAATAAAGAACTTGAACTTTTTTGTTGATGCTCCTGACTAATGGAACATCCTTAAACGCACTTTAAAGATCAATACTCTTCCAACTTAAGCACAATTCAAAACCATGATCACTAACCACTGTCTGTAACTGTTTTAGCTGATTTTCTTTGTTTTATCTTAATCTTTCCCGTTTTTAGCTTTTTTTTCTTGTTGTATTATTACTTCTAAACTTGTTTTATTTATTTCATCTGTAACTCGTCATCATTGGAAATAAGGGCGACCTCAATTGATTTTAATGAGTATAAATAAAGGTTTGATGCAGATGATGATGACTGGATTGTATTGGAGCCTGGTGATAGGATGCAGCACAGTGCTACGTTTCTCAATACTAAAGTGATCAGTGAAATTATGACCTGTACTAATCAACCTCATGCCAGACAAAATTAAATTGTAAATACAAATTAAATTACATTTAAAAAAAAAAATAAGAATTCATATAAGTTACTCATGTGTTTCAAGCCTAAAGCACAGTTCTATGTCGTTAATGGCTTGCTCAGCACCTGTTCTGCACTGTACTTCACTTCGTGCACGAGCACTGAATAAAAAATGCCACCATGTACCTTTACATCCCAACATCCGTCTGACCACACCCCCTTCCTCTTACCTTCATAAGCAGGTGTGTGGCCACCTACTCGCCTCCTTCTTCACTTTCACCACAAGGAAGTGCCTTCGGTAGATCCCCACTTGACGAGGTTGTTAGCTGAAGAAAGTTGAGACGTGTTTACATTGCTTATTTTTTTCTTCTCTCATAAATATTCGATAGAAAAATCTCTACTAAAAATGTCTACTTCGGAGAGTCACAGAGCCACTCTCCACCAGCGGTTCTCCATTTCCGCCTCCGTCGTGCGTTCTGGTGTGGGGCTGTTGCCTCTCTCGTGGTTGACAGCCACGCCCGGTAGGCGTCCGATGGGTAGTTTGCCTCTCCAAGGAGCTGGTGCACCGGTGCCGTCGCCTCTGCGATGGCCTGGTCATGGCTCTGGTTCCTCTGCTTCCGGGGAATCGTCCGCTGTTGAGCGGCCGGTTCCTTTGGTTCCAGAGGATTTGAGACGCAAACTTTTTGCGTCTGCTCGCTCCCGTCGCAAGATGGTGGCTTGCAGACGCGAACGGCCTGGGTTTGGTGAATTGCTGGAGCCCAGTGAGGATGCGTCGGTCTCTACCTGCCCAATGGAAACAGAGGATTACATGGTAGAGGCAGACGGGTTCTTATTTGAAGGCCCTGTGGAGACATGTATCCCGCCCATCCAGGTAACACTGGAGGGGGGTGAAATGTCTCCTTGGGGCGCCTTGTTTGAAGACGTCGGGGAAGACCCTCTGACTCGTCGGCAGGATGCCCTACTATCAGCCACATCGGAATGTGGCTCCTTGACCAGTCGTAGCCTGCTGCATGTGAGGGATGCGGGCTCGGTGGAGGAAAGTCTGCAGGGGGAACTGCAGGCTTTGTTTCCCGAGCTTATGGCGGTGGCGGCCGTTGCCGCAGCCACTGCCTGTTCCTGTCCCTGATGATCTAATAGGTGAGAGGGGTGGACGTTGTCTACCCATTTTTCCCCTCAATGGGGGCCTATGTTCGTCGGGGCCAGGTGGTGTCCCACATCATTGGCCTCACCCCCGCCTACATACAAGTTACGCGGGTGGCGGGTTTGGTCGAAGGTATGAGAGAGGGCGTGCCACGGCTTGATAGGCCGATGGCCGCTCTCCTCTGTCCGGAGGTGGTCTGGGAGCCGTTACGCAAGCCGGTTCCTCAAGGGAAATCGGCGAGGCGGTTGGCTTATTGGAGCAACCAGTCATTCATCTCTGGAACACAATCTCTGGCTGCCGCGTCTAACGTCGCGCAGCTGGCAAGATTCATATCCGGGATATTGACGGGCGGCATGGAGCTGAGTGATGTCCAACATGACCAGCTCACCCAGGCGGCAGGAGCTGTCCTGCATCTGACTCAGCTGCAGGCCATAGCCGCTGGGAAAGTGCGAGCCCTGGCGACTCTAACCCAGCGCCACCTTTGGCTGGAGCAGGCCCGTGTGCCGGAGAAGAAGAGAGGTCCTCTTCTAACGGCCACCCTCTCCGATGCTGGACTGTTCGGGAAGGCCCTGCACTTGATGACCTCGACGTGCAGAGAAATGCAGGAGGAGCGCTCCGTGCTTCAACCTCATTTTCCCCCTCCCGACATCGCTGGTGGAGTCAGACGGCTGCCACGTCGTCGAGCTTCCTCCGCCGTGACTGCTGCTGCTACCACCGCCACTGCTGGCCCTTCGAAGAAGGCCAGGAGGAGAGAGGGCGCCGCCGCTGCAGCCGGCCCATCTGCGCCTGGAGGAGACGGTAGGGATCGCCGTGACCAGCCGCCGATTGTCTACCGTCCCTCCGGGACTTCCCGGGGTGGCAAATCCCGAGCGGCTCGAGGCGGCAGGCGCCGCTAGGCCCAGTGACTTTTTTCCCCTGTGGTCCCCTCTGTTAATCCCCTCCCCGGCCTCTCATATAATTTTGTTCGACAATAAAAAAGTCCCCTCTAAAGGGGGACTGTATTTTTTGTTAACAAACTGTGTGTTTCTTCACCAAAACATATGATGAGGTTGCAAAGTGTGAATCTTCACTAGTATACATTGATAGAAGGGTTGCGTTCGTGTTATGAGCTTAAGCAAGGTCTGCAGCCTACACTCGGTTATAGAATGGTTTCTACCTCGGCCTGACACTCCACATGCAGGTAGAGGCTAGTTGTATGGTCTGTTGCTTACACAAGTAATGTTGAGCTACAACACTGTTGTGTTAGTTGCAGTAATGCTCGTATACACACGTTCCACGGCCCAGCCATTCGCTCTCTCTATCGGTGTTTTTCTATGTACAACATAGGATGCGGGTGTAGGATTCACACACACACGCGACTTGGTTTTGTTGTAAACCCTGTTCACAGTTATCTGTGGGTAGCGTGCATTGTATTAGCTTGCGCTATTTCATTAGCATTTTACCAAAGGTATCATATGCTACAGTTGTTATTGTGTGCAGAGGGAAGGGTTTGTGAGGGGGTGCCGAATAAACCCCTCCTTCCCTCTTCTGATTGGTCAGGGGGGTTTACTCATCTCCTGTTAGGCCAGTCGGGGCCAAGCCGTCAGGCGACTTGGCAGGGAGGGGGGGAGGGTTGCCCTGACTCTGCTCCTATTAAAAACAGGCGTTGAGTGTTGGGTTTCCCCCCGTCATGGCATATGTCACTACGCACGTTGCTATGACGATGGCTTCCGTGAGTTGGATCTTTACGTACGATCTGTTGTGTCAAAGTGTCGGGATAGAGCGTAGGACTTACGGGTCCACTACGCTCGATTTTATGTGTAACTTGAGTCAGTTGGTCACATGACTCGTAGTTACCATGGCTTTTTCATTCTACAACTCACGTGGGAAGGCTCTCTGGGGAATTTCAGTCTGAAGTCCTCTGTGATAGGGGTGACTGGATGTAAAAATGTAAACAGTTTTACCCTCGGCTGTGTAAAATGGGATTCATGTCTGTTGGTGCTTCCTTCTTTTTAATAAAAAGAGTTGGAGTATAGGAAGCGCCACACCCCTCTTGTCGTTTCCCCTGGGCGCCTTGGGGATTCACTGAAAGGTCTAAATAGCCTGTTCATTGATGTGGTTGTGTCCCGACGCACGCTTAGTGCTAGCTCGGGGTGTTCTGTTAAGGATCATGCGGGTAGCTAGTACGCCTTGGTTGCTTGTGGTTAAAACAGCGTTTTTATAAAGCAACTGGGATGGAGGTTTTTTCCTCTTCCGACAACCTGTTATTGGTTCTCGACGGATTCTTGTTCATATCTGGGGGATGATAACGGAATGGATCTGAACATATGTAGAGGGGCACGCCCTTGGGGTGGGCCACCGAGCGCGGTTCACACCGGCCCGTCTGGGTGGCGCCCTCTTTTCATGTTTTAGATCAACACGCATATCTGCCCCTTCTCCTGGAGTAGGCATGTCGGCGTGGTTAGGGCACGGGACTGGTTCTGGTCACGCTGGTCCAGGTCAGTTAACCCGTTTGTCCGCCGGGGATGCAGATCTGCTGTTCTGGTACCCTGAGGGACTTGGGCTTTTTTCCAGGGGGGAAAAAGGCCGGGTCGGCCCGGGGCGTCACAAGGTTAGGCGTTATAGAGACCCTTGTTGGGTACTTTGTACCTGGCACTATCATAAGGGGCTGGTTCTCTTTTCCGCACCTCTCTCACGCATAGCGGAGAGGGGGCTGTTGGGGTGGTCTTCTGGACCTCCTCTGGTAACCCTGTGTGCTTCCCGGGCTGCCGGGCCCGGTCCGAAGTAAAGTTTTGTTGATACCGTAGACCTGGGATAACCCTTTTTTTATAGGAACAACCACCGCATCTGGTAACGACAGGGTGGTTGGTTCCCTGGTGTGTTGGAGCAGAGTCAACTCCCGGGTTACCCGGCTGAGTGTGCCCCTGCACGTTCATGACGTCTGCCAATCGTGTCAGCCTTCTTTGCCTCGACCCCTCTGGGTGGGTTTTTTTTAATGGAGGCTTCGTCATGGTGGTCAACAACGCCAGCGTCCGCACCTTCCGCCGGGAGGGCTGTTTTCCAGCTGACTCCTTTGGCGCCTGTCTCGTCCGCAGTGCTCCAGGCTCGGGTTACAGCCTGTTGCCTGGTTTCCCCGGTACGCTGCCTGCTTCCGTTGGTTAACCTTTTGAGTGCTTACGGCCATGCTGACTGCCTGTTCTACAGGGTCAGTATGCCGGGCGGTGTGCTATTGGGGGGTAAGGGCCCGCTCTTGGAGGGGCCTTATCCGAATACGCTGGCGATGTGGGGGGCGGTGTCACTAAGTGACCACCTGGTGGGGTCTTGATGCCTGGCGTCATTGACCTCTCCGGGCCCCCTTTTTCCAAGGGATCCAGTCCCTTCAGTGGGTCTGGGTCTTCCTTCGCGCTCCACTGCTACGGCCTTGCCACGGGGTTGGGTTTGCTCTTGACCCCCCGTGATTTTGGGGGCAGTAACGTGGTTGTTCCCTCGTTCGTTCCCGGGTGGCATGCGGGTTGTGCGTGTGTGTAGTCGTGGGGTCAAGCCACGGTCTGCTCACCCTGTGCGTTGTGTTGCTTGAGTGCCTCTTCGCACGGTTGGATCCGTCGCCCTCCCGTGAACCTCCAATAGGGGGGGTATCCTCCATTAGGGAGGGTCGGGGGGGCTCAGTCCTCCCCGGTCTGATGGTTGTGGGGGGCCTCAGCGGGGTACATTGGTCGGGCTATGGCTCCCGCTCAGCCCCTGTTGCAGAACAGGTGCTGAGCAAGCCATTAACGACATAGAACGAAGGGTTATGTATATAACCCAGTTCTATGAGTTAAATGGTGCGCTCAGCACCTGGACGCCGCTGCGGCCCTTGATCTCGCCTTGTGGTGAAAGTTTGGGAAGGAGGCGAGTAGGTGGCCACACACCTGCTTATGAAGGTAAGCGGAAGGGGGTGTGGTCAGACGGATGTTGGGATGTAAAGGTACATGGTGGAATTTTTTATTCAGTGCTCGTGCACGAAGTGAAGTACAGTGCAGAACAGGTGCTGAGCGCACCATTTAACTCATAGAACTGGGTTATATACATAACCCTTCGATATGTGAATTCCTAAAATGTGTCTTTCCCTGACATTTATTTCCCCCCTTTTCCCGATTTGTTTCAATAGGTGTGTATTGTTGGCTACAGATGGATTTGTAAGTTTTAACAAAATATAAATAGCGCTCTAAATCCTACGTTGTAGAGTCAGTGTCGATCATGACGGCCCGGTGGTCAGAGAGACTGTCCCTGTAAACAGGAAGCTACCGGTTTGATCCCTGCAACAGCCAGTGTGTCTATCCCTGATCTGACCCCTTCGTGACCCTGTGTTCTGACATTTCTGGTGAAATGGCTCTACTTGTACAGTACAGACACTTTCTGTAAATAATTGACTATTTTATTTAATTTGATCTTACTACTACTACTACTTATTGTTACCATTCTTGTATTCATTGTCGTTTCTTAATTGTGCACTATTGAGTCTGAGCTCGAAACACAAAAATGTCATTGATTGATTGATTGATTGATTGATTGATTGATTGATTGATTGATTGATTGAAAATTGTATTAACAGATTGCAGAATGGGTACAATACAGTATGGCTCAATATACACACAATTGTTAAGGGGATACAGACCAGAGAAAGACTTTCGTCTTGTTTACATCAGGGTCCCCCATTTTCAATTCATCATTCATCATTTCACTCCCACATCAAATCCGTCACCAAGTCTGCCTTCTACCACCTCAAAAACATCTCCCGTCTCCGACCCTCACTCTCAGACTCTGTGGCTGAGACCCTGATCCACTCATTCATCACCTCCCGGTTGGACTACTGTAATGGAGTCCTGTTCGGGGTACCCAGCAAAGCCCTGGACAGGCTCCAGTATGTTCAGAACTCAGCTGCCAGGGTTCTCACTCACACCAAGCCCTGGCAGCACATCACCCCCACCCTCATCCACCTCCACTGGCTTCCAGTCAAGTTCCGCATCACCTTCAAACTCCTGTTCCTCACCTACAAATCCCTCCATGCCCTCGCCCCCCCGATACCTGTCTGATCTCCTCCACCAGTACACTCCATCCCGGAACCTACGATCCTCTGATCTAGGTCTCCTCTCCATCCCTTGCACCAGGTTACGGACTTTTGGGGACAGAGCCTTCAGCGTGGCGTCCCCTACCCTCTGGAACTCTCTCCCCCACGAAATCCGCAACGCCCCAACCCTGGACACCCTCAAATCCGCTCTAAAAACACACCTCTTCACCAAGGCTTTTCCCCATCAGTTAGTTTAGATTAGATTAGGTCCATTATCCCTTACCTTCCCTCATCCCCCCCCCCCCCCTATTTTCCTTGCCCTATTTTTTTTCCTGATTGTGAAGCGACCTTGGGTTCTATGAAAGGCGCTATATAAATTTGATCTATTATTATTATTATTATTATTATTATTATTATTATTATTATTATTATTATTATTATTATTATTATTATTATTATTATTATTATTATTATTATTATTAATTATTATTATTATTATTATTATTATTATATGACATACACGACATACAGATATACAGATATATATCATGACATTTATGATATACAGATATACAGTACTGTTACATCCAGACATTTATGCCATACAAGATATACAAATATACAGTACTGTTAAAGAGACAGAGATCCTAAAAGAAAATATATACATTAAAGGGGGAAGAAACTGTACATTAGGAGGGGGATGGGTGGGTTCGGGGTTTGGAGATTTACGGGTCCAGTTTAGAATTGCAGCCTCCCCGTAGGTGCTCTTTGAGGGCAGTTTTGAGGGTGGGTAAATAAATATTATTTAAATACAAATTATTATTATTATTAATAAACATTATTTTATCACATCACATTATTTTATGGCTGTGGGTAGGGCGTTCCACATTGTTGTGGCATAATTGCGAAACGTGTTTAGTCCCTTGTTTGAGCCAAATCTGGGTTGTACATGATTTGTGGAACTCCCTCTGGTGTTGTGGTCGTGGAATTCACTGACCTTTGGGAAGTATTTCGACATGTACATGGGTATCTTTGTGGTGTAGTGTATCTTGTAAACCAGGCCCATTGCAAGTTGCTGTACTCGGTCGTCTACTCTAAGCCACCCTAGGATGTCAAAATGGGCAGGGGTGATGTGGGTTTTAGGAGTAAGGTCAAGCAGTAGCCTGACCAGTTTGTTTTGTGATGTTTGTAGCCTTGTTTTTAGGGCCTTTGAGGTGCTTTGGTACCATGAGGTGCAAGCATAGTCGTAGTACCCTTGAATGAGTGCTCCTGTTAGAGTCTTCACAGTATTCTTGCTTACCAGAGAGGAGATCCAGTACAAGAATCTTGTTCGTTGGTTGACTTTTTTGATTACATTGGTTGCCATTTTGTCACAGGAAAGATCTGCCTCTAGGATGGAGCCCAGGTATGTAATTTCATATTTCCTTGTGACAATATTGTCGCCCACTGTAACAGAGAAGCCGAAGAGAATGGACTCTGTTTTACCCAGGTGTAATGATAGTTTGTTATCAGCGAGCCATGTGCAGATTTTGCCTAGTTCAGAGCTGTAACTTGTTCTTGTCAGAGACCAGCAGGGCTGAGTCGTCCGCGAAACAGGAACAAGTTGCAGTCATAAGCTGATGACATGTCATTTGCATAAATTAGGAACAGTAACGGTCCTAGTATGCTTCCTTGTGGAACACCGCAGCTCACTGTCCCTGTATTGTTTAAAAAAAAGAAAGAATTTATCTACTTTTTCTCCCCATTTTCTATTTTTCTCCCATCCCAATTTCGTATTATCCAATTCTACTCTCCCCTGTCTCGAACGTTGTTAGACCATGCCTCCCACTGGTCGGCTGCAATGTGGACAAAGCCTTGCATCACGTGTCCCCTCCGGTACACGAGGAGGCAGCCGTCGCATCTTTTCACCTGCACAGCGCGATCTCTCAGTGGCGAGGAGTAACGCGTGGGAGGCTCACGCTGCCCCTGATACTTCCTGATTCTGCTGTACAGGCGCACCAACCGACCTGTAGGAGTCGCTGTCCACAACGTCCGATCCCCACCCACCGGCTTTCCCACCCCCTAATACTGCCAATTGTATTAGTATGAACGACCAGCCAAGCCGGAAGCAACGCCGAGAGCTGGGCTCGAACCCAGCATCTCCTGCGTTAGTGGTGAGCGCCTTGCCCACTGCGCCACTTAGCCGCCCCCTACTGTCCCTGTATTATTGTGTATTTGACAAATAAAGAACTTGAACTTGAACAGTATGTATAGCTCACTACATTGTGTGTAATATGGTCATTTAGAGCTGGGGGGGAAATCCTAAAAAAGAAGCCCTACTTGGCCTTACCGGCTCAGTGGCCTCGTGGGTAGAGTGTCCGCCCTGAGTTCGGGAGGCTGGGAGTTCAAGCCCCGGCCGAGTCATACCAAAGACTATTTAAAATGGTACCCATAGCCTCCCTGCTTGACACTCAGCATCAAGGGTTGGTTTGGGGGGAAGTCCTTGCGACATACTAGCATCATGTCCAAGGGGTGTACTTGTACATCAAGCTGCCTCACGCTACGGAAACAGGAGATAGGCTCCTGCCCCATGTGCCGTTACGGCTCGAGAACCATTGGTTCTCAAAGACAACTTGGCCTTACTGTGGAGTGTGGAACAATGACTATTGAGAACCAGACTGGGGCTATAGGCAATAATAAGAGACAGCACTCCTAGGGAGGGTTGAGGCTGGGGGGGAGGGGTTATATGGATCACTTGGTGCATGTTTTGGTGCTCACAAAACTATGTAGAGTGAGGAGTGATTTTGGGGTTGATAGTGGACGGGTGATCCACTTTATAGTTTTTGTTTATTTGATATGTCGGTTTTTATTTGTATGTTTATTTTTATTTAGAAAAGATGACAAATTAAGCATGTTTAATGGAATGCCTTGTTTGATGGGAACTCTTTACAATAAAAAAAAACATTTGAAACATTGTCTGTAACACAGAGAAGTAGAGCAGGCTAGGTAACAGAGAGAGAGAGCAGGCCTGCGCTGTAGGGGCCAGGGGGCGCAGAGTCCCGGCCTGCTCTTCTTAAAGAAGGTTATCCAGACTCCAGAGGTACTCAAGGTTACATAACTGTCTATCTCACACACTCATGCCTAGATCTACTGAATATGGCCAGCTTGGGTATAAACTATTAAGGGAAACACTTTTCTAAGTGTAGATATTAAAGAACTATTTGAAAAGAGTGCCACGCTAGGGGTGAAGTGCAGGAGGTGTAGAGTGTACTGCATATATTGAAGACTAGAGGGCAGTATGCAGGAAGAGCTTGATATGAACAATAGGCTACATTTATTTCAATGTATTGTGACAGATCTCCTGCACATCATTAGTCCAACCACATCTCACGTGCACACACCCAGTCCCACACACAATTTTCTTTTTGTGTTTTTGACCCTTTTTGACTGAATCACAACCATTCTTTTGCTTTTCCCCTCTGGATTCTGCCCTGAATTCAATAAATATTTGTATTGATTGATATTGCTCTTGTGTGGACACTATTTGAATTTGTTTGTATTTGAACCATGGCGAGCCTGAACACTACCAGGTTTGTCACCGTATACAGTATATACTTTTTGCAATACAATTTGTAAAATAAGTGATTGTGCTTTGAGAGTAAACTGGTGTTTCTCAATTAAATAGTGCAAAAATGTGTATTCTCAGGAAAATACTGATATCAATAATGTCCACGTACTTCATCTTGACTCTGAAGAACACTGGAAACGCTGGTAGTGAGTAATTCCATTCAGTCTGGACAAGTTGTAGAGTGCTGTAATGTTAAGTCGTGTGAGAAACTGTAATAGCGCTGTAGGAAATTCCCAGCATAGATAATATTACAACAGGATCCTCACTCACTCTCAAACACGTATTACATACTCACAAACACACACACACACAGTATCACCATACACACATTTGAAGTTTGCAATGGGGCTGAGCCTGTGAGCCGAGGTTAAATCTGACTAAAGCCTGAATGCCTGTAACTGGTAAGCCCAGGAGCTTCAGAGGTACCACTGACAAACTAGCTGGGTTCTAGCTGTGGATAAGAGCCTGTGAATAATGCAGTGCTTTTAATAGCCCTCTGATTGACAGTTGCAGGTAATAAAATCACGGACTGCATGGTACAGTATGTCTGAAGAGGTAACATAGATAGAGGGTGGTGTTGGTTGTCCATGCATGTGTGTACGTACACACACACACACACACACACACACACACACACACACACACACACACACACACACACACACACACACACACACACACACACACACACACACACACACACACACACACACACACACACACACGACAGAGAGAGAATGTCTGTGTTGAGTACCAAGGAGTCTTTTGTGGGGTCATCAGATTGAACTTTAGACACAATAACATCACGTTTTCACTGTCACTGCTATATTTTAACAAAACAGAAATGTGTGGAAAGCCTTTGTACATTGGACTATCCATTGTAAATGCAAGGCCTTAACAAGAACCGGCTACCTTCCCCACTCCTCCAGTCCATAGCACCAGACATCCTCCCATTCCTAACTGCAACCATCAACTCCTCACTCAACTCGGGGGTGGTCCCCACCTCCCTAAAACAAGCCAGAGTCACGCCCCTCATAAAAAAACCATCCCTGAACCCTACCGTCATAGGCAACTACCGTCCTGTCTCTCTTCTCTCCTTCCTTTCTAAAACACTTGAACGTGCTGTATCCAACCAACTTACTGCTTATCTCTTACAGAATGACCTCCTAGACCCTAATCAGTCAGGCTTCAGGACTGGTCACTCCACAGAGACAGCCCTCATTGCGGTCACAGAGGCACTTCACTTAGCAAAAGCGAAAGGCCTCTCCTCTGTCCTGATTCTCCTAGATCTATCTGCAGCCTTCGACACAGTCAACCACCAGATCCTCCTCGCGGCCCTCGCAGGAATGGGAGTGGCTGGCTCTGCGCTGACATGGTTGTCATCATACCTCAATGACCGCTCCTACCAAGTGTCATGGAGAGGGACCCTGTCGGCCACCCGCCCCCTGCGGACGGGTGTCCCCCAGGGCTCGGTTTTAGGACCCCTTCTCTTCTCCCTCTACACTAAATCACTGGGTAACATTATCACGTCTCATGGCTTCTCCTACCACTGTTATGCCGACGATACTCAACTCTTCCTCTCCTTCCCTCCCTCAGATATCCACGTCTCTGAGCGGATCTCGGCCTGTCTGTCCGACATCTCCGCCTGGATGACGACCAACCACCTCAAACTGAACCTAAGCAAAACAGAATTGCTCCACCTGCCGGCCAAATCCTCCCCCCTGACCGACCTTTCCATCACAGTCGAGAATGCAGCTGTGACCGCGTCCCCGACCGCCAAGAACCTTGGTGTTGTCCTCGACGACCAGTTGAACTTCTCTGCTCACATCGCAGCGACAACCAGAACCTGCCGATTCCTCCTGAGCAACGTCAGAAGGATACGCCCCTTCCTGACAAAAGAAGCCACCCAACTCCTCGTCCAATCAACAGTCATCTCCCGCCTCGACTACTGCAACGCACTGCTCGCTGGCCTCCCGGCCACTGCCACTAAGCCTCTTCAACTCATTCAGAACGCAGCGGCCCGCCTGATCTCAAACCTACCGAAGTCGGCCCATGTCACCCCACTTCTTAGGGACCTGCACTGGCTCCCCATTGCTGCACGAATCCGCTTCAAGGCCCTTGACCTAGCATACCGTGCGGCAAAGGGAACTGCTCCCGCCTACCTCCGGTCAATGGTCTCTAACTACACACCCTCAAGACCCCTACGCTCTGCATCTTCTGGCCGCCTCAGACCTACTCCTATCCAAGCTCCGGGAGGGTCATCAAAGAGAAGTCGCCTATTCTCAGTCCTTGCCCCACAATGGTGGAATGAACTACCCACCCCAGTTAGGACAGCCGAAACACGTCCAATCTTTCGCCGTCGACTAAAGACTCACTTCTTCAACCATTATCTGAATTAAAAAAAAAAAAAAAAAATCTAACCCTAACTAACCATACTGTCATGCACTTGTCCTAATAAACTAACCTACACTGTAGCACTCAACACTTTGATGAACATTGTTACTCAGCTGATAGAGTTGTGCTCTTCCTGATGGCTTGTCGTACAGAACTTGTAAGTCGCTTTGGATAAAAGCGTCAGCTAAATGACTAAATGTAAATGTAAATGTAAACCAACAGGTTACTGTATGTCCCCTGGTTTAGACACATCCACACAAGTTGGATCAGTTGTCTGACATTGAGAGATCGGTTCACTGTGTGTGTGTGTGTGTGTGTGTGTGTGTGTGTGTGTGTGTGTGTGTGTGTGTGTGTGTGCGCGCTGTGACATTGATATGTGATGTAATGTGGACTGACAGTCTGTTCTCAGTCTGAATGGAAACATAGAAACGGACAACAGCTGCATTGTGAAGCGTGAATGTGACAAAGTCACTAGCGCAGCACATGCTCACTTTATCATGCCTCAATTTTCCCAGCATGCAACGTAATGTGAACATTATCACTATTAATACAATCACATTTTATTGTAAAGAAAACTTATATTTTCTCTGAAAACACCTATGAGAGCCTTTCATTTAAAAAGAAAACCAATTGCAAATTCCTCCCACAGAGAATAGCTAGCTATGATATAACATAGACTACGTTATTTTTTGCTCCTCGTCAGCAATGCCCTACAACAGATGTGTGTTGCATAATACCTCACTATATGCAGGGGGAAAAAGGAACAGAGCGAGCGCTGAAAATCTCTCCACCCCCTCGGCCGTCTTGACTCACGTCCACAATGTTCCAGACTTCTGTGGGTCAGTAGAGTAAACATTATATCAGGAGTGGTGTTCTTCTGTTTTACTTCCACCGGAAGAAAGTACTCACACAAGTACAGAAGTAGTAAAGCACATGTGTGCATTATGTCTTCACTTGAATGAATGTGTACATGAAGAAATGCATTCTGCAGTATCACAAGATTGATTTGGAAATGGCCTCCTTCACCACCACTGTACTTTCACTTACAGTAACATGAGGGGGATGATTTTATTATCTTTGAACCCTCAGGCACTGGACAACATAGGGGAAACTGGGGTAGGTTGAGCCACTTTTCATATTCAGGATCATGAAGGCAATTATAGTTTTGTTGCTAACTGATATATATATCAGCATATATTTCAGAATGTTGGGATTCCCTACAGACAATCAGAATCAGGGTGAACATAACCGTTTTGATAATATAGTATGTCCATTTACTTGGGGTAAATTGAGCATAGGAGCGGGGTAAGTTGAGCCATCTCCCTCCTTCCATCCCTACTTCCTCCCCCCGCCCTCCCTTCTCCCCTCCCCTCTTCTAACACCGCTCCCCATATACCCCCACCTCCTCCCCTCCCTGGATTAAGATATTCCACAGTTATACTATACTCAGGCCCGGACTGGCCATCGGGAGCATCGGGAGTTTTCCCGGTGGCCTGGCCTGCGCAGATGAAAAAAAAAAATATATATATATTATAATAATGATCTCTCTCTCTCACTCACACACACACAAAGGGAGCCGCATGTGATTGGTGGAGGCGGGACCAGGCCATACAACTGATTGACAGCGGAGACGGCGAATGGAATGGTAGATGGCACTTCTGCAGAATGACAGGGAGAGACAGAGCGAAAGACAAAAAATGTCTAGCATAACCTGCACTTGAAGATGGACAGTGGAAAAAATAGGAATGGTGGTGCAGAGAGGGAGAGAGAGAAAAAAAGAAAGTCCCTTGCAGGAGATGCCACTAAATGCGGCAAAATTTACCAAATGTTTTCTTGCACCAGGTTAGTCAGTGATAAAAATAAACATGCTAGCTACTGCTAGCTAACATAGCTAATGTTACCATGCATCATCATCGTCCCCTGTCAAAAGCCCAATGTTAAAGCTGCCAAGAAACTGGACAATCAATAATTTAACCCTTGTGTCTGAAAACTAAAGTGTAACACTCTTACAATTAGGCCAATTAGGGGACAAAATTGTCCTCTTCAAAAACGCCATAAAAATATTATTATATTGAAATACTTTTCCACTTTTTTTCTTTCGTATATCTTTTATTCAACTTCAGCCCTGACCATAAATTATTATTTTTTTTATAATTTTTTTGTAATGTCAGATTAAAAATTAAATACTCCCACTTTTCTGAAACGAGTTGTTGTTAAATCTGAAAAAAAGAGCCTGTAATAATCCCCCCCAGAAAAATCTAATTTGCATTTGATATATTGAAAATATTTAGTTTTTTATATAATATAAGTGTTTTTTTTAACAATAATTTGTGATGCCATCACACACACTGGCATTTAAAGGGTTCAAATTATAAAATTCCTGCACCAGAATGCAGGAAATTAAGTCTTTGTAACTAAAAAGTGGCCTGACTGGGGCTATATTTCGCACTATATTTCCTGGCCTGAATGATTTCCCCAGTCCGGCCCTGGCTATACTATATGAAATAACAGTCACGGATAACAATCACGGATACCAACTAAAACTAGAAAATGTTATCACATCACACCAGTTTGTCCTCCTTACACTGGCTTCCTATTCAAGCCAGATCTGACTTTAAAGTGCTACTCCTCACCTACAAAATGTTTAATGGGCTCGCCTCGCACCGCTCTATCTATCCGATCTCATCTCACGATATTCGCCCACTCGTGCTCTGCGCTCACAAAATGCTGGGTTTCTATCGATTCCTAGGGTTAAAAAGAAATCCGCCGACCGCCGGCCACAGAGCCTTTGTCTACCGCGCTCCCTACCTGTGGAATAAATTACCTGCCGTCGTCAGGGGCGCCTGCTCTGTCGAAGCTTTTAAATTCAACCTACCCTGATCTCACCTAGTTGGGGACTGACCCTTAGCTTAATCTGCCTAGTTTAGTTAGGATGTCTGTTATCTGCTCCCATGTCTGCTTCTCTGCAGACTTGGGAGAATATTTTAACCCCTGTCTCCGTCTCTGAGTGAATTTATCGATATAGACATTCCAGTGACCTTCTCTACATCATACTGTACATGAGCACCACCGGTCCCATGGAACTGCTGCATACCGCCTTCTGTCTGGTCTGCAGTGTTGAACCTTACCTGCTCTGCCTTGACCTATTCTGAGTGGTTTCTCCTGCCCCCTGGAGCGTCTTGTATCTCATCCTGTTTACATACGCTTGCAGTAGTTCTTAGTTCTATCTATTACTTAAATTTCTCAATTATCTTATATACTTTGATTCAATTGTCACCGTGCATGCCTGTCCTGGTTCATTGCTGGGTTAAGTACTTCTATTCTATTCACATATATGCTTACTACATGTATCTATTCTATTCACATACATGCTTACTACTTGTATCTATTGCTATGGCCGCTCATCACAAACATGCAAACTATCTAACGCCTGTCCCGTCTCTCTGTGAGAGGTTGTCTTGTGGTGATGACCGGAGTGGTGGACGTCCCGTGATGATGCGATCCTCTCTACGCCGCCCCCATACCTCAAGTGGATCCGTCATCAGCTCTATTTTCAATCTTTCAAAATGTTCTTATATACCCTAGTTGCTATTGCATGTACTTGTTTGTTTCATTACATGTAGTGCATGCTTATCAACTGTTTTATTGCAACACTACTATCACCGACATCTAACGCCTATCCCTGTCTCCCTGTGAGCGGTTGTCTCCTGGTGATGACTGGAGTGGTGGACGTCCTGTGATGATGGCTGGGAGGATGCAATCCCCTCTACGCCGCCCCCATACCTCCGTCATCAGCTCTATTTTCAATCTTTCAAAATGTTTATATACCCAAGTTGCTATTGCATGCACTTATTTGTGTTCATTACACGTATATATGTGCATGCTTAAAGGATAACTCCACTATTTTGGGAAATTAGCTTATTTAACATCTTCCCTGGAGTTAGACAAGAAGATGCATACCTTTTTTGTCTCTGTGCGTGCATTTTAGCTTTGGGAATAGATGCTCCGTTAGCATAGCTTAGCTTCATCACTGGAAGTAAGGCAGGACAGTAGCCTTACAGTGCCTTACAGTGTATTGCAAGGTCTGACATTGACCAAACTTGATATGCATGACCTTGGTGGGCTCTAGGTCAACTCCTGAAAAGGGGGTCAATGTCAGACTTTGCAATCAAAAGTTAGGGGGCTAATAACCCTTGCCATAATTTCAGTGCGCCCCTAACTTTTGATTGCAAGGTCTGACATTGACCCCCTTTTCAGGAGTTGACCTAGAGCCCACCAAGGTCATGCATATCAAGTTTGGTCAATGTCAGACCTTGCAATACACTGTAAGGCACTGTAAGGCTACTGTCCTGCCTCACTTCCAGTGATGAAGCTAAGCTATGCTAACGGAGCATCTATTCCCAAAGCTAAAATGCACGCACAGAGACAAAAAAGGTATGCATCTTCTTGTCTAACTCCAGGGAAGATGTTAAATAAGCTAATTTCCCAAAATAGTGGAGTTATCCTTTAACAACTGTTTCGCTTGTTTTATTGCAACACTACTATCACCAGGGGGGACCCTGATGTAAAGAAGACAAACGTCTTTCTCTGGTCTGCATCCCCTTAACAATTGTGTGTATTGAGCCGTACTGTATTGTACCCATTCTGCAATCTGTTCAATAAAGTTTTCATTCATTCACCAACATCTAAGAAGGGAGATCCCCCCTTGAACGGCCCTTCCAAGGTTTCTCTCCTCCACATTGCCTGTGGTGCATTTTTTCCCTATTGCTAGGTTTTAGTTGGTTTTTCTTACCTTCGCGTGGGGTATGTCTGGGAGTGTTGCATTCATTTATAAAATGTATTTGAAAATGTTTGGACTTCATGGTGTTTTTGTTTTGTTCTTGATTTATTGTGATGTTTCTTCTTGACTTGTTTAAAGAAGACGTGTCCAGCCCATGGGGACATTAACGTGTGTTGTCGGGCCTTACAAATACATTTGATTTGAAATTTCACTACTTCAAATGTACAATGTACTTTTATTTATTAAACACAATACAGCCTAGCTTTGTTTTATTATTGCATTTGAAACCATTTCAACATAGGCCTGAGAATGCCATAAAGTGTGGTCTGAAAGAAAACGCTAAATCTGAATTTGAAAAATAACAAACATCTGAACAGAAACACTGGCTCAACTTACCCCAGAGATACCATATGTAATTAATTAGCCCTAACAGCTAAAATGGTGCACTTTCATGCTAGGTTTACTACCTCATGTTGCAGCTTATAGATACCCCAACTGAGGTATAAAACACATTTTAAATGATCTATGTTGGTCTAAACGCAATCCTTGTGAAACTCACTTTCATGAGTGAAAAAGTTTTTTTGGACATGCATGTCTAACCACGTTAGCCATGTGGCTCTTACCTTCAGATTCCATGAAATTGTTTCCTAGAAACAAGGGGTGGCTCAATTTACCAGTCTCCCCTACACTGAAACCCCATTAAGTCTCATTCTAATGTATTTATGGGCATTGGTCTCGGCTTTTTAAGCAGGAAAGACTTCAGGTGCTCATTGATTGCAAAGGATTTGCAAACAACTACCAATTATGATTACTTTAAGTGTGTTGATATTGTACAAAGTTGTCTTCTAAGATGAGATACTGTATGAAAAGGGCTACAGTTCCTAGATGGTTCACCTGATATGGAAGTCAATTACCTCAAATTAAAGCTAAAAGTTCCAATTCAAATCCGATGTGCTGCAAAACAACAAGAATGTCACTATATATGTATATTTACATTCCTTCATCTGGGCTGTACCGATAGTGAGCTCTGAAAGCTACAAAAGCATAGAACAGATAACGTTCACTGTAGTAGTTAGAATGCTGTAACTGCTCCTATAGTAGTAAAAACCGGCAGGAGTGGTATTGTTGTAACCATAGATATACATTTGTAACTGCTACCCTGGAAGCGGACTAGTCGGCTTTCAGGCTCCGTAAACTGACTGAACCACGCATGTTAATACTGCTGTACAGACCAAATTCCTCACCCAGCTCAAGACTACACGGGTGTTCTACCAGGGTTCATAGACAATTCAATGTTTTTATTTTATTTGTGCTTTATTTATACAGGCAAAACACATTAGAATGAGATATTTTTCATGCGCAATCTATTTACAATAGACAAAACAAGTATAATTCTGACAAATTTAAGAAAATGTATATCAATTAACAAAAAAAAAAGTAGAGTTCAAAACTTTGAAAGGAATGAACCGTTATAACGTTAAGGTCCTCAGTAGTTCATTTCATTTGTAGGGGGAATTCAAGGATTTCCACTGAACCCTGCCACATGAAACCCAGCCCATGTACCGGTCATTTTAATGAACATTAAACCATACGTTCAAAATGCCCAATGTCTTAACAGGATGATCAATTTGGAATTTTTGAACACGCCACACGAGGGTGATTTCAGTTTTCTAAAAACATACCAAATCCAAGCACTACCATGTATGAATCCCGTTCTAAACTGCATGGGGAATTGTGTCATTAACAGTTAACTAAATGCACTTGACCATGTCAACATGCATTTCATGTTGTAAAAAAATATATATATATATTCAAAAGCTGTTGCCCAGTGAAATTCTAGCACTGTACTAAACAGTGGCTGTTCCTACAATACAGTGTCAATATTCTGGCATCATTTAAATTCTTCATGAGAAATATGTTGTGGGCAAGTTCAGAGAATAGTATCTTCTCCTTGGGAGAAGTTTCTGCTGAAAGCCTGAGGTCGTTATCAGGGGGCGATAGTGATGGCCTTTTATAAAACATCCCTACCACTACCTAAACATTTAAATGTAAAACTGCATTACAGGCTGTAGGATCTAGAACCTACCATAATGATGCCGGTGGCACCCTGTACTTAGTAGGGACTTTCCGTCTGGCTTGGAAGTGATGAAAAGGAAAACCATAATGAGACCTTAGTTCTAGTCTCCAGCAGCCTGTGGATGCAGATTGTTTGTGTCAAACACATCTAGTATGGTGGGAGTGATCTAAAGCTTTCCCCAACTGTTCCAAATTCAAAGACAGATTTTGTTTAACACCCAACTTCATATACAGGGGGGGGGGGGCAAAGACCACAAAACAGAAGATGGCAGGAGGATCATTTATTGATGCAGCTACGTGCAGCCATCCTCTCAACCCCAGGCTGGTAAAAGCAATAAATATGGTAGATATATCATGCCAGCATTTAACGCTGTCAGGTAAAGAATAATTTACGCGTAGAAAAAGTCTTAGCAGCCAGATAATTAAGCTGCCAGATAGGAACGGTTAAGGCAAGGCGGTCTTCCTCCTGCAGGCAGAGCCACACTCCTCTTAGCCGATCATTTGACCTGGGATGGCACAAAAAAAAAAAAAAAAAAAATTAAGCATCTCAAACAGGCATGCAGTCATTATAAAATGTCACACAAGGTAGACACAGGATATGCACCTTTGTCGATTACAGACACTTCTGGATGAGGTTCAGGATGTCGCCGTAGACAAAGTTGTACAGTTGTTCCTTGGATTTGGTTCCATCAAGTTGCACTGTAATAGAAACGCAGACTTACACCTGCTCTTGCCTTCTGAAGAAACTAATCTCTGGACAAAAGGAGATGTGGGCCAAAAGTACCTCCACTATGCACATTACTCACAGAATGCAGTAATGACAACATACAGACAAACTGCACTTACAGACATCAACTGCCGTCTGCTCCATGATGTTCTTGTGCTTGACGTACATGGGCCAGACATGGCCATTAAACAGACCAGGGGGGTCTGGCACGGCGTAGTTCCTCGAGCTGCCCGGGGCGACAACACACAAGAGTTTAGATAAGATATGGACGTCTGCTGTCTAGACCATGAACATAAACCACCAAGCACACTCAACCCCTTCATGTATACGTCTCACAAGGGAGACTAGAATTTTACAGGACTGAACATTCTAATGACAATGTCACAGCCGGCCATCTGAAGCTATACAAGCTCTAGAATTGAGACAACATTCAGTGTTACTTACCACCTCCTCTTTTTGCATTCTTCGTATGGAATGGAAATAAAATAACGTTGGTTCAGTACGTCGATCAAAGGTCTGAAAGAGGAACAGGAGACAAAAATCAATTTCCAAGTCGACTGGCCTGGCGCATCCTCGTTGGGACGAGGTAATCCATCTCTGGACTCAGGAATGCTGAGAGCCCCTCATCCTCATGCGAGAACCGTTAAAAAGCAAAGCGCACACTCACCCGTAGTTGTAAAGCAGGAAGCCCTCCACAATGAGGATGCGAGTCTCCTCCTCCTCCTTGTGGTCGGACTCCGGGAGAATCTCGGTATCCTGGGTGTTATTGACTCCGTGAGACTTCTCAAACTTCACCGGGTTCTCCAGCCATGCGTAGATTGTACTCATCATGGCGTCCATGTCCAGGGCAGTAATGACTAGGAGAGAAGGAGCAGGGTGCACAATGAGACATGGACATTGATGCCAGGTCAAGTCAGGCGTCTTAGTTATGAAGCATGTGGATTGCAAAATAAGGCGCCACCATGCCACACAAACCCTTCCATAAAGAACCAGGCTTACCATCATACTGCTTAAAGCCATCTTCGCCAACTTCAATCTGATCTTGGGGCTGAAACATAACGAATAAGATGTACCCAGGTACATTCTGCTAGAGCTAGACTCTCGTCTAATGGAAGGCACTCCTTGGCTATTGTTATAACCACCAAAATGTATCCTTACACATTAACACTAGGGGTGTAACGATGCATCGAAATGCATTGATTCTATTGTGTTCGAATCGATGCATCGATTTGAATATGTTCGAATCGATTATAATAGAAAAAACATTGTTTTTTTTGTGTGTATTGTTTTTATTGACCTATAGTCCATTCATGCTGAGTGAATCAGTTCCCCCAGCCACATTTGTGTATTCAACATTTTTGGGAGTTATTAACTGATCGAATCGTGGTCAAAAGAGATTTCATGATGCATTGAATCGTTGCCTGAATAATCGTAATCAAAATCATTACACCCCTAATTAATACTGTTATAGATACAACTCTGCCATAGATTAAAGTATATATACACACACATTACACCGCATGTGTTAACTTTACCAACTTCTATAGTGTTAAGATGAAAGTGTACATTTGTACAAACAACTGAATCAGTGGTACTCACCTTGAAGAAGTCATCCTGATGTACCACACAGCAGTTGGGCAAATTCTTAATGAGTTTGTTTGTGAGGGTGGTTTTCCCTCCGTTGGTTACTCTGTACAGAACACAAAATGGGCCATATGGTCAATGATAACACGCCTCAAGAGCAGACAAACGGACAACATTATGACAACTCAACAGTCATGCTTTTGTTCAGACACAAAAATGCTAATTCAGCAAAAACTCGGCAGTACAATAAACGGTGTTCCCATTTTTGTGTTCCACCAGTGTGTGCTGCCATTGAATCGCCTCCACTAATTTAACGTCAACGAGTCGATAGTATAATCATTATACATGCTGCATTTTAAAACTCAGTCTAGCATAAATCAATGGACACGTGGTACGTCACTTAAACATAACATTGTTGGTCACTATAATCTTTAGTAGTTAAAAAGAAATGACAATTTTAAGACACACCGGCGCACCGCAATCCACGTGGAAGGCTGAGGCCTAGCGAACCGTTCATGTTTACTCACCCGCCAATGCCGATAATGTACTTCATATTTGGATCGTGAAAGGTCAGAACGTAAACGTCGATAAACCAGGACCGGTCAGCTCACTCGGGAACACAGTGATCAGACGGAAGAAAGCTTAAAAAGAGAAGGTTACGGGAAACGTCAACTACTTGAGTCCTCCATTGTACTGAGTGAGTAGGGCGGTGAAAGCTGGACGCTGTTACTCCGATGCGGTCTTCGACCAAAAGAGAACCAAGTGAAAGCCCTGCTTCTACACATGTACTAAATAGTATCCGGCGATTGGCTATATAAACACTCCGAGGTTGCGGAAACAAACCCAGACAGCCAATCACTGAGTACTATTGCAGCCCCCGCTCGCACATCCCGCCCACGTGTGTAAAAGTGGACTACTTTCAAAAGTAAGACTTGTTTTTTTCTGTAAATAACTTGCTATTTTACCTAATCTTATCAGCACTAACTCGAGAGACACGGATGTATAAATTGCATCAGAGCCTGCAAAGAGTACACAATGCTACCCTATTGCAAATCTGGTATGTCATAAATGTATAGATGTAGCAGTACTGTCTATCTGTATGTCGTGTGTGTCATATTATGTTATGATGAATTGAAAATGGGGGACCCTGATGTAAACAAGACGAAAGCCTTTCTCTGGTCTGCATCCCCTTAACAATTGTATGTATTGAGCTGTACTGTATACTGTACCCATTCTGCAATCTGTTAATACAATTTTCAATCAATCAATCAAAACATGAATGAATGAATGAATGAAAACTTTATTTAACAGATTGCAGAATGGGTACAATACAGTACGGCTCAATACACACAATTGTTAAGGGGATGCAGACCAGAGAAAGACGTTTGTCTTGTTTACATCAGGGTCCCCCATTTTCAATTCATAGTGACATTTATGACATACACAACATACATGACATTTATGGCATAGGGACATACACATACATAGTTGTCATACACATGTGGAATGTACGTTGATGTATTATCCTGGGGCCTGGGGCCCTGGGCTCATTCTAGATGCCTACACACCAGGTTCCCTATGTATGCAATAAGCACACCATGGTACTTCATGATTATTAGCACAGAGGCCTATAAAACTCTTTGGTAAATTGTGTGAGACAATACCCTTAGCATCAGGACTGCTATCTATATACGATAAAGACAATGATAACATTTACAGTGTGTGTGTGTGTGTCCCCTTATAGCCTACAGTTGACATTTGTTTTGTTTAGAATCTTCTACTCATTTCATGACACAGTTTCCTGTGGTTACACCAAAATAGCACTTGCTGGGGTTTATACACCCTCAGAACCTCAACTATGACGAGGAGGCTGCCAACTGTGCAATCCAGCTGCAACAAGTGAGATTTCCATTCTAGTCTCATTCTGCCATTTATGAGCCTGGGACTTAAATGCTTGACCCACTAGTCCAGGTATAAAGATAAGATAAGATATTCCTTTATTGATCCGCTTGGGGAAATTCAGGCATCATAGCAGCATGGGGAGGGGGGAGGTACAGGTACAGGTAGTAAAAAAGCAGTGTAAACAATATAACAAATCAATATAATTAACTCTGGACATGTGCATACCGCACCTTATGTGAATACTGTATACTTCATCAGATCATATATTTTGCATTTAGCATTTTAGCATTTAGCATTTTTAGATTATATATTAGATTAGATTTAGATGATTGGATTATTAGATTATATATTGCATATATTTAGCATGTTAGCATTTAGTTTTGTTTAGATTATATATTAGATTCGATTTAGATGATTGGATTATTAGATTATATATTGTAACTATTGTAGGGAAAATATAACTGAGAGGGCATACATACCCTCATCTCGCACCTTGCCCATATGCACATGTCCAGAGTTAATTAATTGATTTGTTATATTGTTTACACAGTGCTTTTTTTACTACCTGTACCTCCCCTCCCCCCTCCCCATGCTGCTATGATGCCTGAATTTCCCCAAGTCAAGTCAAGTCAAGTCAATTTGATTTGTATAGCACATTTCCAGGCAGCGGCAGCTGGCACCAAAGTGCTTCACAGGCAGGTTGATAAAAACAAAATAATACGATGTGTAGACACCTGAATATGTCTAACAATGATTCAATGTGTCTAACGTTAATTCCTTGCATTCTCTGTGTTCGCGATGACGTTGTGTAACTTGCTGACCTCTCTTGATCCTCCCTATCCTAACATTGACACTTAATAGTGGGACATGATACAGGTACCGCCAGGGGGAGCTGGTGGCGACGTTGGGCAGGGGGACACAGGTGAAGAAGGATGGGCTCAGGGCACGGCGCCGGCGGCGGAACTTCCTCTTCATCGTTTTCCAGAGAAGGAATAGGTCGCTTGGAGCTGGAGCTCCGGACATCAAGCACGCGAGATATAAACCCAGTTACGAGGAGGGTTAGTAATGGAATATGCAATAGCTTAGCTTTCAGTTAATGCTAAAGAGACATTGTGAACGAAGAAGCAGACGAGCTACTGCCGAAGAGTGTGGTAGATATTGCACACGTTGCGTTTTAGCTAATGTATAGGCGTCATGACAGGGGGTCGTCCCGACCCACAGCTTAGCTTCAGTTAGGCTAGCACCACAGTTTAGCCCGCGTGTCGCCCCACCCCTTCAGCCCAGCAGCGGATGTCACTGCACTGCACGCACCTCCAGCCCCTCCGAGCCGTTACCCCAGCAGTCACCTGCCTAACGTCTACCCAGCCCCGCCGCCTGCTATCACGGGACCTCTCGACGGCCATCTCACCACACGGACGTTCGGTGGTGGGAGCAGGCCCGCCCTTGGTTAAGTACACTCAAGCCAGTTACAGTGAGCGCTCCGAGTGCTGGAACTTTATCGGTAGACATTCTCTTTGTGCGGCGTGGGCCCTTTAAGGGCGAAGAGAAGCAGTACTTTGAACTGACACTGGTAACAGTGTTTAGGGGCGCCCCGACATTTATTATTTTGGTGAAGCTGGCTATAGATAGGACTTTTGTTTTCAACGTGGGCCCACTGTCTTTTGGTTGAATGTGGTGTGATAACGTGTGTTCTTTTATAAAATTCCCATTGAATAGCTCCTGTATCCCTCTCCCTCTTCCTCCCCTCTCTCCCCACCTACGGGGAAACGAACAAGTATCTAAATCCTTAAAGGGACGGATTTTATTACTGTGTCTTGCCCAGTGTGGGAAGAACTTTAGTCATTACCGTAGAGCGAGAGCACTAGGTGCCCAGTGTGGAAAGAGCTTTGATTCTTGTGTAAATACATGTCAAAAGAATAAGACTTTCAGTAAAAGAGAGCTAAATGGGAACACTTTGTGCGTGTCTGTTAATGTGCATTCTGTCTAACCCTTTCTTTTCCGGGTAATGCTCATTATTGTTTAACCCTTTCCCCACCCCTGCCTATGCCTCGTTGGGACAGGTCTCTACTCGCCAATCAGGAAGGGTACTGCTTTGGGGAGAAAGTATATCATCCATCATTACTGCCATCGGGTGTGGGAGGGCACAGGAAGTATTGGGGGAAGTGTGGGTGTGTGGGGAGCTACTGCTAATCGCCCTGGAGGGCAAGAAGGACCAGCGCACCACCCCTAGGTTAGTGAATCCTAGGCCCCATCCACTCCCTCTGCTAAACCTCCACTCCAATACTCCTGGCCTACAGTCGGGGACTCAGCCGGACCCAGCTCTGCTGCGTTCCCACTACCAGGTGGCAGTGTACATCCACTCCCATAAAGCAGGGATAATCCACCCTGCTACAGATGCAAGATATAAGATTAAAAACACAGTAAAGCAATGAAAGTAATAAAAACAGCTAGGACACAGTAAAACAAAGAGGATAGAAGGGCCAGGGGTCTAGTGGTGATTAAGTGGGGGGGAAGGCCAAGGAGAACAGGTAGGTTTTTAAAAGTGATTTAAAAGCCTGCGCGGTCTGGGCAGCCCGTATGCTGAGGGGGAGGCTGTTCCACAATCTAGGCGCTGCGGTGGAGAAGGCTCTGTCTCCCCTAGTCTTGAGCCTAGTTCTAAGCACCACCAATAGCAGCTGGTCAGCTGATCTGAGGGATCGGTGGGGGGTGTGGCGGTGCAAGAGCTCGGATAGATAGGGAGGAGCTGTGCCATTTAGTGATTTAAGAACATTTAGGGCTAATTTAAAATCTATTCTAAAACTAACAGGTAGCCAGTGGAGCGAGGCCAAAACTGGGCTGATGTGCTCATGTTTTTTTGTTTTGGTGAGGAGGCGTGCGGCTGCGTTCTGCACCAGTTGTAGGCGGCGAAGCAGGGATTTGTCGATGCCTGTGTAGAGGGCATTGCAGTAGTCGAGGCGAGTGGTGACAAAGGCATGTATTACTGTCTCTAGGTTACTTTGGGAGAGGTATGCCTTTGTCTTCGCCAGGAGTCTGAGGTGGTAAAAACTGTTTTTGACTATGGCGCTGACCTGTTTGTCGAATTTAAAATTGCTGTCGAAGATGACCCTGAGGTTCCTGACAGAGGTAGAGAGGTTTGGACCCAGGGGACCAAGTGCGTCAATGAGGGGGGCCGGGGGGGCACTATTAAAAACAATGACCTCGGTTTTCCCTTCGTTTAATGTCAGGGAGTTTTCAGACATCCAGCACTTGATTTCTGCCAGGCAGTCAAGTAGTGGTTTTATTGATGTTTTCCCTTGGGTGGGTTTTAAGGGGAGGTAGACCTGCACGTCATCGGCGAAGCAATGGAATGAGATGTTATGTTTTGCCAAGATCTGGCCTAGGGGGAGTATATATAAGAGGAAGAGGGTGGGACCCAATATCGAGCCTTGGGGCACCCCGCAGGTGAGGGGGGCCACAGAGGAAGTGAAGTCACCAAGTTGGACAGAGAAGGTCCTATTGCTTAGGACCGGAACCAGTCTAAGACAGTCCCCAAGGGGATCAATAAAGGAATATGTTATTTTATATTTTATATGGGCAACAAGGTGCGAGATGAGGGTATGTATGCCCTCTCAGTTATATTTGCCCTACAATAAATGGTTACAATATATAATCTAATAATCCAATAATCTAAATCTAATCTAATATATAATCTAAAAAACGAAATGCTTAAATGTTAAATATATGCAATATATAATCTAATAATCCAATCATCTAAATCTAATATATAATCTAAAAATACTTAATGCTAAAATGCTAAGTATATGATCTGATGAAGTATACAGTATTCACATAAGGTGTGGCGGCGCTCCTTTGTCCAGAGGTGGTGTGGGAGCCGTTACGGAAGCCGGTTCCCCAAGGGAAATCGGCGAGGCGGTTGGCATATTGGAGCGACCAGTCATTTATCTCCGGAACACAATCTCTAGCTGCCGCGTCTAACATCGCGCAGCTGGCAAGATTCATGTCCAGGATATTGACGGGCGGCATGGAGCTGAGTGATGTACAACATGACCAGCTCGCCCAGTCGGCAGGAGCCATCCTGCATCTGACTCAGCCGCAGGCTATAGCCGCTGGGAAAGTGCGCGCCCTGGCAACTCTGGTCCAGCGCCACCTTTGGCTGGAGCAGGCTCGTGTGCCGGAGAAGAAGAGAGTTCCACTTCTGACGGCACCCCTCTCCGATGCTGGACTATTCGGGACGGCCCTGCAGTTGATGACCTCGACGTGCAGAGAGATGCAGGAGGAGCGATCCGTGCTCCAGCCTCTTTTTCCCCCTCCCGATGTCACCGGTGGAGTCAGACGGCTGCCACGTCGTCGAGCAACCTCCGCCGTGGCCGCTGCTGCCACCACCGCCACTGCTGGACCTTCGATGAAGAAGGCCAGGAGGAGAGAGGGCGCCTCCGCTACGACAGCCGGCCCATCTACGCCCGGAGGCGACGGTAGGGATCGTCGAGACCAGCCGCCGATCGTTTACCGTCCCTCCGGTGCTCCACGGGGTGGCAAATCCCGAGCGGCTCGTGGCAGGCGTCGCTAGGACCAGTGACCTTTTTCCCCTGTGGTCCCCTCTGTTTCCCTTCCCGGCCCCACCATAATATGATTTTGTTCGAAAATAAAGAGTCCCCTCTAAAGGGGGACTGTATTTTTTGTTAACAAACTGTGTGTTTATTCACCAAACATATGATGGGGTTGCAACGTGTGAATCTTCACTAGTATGGGTTGATTGGTTACGTTCATGTTAGAGCTTAAGCAAGGCCTGCAGCCTACACTCGGTTGAAAAAGGTTTTTTTCAGGGGGGGGGGGGGGGGGGGGGGCAGGTGGCGCACGGAGATTACGTTCGTCACCAACACCGGGACACACTGGATTCGCCTGTTCGAATCCAGCTCCCGGCGTTGCTATCAGCTTGGCTGGCCTCTCACACTGATACAATTGGCTGTATCAGAGGGTGGGAAAGCTGAAGGGTGGGTCCTGGGCGTTGTGGACAGCGACCCCTACAGTTTGGTCGGGGCGCCTGCTCAGCAAGGGTTGGAACTAAGGAGAGATAGTGTGGCCTCCCACACGCTACACTCTCCCCGGTGAGAACCTGCGCGGCCAGGTTGGCCTGCCGGCAGGCTGCACATGCGTCGGAGGAAAGCATGTGACAGTCTCCGGTCTCCCGGACCAACAGTAGGGGAAAGTACGCAACAACCAGGAAGGGTGGGATGGGAGAAAAATCGGGAAAAAAGGAGGGGAAGAAAGATAATAAAAAAATAAAATAAAAAAAAGGGGGGTTTTCTGCCTCGGCCTGAATCTCCACATAAAGGTAGAGGCTAGTTGTGTGTTCTATTGCTTACACAGTGATATTGAGCTACAACACTGTTGTGTTGGGTTTGCAGTAATGCTCGTATGAAAACGTACCACGGCTCAGCTGTTCTCTCTCTCTATCAGTGTTTTTTCTGTGTTACAACATGGATGCGTGTGTAGGATTCACACACACACGCAACTTGGTCTTGTTATAAACCCTGTTCACAGATTGTCTGTGGTTAGGGTGCATTGTATTAGCTTGCGCTATTCATTAGCATTGCTACTAAAGGTATCATATGGCTAAGTTGTTGTTGTATGCAAGGGTTGGGCTTGTGAGGGGGTACCGGATAAACCCCTCCTTCCCTCTTCTGATTGGTCAGGGGGTTTATTTCCTCTCTTGTTAGTCCAGTCAGGTCCAAGCTGTTAGGCGGCTTGGCAGGGAGGGGGGGGGGGGGGAAGGGTTTCCCAGACTCTGCACCTATTAACAGGCGTTGAGTCTTGGGTTTCCCCCCGCCATAGCACATGTCACTACGCACGTTGCTATTTGACGATGGCTTCCGTGAGTTAGACCCGTATGTAAGGTCTGTTATTGTCAAAGTGTCGGGATAGAGCGTAGGAATTACGGTTCCACTACGCTCGATATATGCGTAACTTGAGTCGGTTGGTCACATGACTCAAGATTACCATGGCTTTTTCAATCTATGGCTCACGTGGGAAGTCTCTCTGGGGAGTTCCGTCTATCCTCTGTGGTAGGGATGACGGGATATAAAAATGTAAACCGTTTTTATCCTCGGCTGTGTCAAGTGGGATTCATGTCAGTCGGTGTTTCTTTCTTTTTTAATAAAAGAGTGTGGAGTATATGAAGCACCACACCCTTCTTGTCGTTCTCCCAGGCGCCTTGAGGGATCAATGTGGGGTCTGGTTAGACTGTTCATTGATGTGTTTTGTGTCCCGACGCATGCATAGTGCTAGCTCGGGGTGTTTCTGATAAGAATCATGCGGGTGGCTAGTACTCCTTGGTTGCTTGTTATTGAAACAGCGTTTTTATAAAGCAACTGGGATGGGGGTTTTTTCCTCTTCCGAGAGCCTGTTACTGGGTCTCGACGGATTCTCGTTCATATCTGGGGGATGTTAATGGAATAGATCAGAACATAGGTAGAGGGGTCTCACGCCCTTGGGGTGGGCCACCGAGCACGGTTCAAACCGGCCCATCTGGGTGGCGCCCTCTTTTCATGTTTTAGATCAACACGCATATCTGCCCCTTCTCCTGGAGTAGGCATGTCGGCGTGGTTAGGGCACGGGACTGGTTCTGGTCACGCTGGTCCAGGTCAGTTAAACCGTTGTCCGCCGGGGATGCAGATCTGCTGTTCTGGTACCCTGAGGGACTTGGGCTTTTTTCAGGGGGAAAAATGCCGGGTCGGCCCGGGTGTCACAGGGTTAGGCGTTATGGAGACCCTTGTTGGGTACTCTTTTGTACCTGGCACTATCATAAGGGGCTGGTTCTCCTTTCTTCGCTCCTCTCTCACGCATGGCGAAGAGGGGGCTGTTGGGGTGGTCTTCTGGACCTCCTCTGGTAACCCTGTGTGCTTCCCGAGCCGCCGGGCCCGGTCCGAAGTAAAGTTTCGTTGATACCGTAGGCCTGGGATAACCCTTTTTTGAAAACTGAAACGCTTGTACTGCGGTATAGCTGGTGTATACCCGCAGGTGTGTTTTGGAGTTTTTTCTTGAGGCGTTATAGGAACAACCACCGTCTGTACCGAGAGGGTAGTTGATTCCCTGGTATGTTGGGGCAGTGTCAACTCCCGGGTTGCCCGGTTGAGTGTGCCCCTGCACGTTCATGACGTCTACCAATCATGTCAGCCTTCTCTGCCTCGACCCCTCTGGGTGTTTTTTTTTTAATGGAGGCTTTGTCATGGTGATCAACAACGCCAACATACGCCCCTTCCGCCGGGGGGGCTGTTTTCAGCTGACTCCTTTGGCGCCTGTCTCGTCCGCAGTGCTCCAGGCTCAGGTTACAGCCTGCTGCCTGGTTTCCCCGGTGCGCTGCCTGCTTCCGTTGGTTAACCTTTTTTGAGTGCTTACGGCCATGCTGACTGCCTGTTCTGCAGGGTCAGTGTGCCAGGCGGTGTGCTATTGGGGGGAAAGGGCCCGCTCTTGGAGGGGCCTTATCCGAATACGCTGGCGATGTGGGGGGCGGTGTCACTAAGTGACCGCCTGGTGGGGTCTTGATGCCTGGCGTCATTGACCTCTCCGCGCCCCCTTTTTCCGGGGGATCCAGTCCCTTCGGTGTGTCTGGGTCTTCCTTCGCGCTCCGCTGCTACAGCCTTGCCACGGGGTTGGGTTTGCTCTTGACCCCGTGATTTTGGGGGCAGTAACGAGGTTGTTCCTTCCGTTCGTTCCCTGGTGGCATGCGGGTTGTGCGTGTGTGTAGTCGTGGGGTCAAGCCACGGTCTGCTCACCCTGTGCATTGGGTTGCTTGAGTTCCTCTTCGCACGGTCAAATCCGTCTCCCTCCCGTAAGCCTCCACTAGGGGGGGTATCCGCCATTAGGGAGGGTCGGGGGGCTCGGTCCTCCCCGGTCTGATGGTTGTGGGGGGCCTCAGCGGGGTACATTTGTCGGGCTATGGCTCCCGCTCAGCCTCCCTTGTGCAAGATGATGCTGAGCGAAAGCCATAACGAAATAGAACGTAAGGTTATGTATATAACCAAGTTCTATGAGTTATGGTGACGCTCAGCATCAGACGCCGCTGCGGCCCTTGATCTCGCCTTGTGGTGAAAGTTTGGGAAGGAGGCGAGTAGGTGACCACAAGCAAATGGCAGAATAAATAAGCAGATGGGGGTGTGGCCAGACGAATGTTGGGATGTAAAGGTACATGGTGGAATTTTTTATTCAGTGCACGTGCATGAAGTGAAGTACAGTGCAAGATGATGCTGAGCGTCACCATAACTCATAGAACTTGGTTATATACATAACCTTAAGTTAATGACTGTCCTAAATTCATGTGCCCATCAATTTCCAAGCCTACTGTCATTCTTTTCAGATTTTCTGCTTTGGGTTGGCAACAAAACATTTGGTTTCAGTGGCTCCCTAGCTACACAATCCTGTGTTGTGAGGTTGAGGTGTAGAGCATCAAACTGCTATCACACAGGCCCAGAACAATTGCATAGAGACTCTAGGTATATGTCGAATATGTCCTAAGCAACACTGTGTACAGTACCTACATTGAAGGAACCCACATGCACCTGTCATTGCCTCTGTAATAGAGCACAATCATAAGGAGTCTGTGTTTTCAGCTAGGTGTTATGTGGTTGACTGCGGTTCTCTGTAGAAAACTAGGCCAGCCAAAACACTGTGGTCCTACTTGTTACTTTTGTTTCTGTCCAAGCTGGTATGCAGTGTGACTATTACACATACAAGACACATGGAGAATCTGTTGCACAGCACATCTTGTATTGTTACCAGTATGTTAGTTGTAGCGTAACTGTCACAGCTGTGACGTCCGGTCCAGTTTTAACCCTGTCTCTCCCTCTCCCTATTGTCTCTCCCTATTGCCTCTCCCTCTCCCTAGTGTCTCTCCCTATTGTCTCTCCCTCTCCCTGTTGTCTCTCCCTCTCCCTATTGTCTCTCCCTCTACCTATTGTCTCCCCCTCTCCCTATTGTCTCCCCCTCTCCCTGTTGTCTCTCCCTCTCCCTATTGTCTCTCCCTCTACCTATTGTCTCCCCCTCTCCCTATTGTCTCTCCCTCTCCCTGTTGCCTCTCCCTCTCCCTGTTGTCTCTCCCTGTCGTCTCTCCCTCCCCCTATTGTCTCTCCCTCTCCCTATTGTCTCTCCATCTCCCTATTGTCTCTCCCTCTCCCTGTTGTCTCTCCCTCTCCCTATTGTCTCTCCCTGTTGTCTCTCCCTCTCCCTATTGTCTCTCCCTCTCCCTGTTGTCTCTCTCCCTATTGTCTCTCCCTCTCCATATTGTCTCTCCATCTTCATGTTGTCTCCCCCTCTCCCTATTGTCTCTCCCTGTTGTCTCCCCCTCTCCCTATTGTCTCTCCCTCTCCCTGTTGTCTCTCCCTCTCCCTATTGTCTCTCCCTCTCCCTGTTGTCTCTCCCTATTGTCTCTCCCTATTGTCTCTCCATCTCCCTATTGTCTCTCCCTCTCCCTGTTGTCTCTCCCTCTCCATATTGCCTCTCCCTCTCCCTATTGTTTCTCCCTGTTGTCTCTCCCTCTCCCTATTGTCTCTCCCTCTCCCTGTTGTCTCTCTCTCCCTATTGTCTCTCCCTCTCCCTGTTGTCTCTTCCTCTCCCTGTTGTCTCCCCCTCTCCCTATTGTCTCTCCCTGTTGTCTCCCCCTCTCCCTATTGTCTCTCCCTCTCCCTATTGTCTCTCCCTGTTATCTCTCCCGCTCCCTGTTATCTCTCCCTCTCCCTATTGTCTCTCTCTATTGTCTCTCCCTCTCCATATAGTCTCTCCCTCTCCCTGTTGTCTCTCCCTCTCCCTATTGTCTCTCCTTCTTGTCTCTCCCTCTCCCTGTTGTCTCTCCCTATTGTCTCCCTCTCCTTGTGTTTCCACCCAGGTCCTGCAGGTGTCCTTATGTGTCTCCCACATGCATTTCTGTCTCCCAGTCCCACACCAACTGTTCATCATTTGTGATCACCCCCAGCTGTCCATTAGTCCTCACCCCCTTCACCTTGTATATTTATGTTCCATTCCCCCAGTCAGTCAATGCTCGTACGCCAGTCTGTTTTCTGTAGTCTGTTAGTCTCTAGATGCTACTTATTCAGTAGTTCTGTTTTCTGTCTGTCTGCCAAGATAACCCAGTCAGATTTTGCACCCAGCCCATATTCAGAAACTGTGTTTTTAAGTGAATCATTTGGACTTCTGTCTTTATGTGATGTCACACAAAAAAGCTCATTGCAGTGCGTGATCCTTGACTCATGTGTGCATGTGGAAAACAAGTGTTTTCTCTTTCCTACCTAAAGTTGAACGTATAATTAGTTTCTGACAACATTTTTAGCTTTAAGTTTGATATGATCTTGCTGGATCTTGAGTCAAATTTGATCTGCAACGCCTAGTTTGACAGTTTGATCTGAATTTCGTTTGACGATACAGGCTCGTACAGCATTTCTAGATGTACAATAATGATCATATTTGTACGATGAAGGTGGCTCGCTTGTTACAGACACAAAAAACAGCCTGTTGAGAACAGGACTGAAACAGAGGGGTATAGAGGCTTCTGGAATGCAGTGTGGTTTCTTTTCAGCAAAACATTTGTTTAGGGGAACTCAAACACCTATTGAACTTGTTGAAAAGTACTACAACTGCCTCCTGTCTACTGCCTGCAATTGGGTCCACATGCATCCTCTTAGCAGTTGTTTTGTATTGAGCCGTACTGTATTGTACCCATTCTGCAATCTGTTAATAAAGTTTTCAATAAATCAATCAATCAAACATTCATGCCTCGTCATTAAGATAAGATAAGATAAGATATTCCTTTATTGAGGGAAATTCAGGCATCATAGTAGCATGGGGAGGGGGGGGGGTACAGGTACAGGTAGTAGAAGACATCGTACAGGTCACAGAAGTGTACTACAGTGGAGAAGTAAAAATAGAATAAAAAGGCAGTGTAAACAATATAACAATCTAATTAACTGGACATGTGCCAACAAGGTGCGAGTTGAGGGTATGAATGCCCTCTCAGTTATATTTGCCCTACAATAAATAGTTACAGTAACATTGCCAGATATTGTGAGGACCTGAGGACAATTGGGATTCGATAGTACACCGTGTTCCAGTTTCTTATTTCATCAGTGTCTAATGCAGGATTTGCTAATGCAGGATTTGTTCACAGCAAAGCTAGAACGCAAATGTGGTGCAATCTATACCAATATTCAGGATATATATATATATATATATATATATATATATAACCATAAATAGTATCATATATATCATATTATATAATATATAGTATTATATAATACCAGATTCGTGTGCAGCTTTCAACTCATTTTTGAGTTTCAACTAAAGTATGTCAATCTGAGGCTGTTTAAACACTCAGTTAATATCCACACAATTAATTTGTGTCTGTGGTGTAGTAAAACACGAATGTAGTTCAGTAGGCACAAGTACTGTACATTTTGTTCTAATTAAATCCATTTGTCTGAAACCGGAACATGAACATCTAACTTCTACTGTCACCTGCTGGCAGGTTTTTAAAACACAGACACTACTCTCAGGCAGCAGTTGACAGAAAATACTATATAGGCCATTGGATAATTTGTGTATTTAATTTTTGTGATCATAATATGTAGCTGCAATAAAATAAGTACAAATGTGTCACATGGCCTGAAAGCATTTTACATTTTGGAAAGTTCAAACGAAAATATATCTTCAAAATCCTTGTTTTAGAGAATTAAAGAGAAGAAGAAGAGGAAGAGGGTGTGTCTGATTCAGAGAATATAATGAAAATATCTCAACCAGTTTGTTGGAATAAATGCAAAAGGAATAAATGCATCCAGGAAATGGCATCTAATTCATGAACATTAGCACCTTCACACATTTTATTTCACAGTTTTGGAGAAATTAATCCGTTTATTTCTTTTATCTACTTTTTCTCCCCCTTTTTCTGTATTTTTCTCCCATCCCAATTTAGTCATTATGCCAATTCCCTTCCCTCCCTTCCTGGTCGTTGCGCGCATTTTCCTCCAAGAGCGGGCCCTTACCCCCCAATAGTACACCGCCTGGCACACTGACCCTGCAAAACAGGCAGTCAGCATGGCCGTAAAGCACTCAAAAAAGGTTAACCAACGGAAGCAGGCAGCGCACCGGGGAAACCAGGCAGCAGGCTGTAGACCTGAGCCTGGAGCACTGCGGACGAGACAGGCGCCAAAGGGGTCAACTGAAAACAGCCCCCCCGGCGGAAGGGGCGTATGCTGGCGTTGTTGAGCACCATGACAAAGCCTCCATAAAAAAAAACCCACCCAGAGGGGTCGAGGCAGAGAAGGCTGACACGATTGGCAGACGTCATGAACGTGCAGGGGCACACTCAACCGGGTAACCCGGGAGTTGACTCTGCTCCAACACACCAGGGAATCAACCACCCTCTCGGTACACAGACGGTGGTTGTTCCTATAACCCCTCAAGAAAAAACTCCAAAACACACCTGCGGGTATACACTAGCTATACCGCAGTACAAGTGTTTCAGTTTTCAAAAAGGGTTATCTCAGGCCTACAATTTCAACGAAACATTACTTCGGACCGGGCCCGGCGGCTCGGGAAGCACACAGGGTTACCAGAGGAGGTCCAGAAGACTACCCCAACAGCCCCCTCTTCGCCATGCGTGAGAGAGGAGCGAAAGAAAGGAGAACCAGTCCCTTAGGATAGGGCCAGGTACAACGTGTACCCAACAAAGGGTCTCCATAACGCCTGTGACACCCTGTGACACCCGGGCCGAACCGGCATTTTTCCCCCCGAAAAAAGCACAAGTCCCTCAGGGTACCAGAACAGCAGATCTGCATCCCCGGCAGACAACGGGTTAACTGACCTGGACCAGCGCGACCAGAACCAGTCCCGTGCCCTAACCACGCCGACATGCCCACTCCAGAAGAGGGGGTAGGTATGCGTGTCGATCTAAAAACATGAAAAGAGGGCGCCACCCAGATGGTCCCATTTGTACCGTGCTCAGTGGCCCACCCCAAGGGCGTGAGACCCCTCTACCTATGTTCTGATCTATTCCGTTATCATCCCCCAGATATGAACGAGAATTAATCGAGACAACCTAGTAAACTGGCGCTCGGAAGAGACAAAACTCCATCCCAGTTGCCCTATAAAAACGCTGTTTTAATAACGAGCAACCAAGGTGCACTTAGCCCCCTGCGTGATTCTTAACAGAAACACCCCGAGCCAGCACTATATACGCGTCGAGACCCAAACACATCAATGGATAGTCTAACAAGACACCAGACATTGTTCCTCCAAGTCGCCTGGGAGAACGACACAGAGCCGTTGTGCTTCATGTTCCTTCCTCTTTTTATTTAAAAAAGAAAGAAACATAGACTGACATGAATCCCACGTGACGCAGCTGAGGGTAAAAATTGTTTACATTTTTACATCCCGCCACCCTCGCCACAGGGAGGAGACGGAAATCCCCAGAGAGACTTCCCACGCGAGCTGTATAGATTGAAAAGAATATATTGCAACATTTGAGCTATAAGTGAAAAAAGTTGTAGAACGCGCTCACCTCACTAGACTTGACACTGGGTGCTGTAACCTCTGATATCATATATAAAAATAGGGAAACAATGTCCAGGCACGCACTCCAGGTTTTTCAAAATGTATTGGCAGCCTGTAATCATGACGTTTCGGTGTGAACACACCTTCTTCAGAATGGCTTGCATGAAGCATGAAGGGTAAGTGACCCTAGTATATACAAGTCAAACAGGAAGTGACAACATAGGAAGTGACAACACATTCCCACAAGAGATCTGCAAAAAAGTACAAAATACCACTTACAAGCATAACCTTTTCAGAATTATGTAAATCAAAAAGAAGTGTGTAAATCAAAAAGAAACAGTAAATCACAAAGAGATATATCTATATATAGTTATATATATTTTTTTATACAGAGTAGGCCTACATCTTAAACTCTAAACAAAAACAAAAACACTCATGACCCATATAAGCCATCTTTCAATTATAAATATAAAGAATGATAAATGAAAATAGTAAATCGAATGAAATGAAATAATCAAATGAAACAGGTCAAAACATTTTCCTCATTGAGGCCTCTAGGCTTTAGTCTAGACAATCCAGAAAATGAATATAAAAGCATTCCCTTTGTAGCAAGAGCCTGTCTCTGTCGCCGCCTCTTGGTGGTCTCAAGACCTGCTCTATACCTATGTATTTTAAGCCAGAAATATCATGTCCTAACTTATTAAAGTGCCTTGCAACTGAAGACTTCTCGTAATTTCTTCTTATAGAACATTTGTGCTCTGAAATTCGATTTTTAAAACGTCTTCTTGTTTTTCCAACATAGTAAAGGTTGCAAGGACATTTAAGCAAGTAAACAACAAAATCAGAATTACAGGTAATCCGGCCTCTAACAGCGATACTCCTACCTGTACTTGGTTGTAAATAAAATGTCTCTTTAATCATGCCATTGGGTACAAGACAAACATGGAAAATTGCCATTTGGAATATTAGCCATAAAATGGGTAATTTTTTTGGGAAAATCTGTTTTAACTAACTGGTCCCTTAAGTTAGGTTGCCTTTTGTAGAAGTATTTGGGTGGTTCCTGGAACACACCTCCGATCTTAGGATCTGACTTTAAAATGTACCAGTATTTGTTCACAATATCACGCATATCTCTAGAAATGGAGTGGTAGTTCTTTTGATTCTTGGGTATTTATTATTCCAAATTAATTTGGATATCATAGTTTGAGTCTTATGCCAGTGGTCTATTAGAGGAGGAACGGGAAGCATTGAGCTGACAAAATGTATCCCAGGTAGTATGTTCAATTTAATTATGGATGCTTGGGCCTGTAACGAATTAGGAAGGCTCGACCATCTATCTAGGTTGTGATGTATTTTATTTAATGTACCTGTGAAGTAAAATTTAGTTGTCTGATTCAGTGTGGGAAAGATCTCTATGCCCAAGTACTTAAAATGTTCAACTATGGGGATGTCAGCCGATAGTTGCACCGCTTTGGCCAACTCATTAACTCATTGACTGCCACACTGTTTTCCCATTTTTACTCCCTGGCGCCAGCGTTATTGACCATTTTCACGATGTTTGTGGACCCATCATATATTCTATATTATAGCTATGGAGACAATAGTATGGCTCATTTGAGCCACGCTAAACATCGCCCCGTTTCACAATAATCCAGGCTGGTTTTCTAGATTGTGAGATATAGTGTGTTCTGCGCAGCGTATGCACAAATCTTGCTGTTGCTCGCCTGAAACCTATATTATTGCCATGTCAAAGGTAAACATATGACCTTGTTTCTTCACAAAGCCGGGGGGGGGGGTAGTTTTCCGACGCTGCGCTCATACAAACGCATGTTTTAGGATTGGGGTTCGGTAAAATAGACATTAACACTACCATAAAAATTATGTTACTTCACAAAGGCATCGGGGGATGGGGGGGGGGTTCCGACGCTGCGATCATACAAACGCATGTTTTAGGATGGGGTTCAGTAAAGTAGACGTAAAATAGACGTTACCTTTGTTTTAGAAGGTACTCAACTCTCGCTTTGAGTCTGAGTGTCTTGAATCAGAACAGGATCAATACATACATGGCCCTCATCCGTTGTCTTCTTCATCTATACTATAGTCTGCTCGGGCCAGACTATAGACAGAGCCGAATAGGTTTCCTCATCGGCCGGTTTGACTATAGTATTTTTATGATTTACCAGAAGTGTTGAGTCCAACATAGTCCAACATAGTCTGGTGGAAACGCACCTTATCGTCCATAATCATCATCCATATAATCCATTTAGTCTTTTTCATAATATCCAATAGTTCTCTCTAGGCGATTGCCATTGTCGAACGTGTCCTACTCACAGCTGCTCGCAACCTACTAGTAGAGTCCCTAGTTGTTTGGGGGCTGTGGGGCCACCCACACTAAGCTGGCCCATGCATGTGCATAAGGTAGGCGATACTGCCACATGGCGGGATTAAATCGTCATTGCAGGTCCAATCCACACTCACAAGGCCCGCGCGAGTGCCTAGCTCAACGCTTGGATTTGAAACACGAGAAATCTCGTGTTTGGCGCTGAATGAGTTAAGAGGTAGACAAGCTGATTTGGGCCAATTAATCTTGAAGCCCGATCATTTGCCGAAGTCATTGATTATATTAAGTAACTTTGGGGCCGATTGGGAGGGGTCTTCCATGAAAATGAATATGTCATCCGCATATAGAGCAATTTTGTGTGGTGTCTTATTGATTATTATAGGGGAGATTTCTTCTGATTGTCTAATGAATTGGGCCAATAGTCCGGGGCTCAGAGGACAACCCTGTCTGGAAGATCTAGACAACGGGAAGAGTGTGGAGCATAGTTTGCCTGTCATTATCATTGCTGACGGTGAGGCATAGAGAACCTTGATCATGTGTATAAATTAATTTCCAAGTCCCATGGCCTCCAGTACCGTCCAAAGATATGACCATTCCAGTCTATCGAATGCCTTCATGGCATCCAAAGACAGAACCATGGCCGGAGTTGCATTGCTCTTACTGTTGTCAATTACATGTAACAGTCTCCTAAGATTATCTGCGGCTAGTCGACCCTGAATAAATCCAGTCTGATCACAGTGTACCAGCACCGTCATATACTTCTGCAGACGACGGACTAGTATTTTGGAAAACATTTTAAGATCGGCCCGAGAAGACTCAGGGGCCTATAACTGCTGCAGTCATTAGGGCCCTTGTCTTTTTTAATACCCACTTTATTCTCTGGTTAACAGTAATTCCAGAATGGCAATAATTTTCCCCACATGTGACCTTCAGCTTATAAATAACAACATTTATGTAATAATTCTGAACAATCTTCCCTTCTTGCCTGGCAATGGACTGCCTTTTCTCCCAGGCCTTGGACTTCCTCTTGCTCTGTTCCCCCCACCTCTGCCATGGACATTTATTCCCCACTCATTCTGCCTCTCTGTGTTCTCTCTGTTCTCTGTCTGCTCTCCCTCTCTCCTCTGCACACTCTCTCTCTCTCTCTCTCTCTCTCTCTCTCTCTCTCTCTCTCTCTCTCTCTCTCTCTCCTCTGCTCTATCTGTCCCTCCCATTCATGTTCCCCTATGAGTTTAGGGTTTAGAATATATATATATTTCTTTTGATCAAATCTTTTTATTTTATTTTTTCCAACATGAAACAAAACATATCACAATACAATAATAATAATAATATAATACAAAAAGACATCCCAGGACAATAACTTAACACAACATGACAAGACACGAATTGAGACAGACTGTACAGTGATCATCCCAAGCCCCCTCCATCACCATACACAGCAGCCACGATCCCCAACCCTCGAGGACCCCGAGTCCGGCGCCCCAGCAAGTCAAAGAATTTTCTTGTATTATGTTCTGTGTTTAGTATTAGTCTTTGTAGTATTCTTGTCTTGCCCCAGTGTCTTGTATTTTTTCCCTGTCTTGTTGCCATAGTTGTAGTTCCTTGTTTTGTTTGACCCTCTTCCAGCAACTCTTATCAAAAAACTCTTCCCAACTCTAGGCCCTGCCCTACTCAATATCTTCAACACCGCTTTGTCTACTGGCGTGGTGCCCTTGGCCTTTAAATCAGCCGTCATTAAACCACTACTTAAAAAACCGAACCTCGACCCTCTAATCTTGAAAAACTACAGACCCATCTCAAATCTTCCGTTCCTATCCAAAATATTAGAACGGATTGTTGCAACGCAACTTACTGACCATCTATCAAACAATAATCTTAATGAATCTTTTCAATCTGGCTTTAGAGCCTTACACTCCACCGAAACGGCGGTTACCAAAGTCACAAATGACTTACTGCTCTCTCTCAACTCAAACCAAACTTCTGTGCTCTTATTGCTTGATCTCAGTGCAGCCTTTGACACGTCGACCTGTTAAGCCTTAAGGTCCCCCTATAGGACCCCCTGCTTTTCTTTATCATAAATCGATCAATAGAGACCGTATTAGATCCCCAATTATCATATCATGGGGTATCATTGGAAAGCCACACTCATTGGCTGCAACCCTGTGCAAAGAATTTCGAGATCGCCAAATGATTGACGGAACTAGAGCTCTGGGAGTCGGGGGTGGTAATGTGTACTTTTGCGTACTTTGGGGCACGCCTCACATATCGGCATGTAACTCGAGAACCGCTGAACGGATTTTGTCACCTGAAAGGGGAATCGACAGGCAACAAATAGGGCTTTAATTATATCTATATATTGTATTAAAAGAAATGCACACCCGAGCCACTAGAGGTCGGCAAAGAATCGTCCACATGTGGGCCATTGGATGTTAAGAGGTTAATGTTTTTAAATTAAAAAAAAATTGTAGCAAAGAGTAAAGACCATAACCCTATCAAAAACAGTAGTTAAAGTGTATATTTTCATTTTACCGATGTTTTATACGATTTATCGGAAATACGAATTTATCAGAAAATGCTAATTATCGTAAAAACCGCAAGGAAATGACTAAATCCAGATTCAACCCTGCCATTGGAAAGAGGAGCATTTTCCCTATCCATAGATGTATGATTTGGCCATAATAAGGTCAAGGTCAAGTTCAAGGTCAAATATGAATTTATAATTAAAATCGATTATCATTAATTACTGTATCTACAAATCCTTCTGTTTAATCATCTTCCCTTTATTCATTTGCTTAGATTTTTTGTACACATGATCTCAATAAGGTGGTGAATGAGCTCAGTGAGCATTTTCTCCTACCCGTATATATTTTTGATCAAAGATTTAAATTTTCTTTTATTATTATTACTTTTTTTTCTTTTTTCTTTTCTTTTTTCTTTTTTCTTTTTTTTGTCTACTTTATTTTTCATTTATTTTAGGTATTGTGCGGTTATATGTAGTCATGTATTGTATGTTTGCATATGCAACTTGCAATGGGCCTGGTCTACAAGATACACGACACGACCAAGGTACCCATGTACATGTCAAAATACTTCCCAAAGGTCAGTGAATACCACGATCACAACACCAGAGGGAGCTCCACAAATCATGTCAAACCCAGATTCGGCTCAAATAAGGGACTAAACACGTTTCGCAATTATGCCACATCAATGTGGAACGCCCTACCCAAAGCTGTAAAGGAATGTGGATCACTACCCACTTTCAAAACCTCTCTCAAGGGACACCTACGGGAGACTGCAATTCAACACTGGCCCCTGTAAATATCCTAACCCAATCATTCCAACCCCCTCCAATGTACAGTCATTTACCTAGTATGGTTTTGTCAATAGTTCAATGTACAATTGTGTTTGTTTGTACAGTGTCTCCTCCCCCCCCCCCTCAATGTACAGTGTTACTTGTTTATACAGTATGCCCCCCGCCCCCCCCCCCCCCCCCCCAACCACCTCCAATGTAAATTACCCAGTATGGTTGTCAATATCCCAATGTACCCAACCCCCCCCACCCAACCTCCAATGTACAGTTTCTACGTCAAATGTATATACTCCCTTTTCTTGACTCCTTCTGTATCACAAACAGTACTGTATTTGCAAATCTGGTATGTCATAAATGTATAGATGTAGCAGTACTGACTATCTGTATGTCATGTATGTCATATATGTCTATATGAATTGAAAATGGGGGACCCTGATGGAAACAAGACAAACGTCTTTCTCAGGTCTGCATCCCCTTAACAATTGTATGTATTGAGCCGTACTGTATTGTACCCATTCTGCAATCTGTTAAATAAAGTTTTCATTCATTCATTCATTCATTCATCCTTCGTCTGTGCTTCTACCCTGTACCACAGTTTAGTCAATGCTTTCTTGGCTGCTACTAATAGTATCTTAATCAGATACTTGTCTTCTCCCTGAATGACTTTCTGTGACAAGTTCCCTAGGTATAGTACTAGACCTGTCTGGGGTATTTCATATCCTACTATTTCATTTATTATCTCTCCTATCTCTTCCCAATAGTTTCTTATTTTCTGACATTCCCAGAATATGTGTGTGTGGTTCGCTACTTCTTGCCCACATTTTCTCCAACATGGCTTTTGTGTTGGCATGTAATTCCCTGTATTTCTGGTGTTATAAAGAATCTAATTATGTTTTTCCACCCAACCTCCCTCCATATCCTTGATCCTGTGGTTGATTGTTGTATCTTACATGTGTTATACCATTCCTCCTCTGTTATCTCTATTTCAAATTTTTTCTCCCACTTTTCTTTTATATACAAGGTTGTAATTTCCTTCTGTGCTGGTCCATTGTCTATGTTATTTATTTCACGTCAGCTGTTTCATCTGTTCCATATTTGCTGATCGAGGTTTGTTTTCTATGTTAGTTCTCTACTCTAGTTTTTTTTCCTCCAGTGTGTCAACTGAAGTATAATCTGTGTTTTGGATTTCTCTTTTGCCTCTGAACATTATTATTTTTGTTGTTAAACACGCTTGGACCCTCCATCTGCCGTCTCTGTCCTACAATTAAGTCCTAGAGACACCTTTGCGTACATGTTCTTATATAATAAATAGTGCTGTCAATAGATAAAAAAATTATTACTAATTAATCTCACAATTTTCTGTAATTAATCTAGATTAAAAAAGTGCATTTTTCTACTTAAGACCGAAGCTTGTTCCTGGAAAATCTCCCATTCAAATTGGCAAAAGATCGCCTCACCTATCTTGGTCTGACCATACCCAAAGATCCTAAATTAATATTTAAATTGAACTTTGCAGACTATGTTTCAAGGCTAAAACAATGCATTGAAAATTGGAAAGTGCTACCCCTCTCCATGATAGGCCGCATAAACTCTGTCAAGATGGTTTCTCTCCCCAGATTCCTATACATTTGTGAAAATCTTCCCATCTTTCTCACAAAGTCTTTTTTCAAAGAACTGGACTCTGTAATTCTGTCTTACATCTGGAATTATAAGAATCACAGAATCTCAAAAATGCACTTGCAAAAACCTAAATCTGAGGGAGGGCTGGCCTTGCCAGTATTTAGGCACTACTACTGGGCTGCCAATGTAAGGGCTCTGATGTACTGGCGGCAGGGGACAACAGGTGAATTGACTCCTGGGGCCCCCTTGTGGCTGAGAATGGAGGCTAATTCCCTTATTAACTCATCCTTGCCAGCTATGCTATTTGTCAAACCAGGGGTACCCGGGATCTTAAGAAGCTTGAAACTAAGTTTTGTCGTGGAAAACTCTGTCAGAATTTTAAATCAAATCAGGGGTGCTTTTAGCCCTCTAGATGTTTCTATCCATATGCACCAATCTGTTTTAATAACACTTTTTCGGCTCCATGGACAGACGGGGGTTACCTTGCCTGGAGTGGGAAGGGGCTAGCTTCCATTAAGGACTTATACATAGACGGTCACTTTGCATCCTTCGATCTACTAAAGAGGAAGTTTGAGTTGCCCGGCACCAACTGGCTCAGATTTTTACAAGTCAGAAATTATGTTAGATCCAAAGTTCAGGCTTTCTAAGAGCTCCCAATTGAACATTCTTTCTTTGATATATTGCTGAGCCCTCCCCACTCCAAGCACCTCATCTCTAGGTTTGTGTGTCTGTTTGACAACTGTAATATGGCCTCTACTGAGAAGATTAAAGAACAATGGCAGGAGGAACTCGGTATTGATCTATCTGATATTGTATGGGATAGGAGTCTGTCTATAGTACAACTTGGCTCAGTCAATAGTAGACACCAGCTGATCCAATTTAAAGTTGTGCATCGTCTCCACTATACTCTAAGCATAGATCGCACAAGATCTACCCCTCTGTTTCACCTCTGTGCGACAGGTGCCAGGTATCAGAGGGTACACTTTCTCATGCCTTCTGGTTTTGCCCTTCAGGATTCTGGGCCAAAATATTTGACTGGTACTCTAAGGCCTACAAGATAACTCTACAGCCGGGGGCAGAGCTTGCCATCTTCGGCTGCTCTGAGTCCTCTCTGAGCTTTCCTACAGCTGTACAACAATCTTTGACACTGGGGACAACGGTTGCTAAAAAACAAATACTGATGGAGTGGAAGTCCTCCTCAGCTCCTTCTTTCCAACTGTGGAAAGAACCGATTCACTTAAAAGGTTTTCAAAAATCTGGGACCCGTTCTTAGCCTATCTCGATGAGGCTAGAGGCGGCAGCTGATTCGCCCGTCTGATCTCACAGTCCCCCTATGAGGGACCCCAAACACAATATTTCTCAGTCATGTATGGCTGGTAACCGTGTTGTACTAGCAAATGTAAAAAATGTGTTATTATTATAATTTTTTCTTTAATGCATTTTTTTTACTTTCACTGTCTGTGTGTTTGTATGTCATGTTGGTATACAGTTTGTCATGTTTGTACAATGTTCTGAAAAATGTAAAATAAAATATATAAAAAAAAAAGACCGAAGCTTGTAACAGATATTTACTTGAGTAAAATCATGGAATTAATGTAAAATCAACACAAAGAAAGTATATTTAGATTCAAAGACTATTTTAATAGCTTTCTTTGAATACAGTTTCTCTCCTGTGAAATACAAATGTTCAACAAAACCATCAACATTGACTCAGCTAGACCTCTTTCTTATATCCGCGGCGCTAAAATTGAAGATTTTTCACTCCATAGATTAATCTAGATTAATTTATTTTAATGCTTTAAATAATTTAAAATAATCTCAAATTAAAGCATTAATTTTGACAGCCCTAATAATAAATTATCGGATGACAAAACTTCATGAACCTCTTCCCATTTGTCTAGTGATGATCCTTGAGAGGTACAGTAAATCAATAAATCTGCATTAGGCACAATGGATAGGTGTAAACCAAACTTGTGAACGGAGCTCTTTGGTGCTGCTTTGGTTATAAAGAGTTGATATGTGGCCAGTGGTGAAATCAATTGGGCAGTATTGAATCACAGGTGTGACTATCTGTATGGCCGTGTTCAATGTTTCCTTGCTCTTTAGTTTGGCTCAGAGGGAATTTCATATCTGACTGCTCAATCTAATATATAGTATGTATATGAGCTGTATTAACAACACAATGATTCAGTATCTTCATATGACAGACGCCCCATGAGGACAACATTCTCTCTCATTAACTCTCTGTATCTCTTCACATTATAACAAGTCATTTATGGGGTTTTGTCACCCCTTTCTCTCTCACATTGGCATTATTTAGATCTCTGGTGCCAGGATGACAAGGAACATCAACCATTGATCTTTGTTAGATATGATATAATGGCATTATGAATGGTATATTTAGGTCGTTGTTGTCCCCTGATAAAACAAAAGCAACTATCTCCCTGAATGGCCATTTCTGCCTAATATAATGTGTTTATAGACCTGTATTTCTGAGTTGTATTAGGCCTATACTATATCATTGGCTATCTATTGAAGGAGATAGACTGGACTTCTCCTTAAAGCTTGGTCAATATCTGGTGGTTATGTAATATAGTGCATATTTAGTTTATAGTTTTAGTTTATTTATAGCCTATTTATTGTTATAATTTATAGTTATAGCTTATCGTTATAGTTTGTATTTGTATAGATAGAAATATACATTGTGTACCATGTTTACAAATCTACTACAGTTGAGGAGCCTGGAAAAACAAGCATCTCACATTTGTCTGAATGCATGCACATTTAAAAAACTGTCAATAAAATAATCTGAATCTGAATGAGTTGGAAATCAAGATTATAATTTAGAAAAGTCACCCTCTCACAGCAATTGGCTCCCCAGCTAAACATTCCAGTAAAGGTTGGTGGTAACCTCAGTGTTTGTGAGCCAGCAGCTGTATTAATAAGGATGTGGAGTTATGGGAATAATACAGAAAAACATTCTCATTCTCCAAGGATTTACGACAAAAAGGGCTTTCTCTTAGGGACATTTGAGACCTTTTCGGGACGATTTTGGGATTAACCAACCGTCCCAATAAAACATATATAATTCATATTATATTATAATATATTGTCTATATTCATGTCTTGCCCGAAAAGGTCTCAAATGGCCCTAAGAGAAAGCCCTTTTTGTCGTAAGTCCGTTGGAGAATGAGACCAAGACGGTGCTTCCCTCTCTCTCTCTCTTAAATAAACCTTTTGTTGTAGATTTCAAGAATATGTCACCTTGGATGTGTCTGTTATGTGTAATTCAATAGTACAATATGTCATTTAATGCAATATATGTGTCTAAAAGGTCATGGACTTACTGCACAAGTACTTGGTTATAGAGCACATGTATTTATTTTACAAAAATAAGTAATTCATATTTCCATGATCAAATAAAATTATAATTAAACCACCACCTACATTAATGTGGAAACGAAATGAGGTACACGACTATACAGTACTAGTGATAGCTGTTTTGGATATACTAGTTTTAATATCTTATATCACAGGCATGTTGAGGCCACTTCATCATAGAGCCTATCACAGTAGAGTAAGTTCACCTCTTATGTTAAATATGGGAATTTACAAAGAGAGTAATGTAAAGGTATACAGTAAATAATTGTAACTCTTAACATTATTGAAATTACAAAGATTCTTTGTAAATTCATTCATGCACAGTCAAGTTGTGCAGCATTAGAGCATATTGTATCATTCCACAAATTATTTGAGCAAAATGGAAACATACAAAAATTACACTGGACTACATAACATGTCCTGGTATTTTTGGAAGAGGTTCTGTAATTGACTTATATCAAACCCTGCCCTCTTTTCTTGGTCCTCCAATCACAACTGCAGCAATACAATTCTGGAGCTATCAGCAATACTGCAGTTCCAAATATTACGAATATTGTTTCCATTTCACACAGCAGCACAGCACAATACCACAGCGTTTTAAAAAAGAACAGCCACTTTGTGGAGATCAAAATCTATCTCACATTTTCAAATACCACTGTTGGGATCAGCCAGAATTCATTCAGCTGCTTTGTAGCAGTACACTCCGTGCTTATGATGAAGAGGAGGGAATCCGAAGCTGCGCACCCCTGGCTCAGATGGACCACAGTTTCCACGGGCTCTGGTTATGGGGTAGCGGAGGCTTCCGTCAGCCAGCCAGCCGGCATCGCAGCGGTCCAGTCCCTTGAATTTCCAGGCAGCATAGAGCTGCCCCACCTTGGCCATCTCAGCTCCGTTCTCCTGACAGGCCTGCTGCGCCTCAGTCAGGTTAAGCTTGAAGGGTTCCTCGAGATAAAACACCTCCCCTAGTGAAGAGAAACATACACAACAATAGCATAAGTTAGAAATTATTTCTGCAGATTATATGTCAATGCTGTGCTAGCTCACAATGGGTCTGGGTGCAGGAATTCTTAACTGACTAATACCTGTTTATTATATTCATGTGTCCCCTGTGTCCACTGAACGCTATGAAAACCAGAGACAAAAAATGCTTGTAACTTTATAAAAGTCAGACAAAGCTTACCAAAAGCTCAAACAGTGAACTCCAAGCCCACATGGTTGAACAAAAAATTCAAAGAAACAGACTAAGAAATGACGTAAACACCATGATCAAAACCGCAAAAAAAAATTCATCAATGACAAAACTGAGGGAAACAAAAACAAACCTTGCCAACTTGGAAATTACTCAACAACCAACTAGGCTGCAGCAAAAAACTAAAAACCAGATTTACACATAAACATAAAGACAGAAAACACTCTCATCACAGACAAACTGGATGTGGCCAAATACCTAAACATATTCTTTACAAACATAGCCACAACACTGGTTAATAAACTACCCTCCCACTCAGGGCATTATGGGGTAGAACACATAGTAGCATACTACAAAAACCTAGGGGTACGCAAAGGCGACTTCAAACTGGAAATGGTAACAACAGATGAGGTACTCAAAAAACTAACCTAACCTAACCTAACCTAACCAACCTAACAAGGCCACTGGCCATGACAACATCCCCTCCAAATTCCTCAGAGACTCAGCAGCCGCCATCACCCCAGTCATCACACACATAATAAACCTCTCCATAAAACAGGAACACGTTCCCAAGGACTTCAAAATTGCGAGAGTGACCCCCCTGCACAAAAAGGGCAGCAAATTAGACCCAGGGAACTACCGCCCTGTTTCTATTCTTACCTCCATCTCGAAAGTCATGGAAAAAATAGTCTACGAACAGGTCGAAAAGTACCTAGCGGAAAAAAATCGAATCTACGAATTCCAATCTGGCTTCAGAACATCCCACTCCACTGACACATGCCTTCTCTATTTGAACGACCACATCAAACAAGAGGTGGACGCGGGCAAATACTGCGGCATGGTCATGTTGGACCTACAAAAGGCCTTCGACACTGTCAATCACTCCATTCTGATTGACAAGCTAAAAGCAATTGGTTTTGATAGTCTATCAGTGAGCTGGATGCAATCCTACCTGGAGGGGAGAGAACAGATGGTGGAGGTAAACGGTACTCAATCCCCCCCACTCACAGTGAGCTGTGGTGTTCCACAAGGAAGCATACTAGGACCGCTACTGTTCCTAATTTATGCAAATGACATGTCGTCAGCTTGTGACTGCAACTTGTTCTTGTTCTCGGGCGACTCAGCCCTGCTGACAAGAACAAGTTACAGGTTGAAAAAACCCTCAGCTCAGAACTCGACAGAATCTGCACATGTCTCGCTGATAACAAACTATCATTACACCTGGGTAAAACAGAGTCCATTCTCTTCGGATCAAATAACAAACTAAGCAAGACCGACGGCTTCTCAGTTACAGTGGGTGACAATATTGTCACAAGGAAAGATGAAATTACATACCTGGGTTCCATCCTAGAGGAAAATCGTTCCTGCGACAAAATGGCATCCAATGTAATAAAAAAAGTCAACCAACGAACTAGATTCTTGTACCGGATCTCCTCTCTGGTAAACAAGAATACCCTGAAGACTCTGGCAGGAGCACTCATTCAAGGGTACTACGACTAGGCTTGCACCTCATGGTACCAAAGCACCTCAAAGGCGCTAAAAACAAGATTACAAACATCACAAAACAAACTGGTCAGACTACTACTTGACCTTACTCCTAGAACCCACCTCACCCCTGCCCCCTTTGACTACCTAGGATGGCTTAGAGTAGACGACAGACAACAACTTGCAATGGGCCTGGTCTACAAGATACACTACACCATACAGGTACCCATGTACATGTCGAAATACTTCCCAAAGAACACCAGAGGGAGTTCCACAAATCATGTTCAACCCAGATTCGGCACAAACAAGGGACTAAACCCTTTTCGCAATTATGCCACAACATGGCGCGGTGATACACATACGTCTGTCTCAAGACTTAGTCCTGCATGTATCAACAAATGTGCATGTTGGTGTGAATTTATGTGTGTGCCATTATTACTATCAACTGTAATAATTGTGTAATATTACTAAACTGAGCTGTATGTGTATGAACCAAGCATCTACCTGTACTTTATTTGTGACAATAAACTACTACTACTACTACAATGTGGAACGCCCTACCCACAGCCGTAAAAAGATGTGAATCCCTACCCACATTCAAAACCGCTCTTAACACTTTGAGTGCCAACGACGAGATTTCTCGTTAGTTCATGCCAACCGTTGAGTGCCAGAGAGACGAGAGATCTAGTTTTTGATCGTTATTTTTTTAATTATCGATTTCCATTCATTTTTCATCAATCTAGCCTCACGTTACCAGTGGGGATCTGTCTGAACTCGAACAGGGAAAATACTGCCCCCTATCGTCTCTCCGGATGGTACTGCACCTCTTTGGATTGGATTGAATGAAACGCATGGAGAAAAAAAAGTCCTGCTTCCACATTTTACTTGTCAGACAAGTAACCGGAGACGATCCAAGTAATCGCCCACCACCAGAACAGCGGAAAATGTGTGTTTCCAGTACCCAGCGTTGGATCAATAAACGCGATCGATATTTGGAATGGCGATGAGGAATTGGAATAATCTTTTTGGAGAACATCTGATCTGAGGTAAGGAATCTATTTTACCAGTCTTGGGATAATCAGAGCTATTTTCACCTATATATCAGCATGTGCCATATGTGTGTATGTGTCTGTCTGTGTGTGTGTGTGTGTGTGCTATCAGGAAATAAGATAATCGATTTTCAGCCCGCTTCTATAGCGTGCATAAGTACACATATACTATCGATAATCTAGCGTTTATTTGAAAACGATTCATAAATAGGCCGAAAAATGATAACGTGTTTTGTGTATTCCAGTGTATTCCAGTAAAGGGCAATTATCACAGAATCTTCTGAAATTTTCTGGAACTTTCAAGAAACAAGCGTTTTTCAAAATGGTATAAAACGGAAATGAACCGATTAAAAAAACAATCCGTTTCGACAATGTTGACTGCAAACAAGTCATTGATAAGCGACGGCCATATTAGACACATAGCCATAATTTAAGATATAATTTATGCGTTCGCAAATATGAGAGCTCTATCATTGAAGTGGGTGGTGGCACGCAACAGGGTTCCGGGGCGCCTGTATATTTTCCCCAACGGAGTTTCACTTCCGCGTTCGGTTTGCGCGATCTGATTGGCCACTGACGTTTCTCTCAGCGCCAATCGCGTTACTCCTAACAAACTGGTTAAGCTTGGCGACTCTTTCAAAGTCGCTCTCTTTCGAAGTTGGTTAAGGTTAGGGTTAAGGTTAGGGTTAGGGTTAGTTGGTTAAAGTTAGGGTTAAGGTTAGTTGGTTAAGGTTAGGGTTAGGGTTAGTTGGTTAAGGTTAGGGTTAAGGTTAGGGTTAGGGTTAGGGTTAGGGTTAGTTGGTTAAGGTTAGGGTAACAGCCTGCTGGCGCGATTGTTAGGAGTAACGCGATTGGCGCTGAAAAAAATTTCAGTGGCCAATCAGATCGCGCAAACCGAACGCGGGTGCTGCAGGATGGTGTGTAAACACATAGATACAGCATCCTCTACAGACCTGTTAGGCTGATAAGCAAACTGATACATGTCTAGCTTAACAATACTAGATAAATGATCACAGACAAACCTTCATAATGACAGAGTTCAGAGCGACGGGCCTGTAATCATTCAGACAAGCAGTGCTAGATTTCTTGGGCACGGGTATGACTATGGCAGATTTATAGCATGCCGGGACTTTAAGTGTGCTGAGAGACCAACCAGATCTGTAAAAACAGAAGCAAGTTGGTCAGCACCATTTTTCAGGGTAAATGTAGACACAAATGTAGGCCCTGCAGCCTTCCTAACATTTTGTTTGCAGAGTAAGGCTCTAACTTGATGCTTGGTGTAATCATATGTAGACCCTGCCAAACCCCTTTTGTGTCCCCAGCTTTCAATTTGTCCTCAAGACTATCTCTGTACATAGACAGTTATGTGTTAGGGTGTATGTACAGAGGCAGTTATGTGTTAGGGTGTTGTACATAGACCGTTATGTGTTAGGGTGTTGTACATAGACCGTTATGTGTTAGGGTGTTGTACATAGACAGTTATGTGTTAGGGTGTTATACAGAGACCGTTATGTGTTAGGGTGTTGTACAGAGGCAGTTATGTGTTAGGGTGTTGTACATAGACCGTTATGTGTTGGGGTGTTGTACATAGACAGTTATGTGTTAGGGTGTTATACAGAGACCGTTATGTGTTAGGGTGTTGTACAGAGGCAGTTATGTGTTAGGGTGTTGTACATAGACCGTTATGTGTTGGGGTGTTGTACATAGACAGTTATGTGTTAGGGTGTTATACAGAGACCGTTATGTGTTAGGGTGTTGTACATAGACAGTTATGTGTTAGGGTGTTATACAGAGACCGTTATGTGTTAGGGTGTTGTACATAGACCGTTATGTGTTAGGGTGTTATACAAAAAATATTTAGTCAGTATGAAAATCAAATGTGATCTGAATAGTGAGATATTTTCTTTTTTTTCTCTTTCTTTTGTTCTTTATTATTATTATTATTATTTAATTTTTTCTTGTTTAACTGTGGATTGTGTGTTTCTTGTATAATGGTATAAATTATTATTTGTGTAAATTAGGTTGTACGCCGACCATTAAGTAAATACTTGTTTAGTTTAGGAATAAGGGGCAGGTAACTATAAGATTTATTCTTCTTCCTGCTCCTTTTGTCCATGGAATGATATTTATGATTGTGTAATGAAGAAACTCTGATTGTATGATTCCATGTGGCAAATAAAAACTCTGAACTGAACTGAACTGTACATAGACAGTTATGTGTTAGGGTACGTGTGCAGTTATGGTAGGCCCATCACTCACCATGGAGTGCAGACGAGAAGCAGAAGACATCATATCGATGAAGGTGGCGGTGGCGGCTGCCGTAACTCCGGACCCCCGCGGGAAGGCCGTGCCCCCCACAAGGTATTCTAGGCTGAGTGATGGGGTACTGTACTGTCCCGTCAGCCAACCAGCCTGCGTTGCACCAGTCAAGCCCTTCCATCCAGGCCTGGAAGAGCTGCTGGAAGGTGGCCAGGACGGAGTCCTGCTCCTCGCAGGCTTCCTGGGCCCCCTGGAAGTTCAGGTGGTAGCGTCCACGGGGTGGCTGGTAGGGAAACACCACCCCTAAGAGTAAGGGGATGGAGGTTCAGTTCTGGAGTCATTTTGCCTTCGTGGTTGGTAAATGTGCCATTGCATTATGAGAGGTGGACCCACCTTGTAGCTCAAGGTCAACAAAAGCACTCTCATCCTCCAGTCCGTCTATGACCTCACAGCGATAGCGACCCGTGTCATTCAACTGAAGTTCAGTCATGAGAAGTGTGGCATCTCCTGGAAAGTCTTCCCTGAGACGTACACGGCCCCTGAACGAAAACACAGGCACTGATCATGTTATGGGAAAGGTTATTGTATGTACATGATTTGTAATGTTTTTTTGTACATTGAATAATGTTTTCTGCAATCGGAGCAAGAAAATAGCAGGTGTAGAGCTGGCATAAGATTTGTCTCTCATTTATCATGTATTGAAGGGTGCTTGACTGATTCATACTTCTGTCAGAGGGCAGCATAATTATCATGTATATTAATTGGCCAATCAGTAACCTGAAGTCCCCAAAAGTGCGATTGCGGGACCCAATAGCTACAAGCACATCCGTCTCATGGCCACCAATAGCAGGCTTCCAGGACCACTTGACCCGGACCGTCCTGGGGGAGCCAGGCTCCGGCTCATATCTGTACTTGCACGGCAAGGTGGCATCACCCCCTCGGACAGCAAACACAGGCAGATCGGTGGAGGAGTCCACACGGAGCTTCACACCATCAAAATGGACTGGAGGGAGTTAAGAGTTACACCAAGGGGTTAGAAAACGGAAGCATGAAACAAATGAATTAAATGGAAGTTCGAAAAAAAAAATATATATATATTATATTCAAAAACACTTTTCAAGGGAGTCATTACAAAGGAAAATAGAAAAAAAATCTAAACTAAAGAACATAGGTAAAACACATAGAACATGTGTAACATATATATATATAATTTTTTCTTTCTTTTTTAAATTAATTAATTAATGTATTTATTTATTATATTTAAATTTAAAAAAATATATAAAATAGTCCTATATTCACATAGGAATAAAACCTATCAAGACTCAATAATAATAATTATAATAATGGAGAATGCAAGTATTATGCATCTGTGACTGTGAATAATTTACATAATTATATTATTTTCGAATGCGAGTGTGGGATTTAACATGTCACTTGGCCTGAATACATACGCTGTCCTTTGCCTCTTCCACTGAGAAAGTCATGGTAGAAGAAGCTGTGGTCTCCAGGGACAGCCTGGGTCAGGCATGCAAGGAGCAGCTGAAGCCACATCATAAACAGAGGGTGAGCCGGTTCCATCATCCTATAGGTATAGACCGAGAAACTCATTTGAACAGGTGATCCTTTTGGGGTCAACATACAACAAGCAAGCCTGATGCCTATTCAGAGAGATCAGATTAGCTCTTTGGTCACAGATTAACTAATGATCTGCCTCTAGATCTTTCAAAAATTATTTTCAGGATCAGAGAAACCAATTTACATCATGTAGCCTACCCGATGTCCCAGCGGAGGGCGGTATGACACCATATGTTGTGTGTCAAAACGTCGATGTAAAATAGGCTGCATATAGTTTGAGTGATCAAGATCAAGACAATCAATTTGTTTTCCGTATGCAACTAGCTGAGAACACAATTGATTTGTAAAGAAACAATTGATATACTGCAAAATGATGACATAATAGCGTCATCATGTATGCCCTTATATGGCATATCAAGTAAACTTTTATTATATATATATATTTTTTGTAAAGCTTAATAGTCTAGTCTTCTAAGTGCGGTGAAAATAAAGATTGCTCATTGCTCAGCAAGAACAACGAACGGTACACCTGACCGCCAGGTAGCGGCCAAGAGAAACGAATATTCAATATTGCACATTTCTCCCAAAGGAATTCTAGATGTGTGTACACAACAAAATACGTAACAGTTTAGCCTCAACCCCTACCCTATCAATATTCCACAATACGGCAATGTTCATTATCTTTTCACCTACCGTAAAACTTCACTTGATAGGCATAAATCCTTCGACAATAGACTATATAAACCACTGGTGGAAGGGAGCCCGAAGAAGATGCGCGCGTCAGTAGCCTTGCAAATGCAGAGCCAATAAATGACAACACGAATGTCCCCAAGATGACGCAATGACCCCCAGGCCCCACCAATTCACACGCTTCTTGAAAACTGAAAGACTCAAAAAGGTGGGTTGAATTACTTACCCCAGTCACCCCCAGTGAGAAACTCGGAAAATGTAGGTTAGTTCAGCACTTTGAAATTAGTTACTAACCTATTTCTAATTAGAGCAACATGCGATAATTAATGATAATTGGCTGTAGCCTAACCGAACATGAATTGAACTGGCCTGCTTACAAACGATACCCCTGCAACATATTGACACTGCAGAGTGAAAGTACCAGGCTACCTGTGGTTAGAGCAAGAAAAGTGAAAATTGGAGGGTTGATGATTCAAGGGAAAGAACTGTCAAAATGTCATCCCGGTGTGTGTGTGTGTGTGTGTGTGTGTGTGTGGTGCACATGTGTGTTGGGGGGGGGGTCTCTCCCCAACACCAGTAAACCACAGCACTTGAATGGATGAAAGAGCATTCAAGAGCCCTTCAGTTCTAGTTCTATGGAGCCACATCTCCTGAGGGACTCTGATGGAGGTGAGTGCCAGGAGAGCAGCATTGTGTAGTTGGTAAACAGTGACAGGTACTGAGGATCATTCCACAGGGATATAAGCACACTTTCTGATTCACAACCGTCAACAACAACGAAGCTCAATAACTCAGACATCCATCTGTAGCAACGTGTCACAGGTTGTGTTTCTTTTTGTTTGGACTGTTTCTATTGAAGTGTGTTTCAGGTAGGGTTGGGCATTGGGCAATATGATGATATTAAATAAATATCGGGTACAGTGCATTAACGATACACTTTTTAAACGTATCGTGGACATCGTGATGTTTTGCAAAAACCCTCATCCATACAGTATATGTGTGTGTATTTTTGGCTAAAGTGGATAGAAAACACAGTAGCCTACTGTGCAAAAGTCTTAGGCACCCAAGAGTTTTTATATAAATTGTCTTAGATGTTAATAATTTTTTTTTCTGTATTAGTGTGTCAGTAGACTATTTAATTTTTTTTTGAAACTTTCCATTTAATTATTTTTGAAAGCATCTTCATGGTTTAATGCAGACATATGTTGCAGGGACTATTATGCTAATCATCATATTTGCGTGACCGTATCCATCAAAGGGTTAAATCAAGCATTTTTAAGTGCTTTAGAGGAAAGGTCAAAATATTGCGATATATATCGTGTATCATGATAGAGCCAAAAAATATCATGATATCATTTAGAGGCCATATCGCCCAGCCCTAGTTTCAGGATATAACATGGTACACTCTCACATTTAGCTTCTTATCAAAACCACAGATCAGGGTCTTGGTTCTGTGCTTTTCCAGTTTTGGGAGAGATTTATTCCCTATTGACTAAATTGTCTCAAGCTGTAACATGGGATTAATTTGTGGGAAACTGATTTTCAAAGATGCAGTATAGGCTACAGTGTACAACTGGCAATTTTATTTTATTACTAATAGTTAGTAGGATAGTAAAGTTGAATCATTACCCATAACTGAGCTATAACTCACTACTTATTTTAACACCATCTTGAATTCTCCGAGTTGTTTAGGCTCCTGTCCCATGTCATTTGCAGAACCAGTATCTTTTATCTGCCCACCTTAACAAATGAGCTCATGTGGTCCAGCTGTTGGGGGAGGAATACCAGTGGAGAAGGGAACTTCTCTCTCTCTCTCTCTCTCTCTCTCTCTCTCTCTCTCTCTCTCTCTCTCTCTCTCTCTCTCTCTCTCTCTCTCTCTCTCTCTCTCTCTCTCTCAACCATCACCCCTTAACATTTTAAAAGCAGATGTTAGGATCCAAGGATCATTCCAGCTGGCACTTTGTTTTTCTGGACATAGTATTCTTTTATTGGGAACCCGCTCTTGTGGAAAATACTTACAAAAACACCCACATACAATGGTAGGCAAACACACACTTAGGCACGTGTGTTCATACACACACACACGCACACACGCATTACCATTATACTACCATGATACTTTTTCGTAAGGGGTAGGTACACATGCTCGGCTGACAACCAGACAGACAGACAGACAGACTGACAGACACAGACAGACACACGCACGCACGCACGCACGCACGCACGCACGCACGCACGCACGCACGCACGCACGCACGCACGCACACACACACACACACACACACACACACACACACACACACACACACACACACACACACACACACACACAAACACACACACACACACACACACTCAGACAGACAGACAGCACAACATCATCCAACATCTGCTTCAAGGCTACATAAAGCAACGTCTCCTCTCTAGCAGCCAATATTTGCCTCTCGAAAACCAGCCTGTTAATGACCCATGTGTGACCAAATATGAAAAAGCAGGAGCTTCCATGTGCAGCCTAGCTGTGACATGACTCTCTCCAGCTGTTCATATTTCAGCAGATTGTACAACTCCTCTAGACTGTAATCAAAGGTACAGCCCACCACTAAAATGTATACTTTCTGCCATCCTCATGGACACACACACTATGATAACAGATGTGTCAGAGGTGCTCTGTCCTTCTACGTATTCATTTCATAGGGAGTGGGAGAGAGTAGATGAAAGCCGTTGCCAGCGGCAAGACATACCAACACCATGTGCATAGCAGAGAGATGAGGGGCTAACAGGGTGTAATTACGCCCATAAACAGCAGGTCATACCCCCAGTAGTCCAGCATGGAGAAAACCCAGAGACAAATACTGTCTAAAGACCACATCAGACATCTCTTTGTGGTTCAATAGTTCTTCTTTTCGTGGTTTTGTCTTAAAGCGAACAGTGTGAACAGGACACCCAAAGGTGAAAGCTGTGAACCCTTCTTGAAAGAGTTGAGATTATTTGGCCACATAATGACAAGACTTGAAATGTATACTCTAGAGAGTTGACCTGTCTGACTGACAGTCCTCACACATACACATATAAAAGCATACCTTCCTCATTTGAGGATGATATGGATATTGTGTTTTTCAATCATGTTGCATTTTGTGTCTCCTTCCGGCAGTGTGTCGAGGTGTCCTTGAGCAAGACACATAACCACTAACTGCTCCCGATGAGCAGGTTGGCACCTTGCATGGTTGCCTCTGCCATTGGTGTGTGAGTGAATGTGAGGCATACGTTGTAAAGCGCTTTGGCTGTGCGTCAAAATGATGACTAAAGCCCTTTGATGTCTATCCCCTTGGATATCAACAGAATCAAGCAATTTCAGATATCCAATCTGCTTCTTTTGAAATATCGTTTTATACACACGTTACCCATGAATCAGATCTAGCTGCTCTGATTGGCCCATCAATCACACCTCCTGTACCTGAGTGGTACTTACTGCAGTGTACACTTAACAGTCAAGCATCTACATGTAGTGTCTCGTGAACGGAAGGCCACACCCCCTCAACAAGAGAAAGACATTTTGTTTTGTTTTTCACTGCCCCTTGTTGTACACCAACTTGAGGAGGGTTTTATTTGAGAAAGTTCAATTTGTAAATCCGGATTTGTTTAGGCAGTCTGAGAGTTGTATATTGAGTTGGTTTTATGTGGAGATTTTCAGTTTTGCAGGATTTTTGGAGAAAGCATGACACTTGAGACAAAACACATTATATCCTATATAATTTTATATGAATTCCTCTTGTTTCTTTGAAGTACATTGTTTACAGCTTGTTTTTTTTATTTCGTTTTATTTCTTGTGGCCCTCTTGGTCTATATACTTATTGTTAAGTATACTATATACTTATTGTTTATGTGTCTTGTAAGCCCATATGGGCTGGGAATACATCTGTAGAAAAAAGATCAATCAATCAAATATAGCTAAACAAATGATACATCTGAAGCTGAAAAAAATATACTTATAACATTAACATTCCACAATAAGATTTTTATGACTAAATTAAAAATAATTATACTGGATCTTTAAAGTACAATGGCTGTACCATGGTACATTGTTTATACCATGGTAAAACTGAAAATACCATCCAATACCATCATACTGTACTACTATGATTGATTGATTCCTCTGTGGTTAGGGACATCAGTTTGGCATAGATATGAACACTATTCATTCCTCTGTGGTTAGACAGCAGTTTAGCGTATGAACACTATTGATTCCTCTGTGGTTAGTAGGTAGCATAGTAGGTACTAGTTGAGGCATAGTAGAATAGTACATAGTAGATAATATAGACATACTAGCAAAGTACATAATAATAAAAAACAGTACGAAGAAAAGAAGTGTTTTTAGTCGACGGTGGAAAACTGGGCAGGTTTCAGCTGTCCTGTCTGTGGTGGGAAATACATTCCACCATCGTGGAACAAGGACAGAGAATTAGCCTGCTTTGCTTTGATGACCCCCCAGGAGCCCGAATAGGAGCGGGTCTCAGGCGGCCAGAAGATGCAGAGTGTAGGAGGGAGCCGTTCTCCTTGCTGTACGGTATGCCAGGTCAAGAACCTTGAAGCGCATTTGTGCAGCAATGGGAAGCCATTTCTGAGAAGTGGGGTGATGTGGGCTGACTGGTAGATTGGAGATCAGGCGGGCCACTGCGTTCTGATATACAACACAACTCTTTGCTCTCCACTCACAGTCCCTACATGGCCTCAATAATAAAACAAACTAAGGCATCAAACAATGACATCAAACAATCAGGTTCTGCTTGTGCAGCCAGGCACTGGCCTCTTCTCCTGCTCTGCCATCCACACCCATTCTGATGGCACTCTGGGACACGCTTCCCCAGATAAACAATAATAACAATAATAATAATAATAATAATAATAATAATAATAATAATAATAATAATAATAATAATAATAATAATAATAAATAAACCAGGGTGGAACAATCAATGCCCTATACTATTTTATATCAATGACATAATCACCTGCCCCAAGTGAAAAAATAGAAAGATTTTTTTTCTTAGAATCTTTAATGAATGATAAAGAAAATATATTTTTTAAAAGAATGTAAAACCACAATTATGTTCTACACAATATCTTTATAGATATTTCACATTTGGAGTAGAAATAATTAAACAAGTGAGTCAGATGACATGTAATAATTAAGTCAAATACAAAGAGTTATTATCAAGTGCAAAATATTACATAACCATACAGAGAATTTCAAGTTATCTGTCCTTCTATCAATTGATAAACAATATTCATACAGAGCATCGTAACTCCATAATCTATTAGTATGTCCTTACACTTACACACTACTATTTCGATATCCCACGTGTTTATTGCACACACCCATGCTGCAGTATAGCACATGCTCCATTGAATGAAGCTTTAGTGTTATTTCATGCAGGAACACGGTAGTCAATACGTGTCAATTGGCTCGGCTCCCTGCTAGAACTCTGAACTCACAGCTGCACACATCTCCCTCTACCTGCACCTGCTACTGTAGCGCGTCACAGCTGCACACATCTCCCTCTATACCTGCTACTGTAGTGCGTCACAGCTGCACACATCTCCCTCTACCTGCACCTGCTACTGTAGCGCATCACAGCTGCACACATCTCCCTCTACCTGCTACTGTAGCGCGTCACAGCTGCACACATCTCCCTCTACCTGCTACTGTAGCGCGTCACAGCTGCACACATCTCCCTCTACCTGCTACTGTAGCGCGTCACAGCTGCACACATCTCCCTCTACCTGCTACTGTAGCGCGTCACAGCTGCACACATCTCCCTCTACCTGCACCTGCTACTGTAGCGCATCACAGCTGCACACATCTCCCTCTACCTGCACCTGCTACTGTAGCGCGTCACAGCTGCACACATCTCCCTCTACCTGCACCTGCTACTGTAGCGCGTCACAGCTGCACACATCTCCCTCTACCTGCACCTGCTACTGTAGCGCGTCACAGCTGCACACATCTCCCTCTACCTGCTACTGTAGCGCGTCACAGCTGCACACATCTCCCTCTACCTGCACCTGCTACTGTAGCGCGTCACAGCTGCACACATCTCCCTCTACCTGCTACTGTAGCGCGTCACAGCTGCACACATCTCCCTCTACCTGCTACTGTAGCGCGTCACAGCTGCACACATCTCCCTCTACCTGCTACTGTAGCGCGTCACAGCTGCACACATCTCCCTCTACCTGCACCTGCTACTGTAGCGCGTCACAGCTGCACACATCTCCCTCCACCCTGCTGCTGCTACTGTAGCGTGTCACAGCTAAAAATGGTTTTCAATAACAGCAGGTGAGAAACTTGATGATGCCCTTCACCTATCCTTCATATAACTTCATGTGGTGTGGTAAAATATGGCCTGTTGCCTCGTGCAGGACTGTATAGACAGGCCAACTGCTGAGCCAGCAAAGTGACAGCTCAGAGACGCCATTTTGGTTATTCAGATTCAGTACCGATTCAGTACAACTGGGTGTGTGTATGTGTGAAAGGCAACTGTCACAAGGTACCAACTTTGGCAGAGGCAGGAGTCAATATACATTTGAACCTTCAGGGGTACAATTTTGTGAACAGAGTATTCTAATGAACAATGTAACAATGGCTAATGGTCAGAGGAACCTTAAGAAAACATTCCAAAAACATACACCTGAAAGGGTTAAACGACGCAAATAAATTATATAATAACATGCACATAGAGCAAAACCATTTAGAAAGAAATGTTAAGTCACTGAAATCCCAAACATGGATACTCAATGGAGTGCTCTCTGTGAGTAAACACAAACTGCACTTTCATAATAGTGCCATTAATATGACTTGAACAAATTAAAATTAAAAGATTATGAAACACAAAAAGTGCTTAAATTCTAGCTACTCAGCAGACATTATCATTCCAGAGCTGCGTTATCCAGAGTCGGATGGAGAAGGAAACACGCATCCCATTGAGAGTTGCATTCTATACATTCAACTTCTATGCCTTAGTCTTGGAGAAAGGGAAGTTGCTTCTGTCCCAGCTATAGCCTCAGGCGTGGTCAGAAGAGCTGGGATGCTGGATGTGGTTGAAGCACTGATTGGTTGGTTGTGCGACGATGTTCTAGTCGTCACAACCCAACAGTTCCATACGCAGGGTGATACGTTCATGCCACTCCCAGGGCACAACGCGGACATAGCGGGCATAGAACGGTGGCTCAAACAGGTTCTTTTTATGAGTGTTGTTGTCAATGTTGGCGTTGAAGATCTGCAGGTAGTTGAGAAATAGGTACGATAGTTATTTGATGGGTTAAAAGACAACAAGTACTTGTTTGTAATACATTTTCTGTTCAACTTAACTGATAGATCCTGCCTAAGGGGGGGGGGGGCATGTTATTAACAGGGTTAGTGGTACTGTAAGGGCCACCTATACTGCAACTGTATACATTCATGGCAAAACATCCTCCATTTTGTTGAGTTTGTTCATGAGAAATTGTTTCTTTTGACAGTAAATAGGTGATAGGAAGAACTGACATCAGAGGCTATAAATCTGACATGACCTCTGACCCATGACCTTACAACTCAAATTCCACTGGCCCCACCCAGCCACTCAGTGATCCAAGAAAGCCCAGGGAAAGCGTCGTCAAGGGGATGAAAACTCTGCACTCACTAAAAAGATTTTTTTTTAAACTTTCTTTTTGGCAGCATTTACTGATCCATCTGCACCCTTCCATTTGAAAAAAGAATCACCCAAAAAGGGGGCAGAGGACAAGCCCCTCCTGACCGCTCACCTGGAGAGATAACAGGCAAGTCAGTGCTTCAGCAAGGTTTAAATAATCAGGTGGAGTTATTATCTCATTAAGGACAGCTGATGAGCGGGGTGGAGGTACAGTACTCTCTGATTAAGAAAAGAGGACAGGGTTTGAGATAGGTCCATTCACTGACGTGACAGACTGACAGCAATGTGAGACATACTACGGTCCTCTGTTGACAAAAACGGACATACTAGCACACTTCTTTATTTGGACAAAGGTAAAGGTGTTCTCTCAGCGACGGTGGGAGAGGTGCTCAGATGTCACAGAATGAGACAGGAGGGGAAGTACTGTACTGTGGTGGTAATAATACTGTGGTGGTAATAATACACTTATCAGATGCAATTTTTTATCCTTTGCCCCGTTGCATTTGCACAATTCCTCCAGAACTTCCTTATATACTTCTACCATTTTAATATTCCTATTTATTTTACTCAATCTTTTAAAACCTCTTAACAAGCAGGCAGAAAAGTGGAAATGTTTTTACTTGAACTTGAGGACTGCATACTTGTTTCGCAAACCAAAATACTATACTATACTATAGTTTATACTTATAGCACATGCATGACCCTGTTCTCTTTTGAAAGATAACATTCAGAGGTTTCTGATACAATAAATAAAATTCACTTTTAGTGCTAATGAAATAGAGTAACATAGGTCTGAACTTGAGTTGTATGGCTGGGTCCATAGCCTGAAGTCTTGTGTAGTACATGTCCAAATTTCATAACAATCCATTCAGAAATAAGTGATATAAAGAGATTTTGGTAAAATGTGAGAAAAAAAAGGTCTGCAGGTTTCCATTTTCTTATAGACTCCAATGCATTCGGCGAATTATTTATTTTCTGTTGTCGCTTGTGACTTCTCACCTAGATCCCTGAATCACTCAACCTCATGTGGGTTATCATTGGAAAGCCACACTCATTGGCTACAACACTGTCCAATAATTTTCGAGATCGCCTAATGATTGACGGAGCTAGAGCGTTGGGAGTCGGGAGTGGTATTAGAAGAAATTTAAAGTCTGCTAAAGACTTTGGCACACGCCTCACATATCGGCATGTAACTCGAGAACCACTGAACGGCAATCCACAGGCAAGAAATAGGGCTTTAATTCTATATATATATATATTGTATTAAAAAATATGCACACACAAGCCGCTAGAGGTCACCAAAGTGGCGTCGGGCGCCGGCGGGCAAATCATCCTCAAGAGGGCCGCTGCGTGTTAAGAGGATATACTGTATATAGAATTGTACAGTAGTCTTGTTGTCGTCTTTCTTGTATGAGCAAGCACAGAGCAAAAATAAATTCCTAAATGTATTAATGAATAAATCTGATTCTGATTCCATACAGTATGTCGGGAACGAGTTATTTTAGAGGTTTACATTCCGCTGACCTTATCAGTTTGATTGTTGTCCTCCTTCACCATGTTCCACTGCTGACCATCGTCGCTGTAAGCCACTTTGAACATGGACACAAACTGCACCACCCCGAAGTCCTTCGCTCCCTGTGTGACGATACCTGTGAGGCGCTTGGTCTTCTCCAGATCCACCTATAGGGTAGACACACAGAGAGGACAGGTATACGCCTCAATCACAACATCACAACATTGGATGACATTCCGGAGACAGGTGCGCAAAGGGATGATGGCAAGACTGCAGCATTCCTACAACATTTATTTTCCTACTGTTCTATGTAACACCAGTGGTATTCCGGAGACTACCAGATTGCACCAAAGTTTAGAGATGATGAGAGGAAAAGGCAAGGTTAGGCACCATCCCTAACCTGGATCCACTCGGAGCGGTTGTTGTTCGCAGCGGACCAGGCGTTGGTCTTGCCCTGCTTGTCCAACCGGGCGAACTGGGGGAGCCAGGTGAACGTATCGATGCCCCAGGTGCGGAAGGAGCTAGAGGCCGACAGCTGTACGTCGGAGACGAGGCGGGACTTCATCCCCATTGGCTCGGAGCAACCTGCCGTGTTTGAATAAACTGTGAATGAAAGAGAAAAATAGAGGGGGAAAGAGATAGAGAGACAGATAGAGATGGAGAGGACAGGGAAGAAGAGATGAAAACCCCACTGATCACACCCGCAAGAAAGAAAAGACCATCAACCCGACAGCTGTCTCTTTTTATGCATGTATAATTTCAAATTATGATTTGATTGAATGTTTTACACCCAAAGCCAAGTGGAAAGAACAGAAAGGTATTCACAAAGTAAAGTTGAAGGACACACTCAGTAAATATAATGCCGCTGGGGAGGCAGCATAACATACATAACATATACTGTACAGTATACATTACAGTATGTGGACACAGTGTACTGTGTACAATACTGTACTACAGACCAGACATATGACAATAGGGTGTCACACTCTATCCCCTGCATGTCTACTCTCTCGCCCAGGGCACACACAACGCGCACAAAGTGCGCCTGGCCTGGCACACAGAGTCCGACTTCAGAGCGCGCGGACGACAGACTGCAGCGCGGAGCCCTCCATAGAACCAGCAGCAGCACGAGCTCTCTCTCTCTCCCTCTCTCTCTCTCCCTCTCTCTCGCTCTCTCTCTCTCTCCCCCCCTCTCTCTCTCTCTCTCTCTCTCTCGCTCTCTCTCTCTCTCTCTCTCTCTCTCGCTCTCTCTCGCTCTCTCTCTCTCTGCCTCTCCCCCCCTCTTTCTCTCCCCCCCTCTTTACCCCCCCTCTCTCTCTCTCTCGCTCTCTCTCCCTCTCTCTCGCTCTCTCTAGTAGTAGGGTGGGGGACACACACACTGCACAACTGTACAAGCAAAACTGTACATTGGAATATTGACAAAACCATACTTGGTCATTTACTGTACATTAGAGGGGGTTGGGTAAAGACATTTGCAGGGGCCAGTTGGCTTCATGATAGTAATAATAATAATATAATAATAATAATAATAATAATAATAATAATAATAATAATAATAATAATAATAATAATAATAATAATAATAATTACCATAATTAGCTGTCAGGAAACAAATAAAACGTGTAAATAAAACGTTATTATTATTATTATTATTATTATTATGCAATATAGTATAGTTCTTCAGACGGATTCCTACGCCACTATAAAACTACATTATCAATGGTTTGGCTGAACAAACAGACAGACAGACAGGCAACCAGATATATAGACAGATAGACAAACAAACAGACAGACAGGCAACCAGATATATAGACAGATAGACAAACAGACAGACAGACAGGCAACCAGATATATAGACAGATAGACAAACAAACAGACAGACAGGCAACCAGATATATAGACAGATAGACAAACAGACAGACAGACAGGCAACCAGATATATAGACAGATAGCCAAACAAACAAACAGACAGACAGACAGACAGACAGACAGGCAACCAGATATATAGACAGATAGCCAAACAAACAAACAAACAAACAAACAAACAGCCAGACAGACAGACAGACAGGCAACCAGATATATAGACAGATAGACAAACAAACAAACAAACAAACAGACATACAGACAGGCAACCAGATATATAGACAGATAGACAAACAAACAAACAAACAAACAAACAAACAAACAAACAGACAGACAGACAGACAGACAGACAGGCAACCAGATATGACAGATAGACAAACAAACAGACAGACAGACAGGGCGGGGTACTAAGTATAGTAATATGGTTTATTTGCATTGGGAAAGATACAGACACATTAGCTGGTTGAACAACATGCATCTATTGAAAGATAGAGAGAAAACGAGAAAGAAAGAAAGAGAGGGGGAGAAAGAGACTGGAGAGAGAGAAAGAGAGAAAGAAAGAAAGGCAGGGAGAATAAAGAGAGAGAAAAAGAGAGAGCTGTACTGTATTGTACCCATTCTGCAATCTGTTAATACAATTTTCAATCAATCAATCAATCAGTCGCGTGGCGCACGCCTCCCGCGCCGCCTCGCTTGCGGCCAGTGTGCACAGTAGCGTCCGTTAACATGGGAGCGGAAGTGAAGCGGCAGCCCCCCGTCCGTCCGTGTTCATTCGCGTTGTGTGTGTCCTCTGATTACAGACATGGAGTTCAGGTGTGTGGGAGGTATTGCTGTTTCCAGCGTGGTCCACTCCACCCCTCTTGAAATTGCCATGTATTTCCAATAGACCCATTTCTAAATCGTCTCGTTTAAAACAAATAAAGCATGAACATTGGCATGGTGTACCTTTCTGTGTCCACAATCTATAACTCAACATGAAAAAATTCGCAATTAATCGTAAAGGTAGCAAAATAACAACGTTTATGTTTTCGTTCACTGAGGAACTACACTTCTCTTTGGCGCTGCTGACGGCGACAGCACTGAATGTCAGGCGTTCTACTGGTAAGTGTAGTTATTTTCTAATGACAAATTAAAAACCTTATATAACTACCTTTATTTCAACCAAAAATACAATAATGTTAGTGATAGAAGGGAACTCATTTTGTGCAAAAATGGAAAGCTTGCAATGTTCATGAGGCAGAATTGTTACAATAGCCGATAATCCATTTTCCGAATGATAAATCCCTATACGGGTGGACCGCGCAGGAAACTAAAGTGACGTCAGACTACACCTCCCTATATAGATCTGGCTCAGATGTCATCATGCTGCCAGATCGTAACTTTGTATTCTCCAGTCAGTCTTAGTCTTTAGTGCTCGTATATATATATTATTCCGTTACCCGTGTTTAGCCCTGTCTTGTCATCTTTTCCCTCAGTCCTCTACCTGGCTCCGCTTCCTGTTCTCTTGCCCCTGGATCCTGTGTATGACCTCCGCTTGCCTGACTATTCTCCTCGCTTACTCCCTGGACTGTCTGATTCCGTCTACGACCCCTCGCCTGTCTGACTACCCTGCTCCCCGTAAGCCCCTGGACTTTATGAATACCCCCTGCGTGTATGACCTACATCTGCCTGGATACGCGACTTCATAATAAACACACCTGCTTTTTGGGTTATACCAAGACCTGCCTGTTTGTCTGTGTTCTGCATCCTCTGTACTAGCCGTGACATAGGGTGGAGCTGGAAAAACCCAGACAGTGTATGTGGGTGTGGGTGCGTGTGTGTGTAAGCATGCGTACATGCATATGTGTGTTTGTGCATGTAGTTGAGTGTAGTTCTGTGCTTTTAAATGACACCTGCCACTACTGTTGCATGGTAAGAGTTGCCCTCACTCTGAATACTTTTATTATTGTCTGTGTGGTCTAACCGCAGCTGAATTAGGACCAATGTTGAGATGTATCTAAATAGACCCATTTCACGCTTGTCATGGCAATACACTGGCTCATAGTTTTTCTCAAAATGGAAAAACACCAAATGTGAATCAAAATGTCTTGTTTTGACTCATCAGAGACCATCATCTCTCTTTGACCCCCATGTATATAATTGTAAAAAATATTTCTATCCACCAATTAGCTGTTGACAATTCCTCTCTGTTATGGATTGTTGTTACGGGGAATACACATGGGAATACGTTCAATTATGATTGACAAATAGAAAATTAAAAATATAAATAAATTCAAAGGAAAAAGAAGTGTAGAGGGATGTATTTCAGCCTGGATAGTGTGTTTACCATTGAGCTCACAGCCCACCAGCTCCATGCGCAGGGTGCAGGCCTTGCGGCACACGGCAGGGATGATGCGGATGTACTGGGCCACGATGGAGGGATCAAACAGGTTGGCCTTTGTGCTCTCGTTGTCCACGTTACCCACAAACACCTGGGGGGCGGGGGACACAAATAAATGAGGAAAGTGTTTTTCCAATGTTGCCATTCAGCAGAGGAGGATAGCGCTTTGAATTGACCTCGCCCTAAATTATGAGTAATCTGAAGTCATCTGAAGAAGCTCTCTCTGGAGTCTACTAGAGATTAAAGGCTTCGTCTGTTGCATTGATACACATGTGTGAACAGGTGGAAAATACACAATTTGCAATGTTCTTAACTAATTCTGTTTTACTCCAGCATTTACAAACATTATCAATATAAACAAACCTTTTACAGTAGCAAAATGCAGCAAACACAAAAACTGATACTATATGAGTAATATATCCATTATCCACTAACCTTGGCCTTCCTCTGGCCATCTGCTCTGTAAGTGGTGTAGGTTTCGCCATCGAAGCTGCTCGCCACCTTGAAGGCCTTGACGTACTCGGCCGCGCCCATGCGACTGGCGCCCTGCGTGATGATGCCTGTCAGACGCATCTTCTTCTGCATATTAATCTGGTGTAAAAAAGAAGAAGAAAATAAAAAGTGGGATCATGATAGTCAACCTCAACACCACAACAAAGATCCTTTCACCTCAACTCCATTTAGACCTTTTCAAACTTTAAGATAAGATAAGATAAGATAGGATATTCCTTTATTGATCGGGAGGTGCACCATTCCTGGAAGTACTGCAATACCATGTAGAGTGGACGAAGATAGCCCCTATTCCATCTCCCCGTTACAAAAATCTATTTAATATGGTCCCCGGGTATAGAATACGAATATTCTATATTGAAATTAATAATCGACTTGTAAAATAATTAAATAATAATAATAATTATATTGGGCGGTCGTTAGTGTATTCGTTGTATTCGTTCGGTACCCTACACAGCCGTTCGGTACGGTACGGATATGTGTACCTTTACACCCTTATAATACATAATCATTTTCTGTGGTTTTAATGAGTTTGGTCTGCTCGTCTGACCTCAATCCAGGGATTCCTGTCATGGGCGGCAGAGGTCCAGGCGTTGACCATGCCTTGGTTGTTGAGCCGAGCCAAGTCCGGGCCCCAGCGCTGGAGCCCCAGGACCCCGTAGTGAACAGAGGAGGCCGAGATCTGAGAGCTCATGATTCCTCCCACTTCCATTCCCAGAAGAGAGATGCAACCTGGGACACATATCCTTGACATTACTATTATTATTATTATTATTATTATTATTATTATTATTATTATTATTATTATTATTATTATTATTATTATTATTATTATTATTATTATTATTATTATTATTATTATTATTATTATTATTATTATTATTATTATTATTATTATTATTATTATCTTTAATGCACACACAAAGATATATATAAGATTCACTATAATAATCTGGTGGGTTGGAAATGTAATGTTGAGATGTACAGGAATATCATTATGGCGGGTGGACCTACGTAGTTGGCACTGTTTTCCAACGTAGGGGGTTGGGCAGCGGCAGGTGTAGTCTCCGTCCAGATCTCTGCACTTACCCCCGTTCTTACAGGGCAGCGAGGCGCAGTCATTCACATCTGAACAAAAGAAAAAAAAAATCTTGACATGAATAACATTTTCAACTGTAATTAACCCTTTCACTACCACACGGGTTAACACCTTCACTACCACACTGCAGACGGTTAACCCTTTCACTACCGTGCTGCAAACGGGTTAACAATTTCACTACCACACTACAGAAGGTTAACCCTTCACTGCCCTTAACAGTCTGTAGTGTGGTAGTGAAGGGGTTAACCTTCTGTAGTGTAGTAGTGAAAGGGTTAAGTATAGATAATTATGTAAGTTCAGCCCATAAGTGGTGGAAGATTCTCTGGTGACCATTACAGGGAGAGAAGATGCTGTATGATGGTTAGGCTATAGTTCTAGAGCGCACCTGTCCACATACATACAGGTCAGAAAAAGAAGTGGATGGCCGTTTGCGAGGCAAGTGGGCTTACGGGGCTCACGGGAACCACAATGCTCTCACTGTGCTTGCAAACCTGCAGCTGCTTCCAAGTGGCTTCTCTTCAGCCAGAGATGATGACAGAGGTGCCCTGAGGGCAGCACACGAGTGGAGGACAGGAGACAACTCACTTGGGGAGCACAAGGGGTTGGGTTGAAAAGACGGGGTTTAGTGGGAGGGCATACGAGGGGTGGGTGGGAACTGAAAGGGAAAGGAGTGGGTTGAGTACGTTTCTTTGTTTTTCCTTTTTGTTTTATTTCCTCTGCCTTGTTTTGTACAATACTTTGAAGACCAGCTCACTCAGATGTTTTGAAAACACCAATGTTTACTGTACATGATGCTGGTATAAAAAATAATAAAAAGATTTGAAAAGAAAGAAAGTTTGTTAACATTGTAATTACTCCCGGGGACAGCACAAGGGGGTATTATAATCACTTGTGTATGTGTGTGTGTGTCCCTTTTATCCAAGTTGTTGGTGGATAGGTTGACATTCAGCCAAGAACATGCACTATTGAATTTTTTCCATATGGGTCAAACATAAACAGATGCAGATGGAGGTCAGCGTTTTTGCCGCACCTAGGGTCTGAGGGCCAAGATGGTGACAGGCAAGACTTCCCACTAAGGGACACTAGGTGGGGAATGCGAGTGAGGTTGATGTGACACAGAGTCTCCTCAGACTACTCGTTTTTATAATAACATAATTAGGTTTTCTCCTAAATATTCATGACTGGATGGTTGGTTTACAGGTCAACCTGTGCTGTAGTGTGGGTGCATCTAGTTTGTACATAGTTTGCTCTAGCATAGCTGCAGTTCTCTCTACTCTCCACAGGGAGGCGTGATACTCAATATAATTCTATAGTTGGAGTCCGTGTAACCACACACCACTCTACAGTAACAAAGACAACAGGAATACCTCCCAACGGTATACAGGATTTTAAACAGGATTTTTAAATCATGATGATTTGAACACTGATAACTTCACCTAGCTGACAAAACTGCCTCTACCCACATTCCACAATAAGGTCCATTAACCTGTGAAGGAGGCAGTGGCGATTCCTCATGGAAGCCAACGGAAGCCAGGCCTCCCTATAAAAATATGAATTAATATCAAATATGAAATATGAAAAAAAATATATATATATATAGTTTACAATAATAATAAAAAATCATTATTTTTCATCTGTGTTATATATATTTTTTTAAATGTCTCCCTCTTCTCCTTCTCACTCTCTCTAAAGGCCTCTGCATGCTACAGAAACTTCAAAGCAACTGCAACACAACATCTACAAAGCAACGGTGTTTTAGACACTCTGCCTTTATGCTTCTGCAACATCGACGCGCAAAGTTAGTTTAACTAAAGTTAGTTTAGGTTCGTGTTAACGTTAGATAATGTACAAAATAAACGTATTTCCGGTGATTTTAGACGTCGCTCTTTTATTTTGAAATCCCCCGACCGGAAGTGTTATAGTGTCTGTTGCTAGCAGCTTAACTTTCTGTGCTTTTCGAGCTAACGTTACCGTAACATCATTAGTTTCCAATGGAGAGGACCTCGGCTCACATGCAGCTCAAACTACCTATTGGAATAAATTAATTGATTGATGTTTAACTTGTTCCTGTGTGTGTCCAGTCATTTCGACTAGCAAACGTTGTATTTAACGCTAAAGTTACCTCAGGATACCATTGTATTTAGTTGGTTAGCTATGTAGCTAATGTGGATAGCATTTTGTATAGCACCAATGCTAGCTGGCTGGCTACAGCTTTATTTACAAAATTATGGAGGCTTTTTAATCGTCAAGGTAAGAGAGGATTTGTCATGATCAACTGAAGGCGTATGCTATGGAACAATATGTGCTTGGGTTTTCAGAAAAAGGCCAGCTATGTGACGCTAATTATTTAGCATCACCGCTGGCTGGCTACAACAATGGCGGATGGTATTCTCTGCGAGACCAATATTATTCTATGACAGCCCCGCCCCCATTCGCTAACCAACCAATCACTGCTACGCAATATCAACGCAACGGTTGTTTAGGTTAGATTTGGGGGACATGTACACAACGTCCAAGCAACACAGTCTACAAGACCCTAAACAACAACCGTGCTGAAATCGCGCTGATGTTGTGTTGAAGTTGCTTTGAAGTTGCTGTAGCATGTAGAGGCCTTGACACACTGTCAGGCCCCGTTTAGACGGAAACGCTAGCAGGTGAATCCGCAAAAATATTTTTTCGGATGTGCCTTTAGTTTATACGGAAACAGCGTTTTTACGGGGTGAAACCGTAAAAAAGTGAGACCACCTTCCAGGGTGTAATTCCTAGAAACGCTAAACCTTTGCGCTCTCATCTAAACTGTCAAACCGCATAAAACAATGACGAAAGGGTTGTCAAGGCTCTCGTCGCGTGTACTGCTTACATCACAGGCATGCGCCAGTAGCCTAGAAGCGTAAATAAAGCATGTCTGATTCTATCCATGGCGATCACCTGAAGGCTACATTGGCAGTACTTTTAAATACACAAGAATCTGTCCCGCGGCGTGACTGGACCCACTGTCTGTGAGTGACTCTGCTTTGGTCCAATCACATTCCCCACCCACAGTCTGCGAATCAGAGACAGAGTAGGGCGGGTCTTCACAGCACGTCATGTGACATATGCGCCAATCGCGTGACAGCGGGGCTCCGTTGTCTCGAGTTGTTACAGCCTCGTCTGCACGGAGAATTCCATCCCAAAACGCTCGTCTAAACGCAAAATTAAAAGTGAAACCGTAAGACGACTTTTGCGGTTTCTGTTCAGACTCTCTCCGTCTAAACGTAGCCTAAGACTCACTGCAGCAGAGGAGACTGGAGAGGAGGCAGGGGGGCATCTCTACTTTCCGTAGCTCCATTTCTGCAGACCCCTCTCTGATTGGTTGAGCCCATTTCTGCAGACCCCTCTCTGATTGGTTGAGTGAAGCCCCTCTCTGATGGCAAAAGGCGGATGTAATGTTATCATGTCAAGAAGATAAAAAGAAATGTACTACCAGATTCGCGTATAACGTTATTTCGCGTGACTTCGCGGTTTATTCATAACGTTATGCACATTTCACAACACAGCCAGCTGTCAGAAACTGTACATTGTAACGTTATATAACATAACGTTATGTTATTTCGCGGTTTATTCACATAACGTTATTTCATGTGACAAGTTCAACACAGCCCAGCTGTCAGAAACTGTACATTGAGGGGGTTTGAATCACTGTTTAGTGTTTACACTCCCCACTTACTGTAACTGTACCATGACGCACTCCCCACTTACTGTAACTGTACCATGTTCTACATATAACCTCATCTCATGCACCTTGTTGTGTATCCTGTTTCTTTTTCCTCATTATTATATTCAGAGTTAATTATATTGTTTACACTGTCTTTCTTCTATTATAACCCTGCCCATTTGATGTTCCCAAATCATATTCAGAAAGTATCACAGAGACTTCTATTGACCAAGGAATTAGTTATTAATAGTAAGACACAACATTTCCGTAGCAATCCGACATTGACCACCAGACTCTTTCTCTTAAGGCATTAACTGGGTTAATTAATATAAATGTTATATTTTAACTGTCTAGTTACACATTGGTTCCGAAACATGTATGTTCCAGGCTGCAATTAAAACTTTGAATCTGAGAGAGCTCTGGTCAGGTCAGCGAAGCCGGCGATGCGAGCGATTATTATTGGTTTTTAATGACAAACCAATTACATAATCCAACATATGTGCACACACAACATATTCCAGTTAACGGTATATTTTTTTAATGATTCGTTATGGCGTAATCAATACTTCCATGCGTATAAATTGCGTTCACGACCTCTATGTTTTGGGGGTATTCATCAGAAAACTCGGATCCGGGATTCGGCTCCCATCCGTCGGGCAAGAACTGTGGGTTTTCAGCCTCTCTCTCTGGAGATTAACGGAGTTTTGATTCCTGGCTAGAGGCGCTTGTCGCGGCTCATGCGCATGCGCGCGCTCGGCCAATCAGAGAGGGGTCTGCAGAAATGGGCTCAACCAATCAAAGAGGGGTCTGCAGAAATGGAGCTACGGAAAGTAGAGACGCGGCAGGGGGGAGGTGTCTTTCTCCAGCCTCCCCATGTATGTGGACTCCAAAACCAATACTAGCTAATCAGATTCGAGCTGACTAAAGCCCTGCCCACACCTTAAAACGTAGTAGTCTGGCCTCCCCTCTGCACATTTGAAAATGTAATTAACCCGTGACTGCTCCCACGGGCCGAATATTGCCCCGATCCTCGCGAGATTAAATCCACGGGTACCTCTCGGCGTGCCGAAGCTTTTCCTAAATCACTTCCATCATCGAAAACGAGGGGAAAAGGTCGGCTCGCGACCCTGAAAATGTCGCGTGATTTTAAAAACGCTGTATTAAGAGAGCCTATTATGGGCTCCACGCGAGCTTTCTGGGAACATCTGCGCGTCCCGCAACTTTTACTCATTCACATGTAGCCCCGAAAATGCTTAGAAAAGGAAAGGCGAAAGCGTGGAATAAACTCGCCGAAACGGAAAAGTGTCCCACAGGCGCGCCGTGATTCCGATCCGCGTGAAAATATTCACGGCCACAGAGGAGACCGTGGGACACCTTTTTGCAACCGAATATGTGTCTCGAATTTGTTCCGACGCGGCGCGCAAAATCGTGCAAGGAAAATAATTAACCAATGCTCCAGCAGTATTAATGACCCTGATGTAAACAAGACAAACGTCTTTCTCTGGTCTGCATCCCCTTATAAAATTGTGTGTATTGAGCCGTACTGTATTGTAATTTGTACCCATTCTGCAATCTGTTAAATAAATAAAAATAAAGTTTGACTCGCCGCCAAGCCATACTGTAGTGTACATGGTGACTGCTTGACTTAAAAAAAAATTAAAAATAAAAATATTAATAAAAACATTTAATACATTTTTTTTTTATCGTTTTTTTTGGCATCCCCTGTTATTTTACCCACGCGACGCCACTGGAAGGAGGGTTTCTGCCTGTCCTCCTACTGTCTCTCACCACAATCTAAAAGCCAGACAGCAGGTTAATGTAACACCTGTTCAGCAGCTGCTCTTCCCGGTAGCACTAAGAGGATTGGTAACAAACATTCCCCAAACTGCAGTGACAGCACCCGCACAGACAAAGAGAGGGGGAGGAGGGAGAGAGAAAGAATGATGTCACAAAGTACACTAAAATAAAATACAGTAGGCCTATGCCCCACGTTCCTAGTCTGGAGCAACACTGGAAAAACACATCTACTGTATCGGTTCAGGGTCAGAAATGTTTCCGCAGAACATTTACAACGTTAAGTTGTTGGTGTGTATCAGCATATGTTTGCGTTCCAGCATAGACCCACCGGGAGAGGGACATAATGCTATCATCCAGCTTATCCAAAGTAAGACTTAACCCTTTCACTGTGGTAGTGAAAGGGTTAACCTTCTGTAGTGTGGTACCGAAAGGGTTAAGGCTTTGTCGTGTGCCAGTGAAAGGGTTAACCTTATGTATTGTCACAGTGAAAGGGTTAACCCTTTGGTAGTGTGGTTGTTGTGAAGGGCCAGATTAACACTGAGAATATACGTTTTATTATTTTATATAACTTGTATATTATTTATATATATAAGCTATATACCTTTAAGCCTCCGTTTGAATCATAGCATTATTCGCTTTCCTCATTGGACAACGCCCTTGGCACTGGCGGCGCCAACAGTCGCGCCCCCCAGACAAGTTCAAAGACGAGTTCGGACAAGTTGAGACATGCCCTTGGCCAGCGCATTGATTCCGGACAAGAGATTCGGTTGCGCCCTAGAAAGCACTCTAAATATATATTGTGGAAGGCGCAAGCAGCAGCAGTTCGACCCAACCTAACGTGAAGTGAAGCTTGAACCTAGTAACTAGTGTGAACCTTAGCAAGTGTGTGTGGACTTAACGTAATTAGTATCAGAACACGAGGTGAACCTAGCAGCAGAACTATTGGACATGTGAGCAGTGGAACCTACCGCGGTGTATCGTTACGGATAACTAGTAGCTCCTTAGATACGACCTTGATATTGTAGAACCATTGTTGGTGGATTATAGTGAGTTGTGTAAACGTAGTACCGTGGAGAAGAGCATCGTTAATACCATTGTCGTTTGGATTTAACTACCCCTGAGGATCTGCATCGGGCTAGCTTCGAGGACGAAGCTAGCTAGCTATCATCACTGCCGTCGGGCATTGGATTAAGAGCTATTACCCTGCTATCGAGCACTTGGATTACAAGGACCGGATCCGTATGAGACCCCCTTTCTCCAGTGACCAGCCGGAGTATCCGTCTATTCTTCAATCCTCTGGAGCTTACCACTCCGTGGGGGAAATCACCAGTCTCCAGCTATACCCTCGTTTGCCCCTCTATATTGCCATCTCACGCCATGCAGCGTTCCGGTCTAGTATCCTTAGCCTAGGAATTATTCATTCCCACTGTCTTTTATACTCTGACATTCTAATATCATTCGCCATAAAAGAGCGACCAAATAATTCTCAGTTGTATCTTTGACATTGATAATAAAATACTGTAAACGTTATCTCTTTGTCACCGTGCCGTCTTTGAGTGTCTGCCATATTTAACTGTACTGTCTGGCAAGTAATAATAATATGTAGTAGTGGTTTAATCTATCACAATCTTTAATACAGTCAGGGTTTTGTAACCCCTCAGTTACAGTGGTAGTGAAAGGGTTAAGACGCAAACGGACATAACACCAATTCAGCCAGCCACCGCCAGCCCATGCAGTCTCACCAGCTTAGACTGAGTCAGACTGGGAGCCGCCCTATGCTCCACCCTACAGGCCCATAGACTCCATGACGTCTCGGACTAAATATGTACCGGGAGTGGGCGGCCACGCGGCACAAACACTGCAATTGGTGGTCAGACTAGTGTTTGGGTGGCTGAGCTGTTTTTTTTCCTAATAGAAAGCTGTTTAGACTCGATGGAGGGGGGCCGATTTAATGGACATGGGGATGCTGTTCCAGAGGTCAGTGGCTGCGACCGCAAAAGCACGCCCCCCCCCCCCCCCCCCCCCCCCCCCTAGAAATCAGACGTACGGGTAGTTAAGAGACCCTTGTCAGCCGATCTGAGGGCCCTGACGTTGGTATAGGTATAGGGGGTGAGGAGGTCTGCTAGGTAAGCAGGGGCCTTACCATTAAGGGCTTTGTAGACCAATAGGAGGACCTTGAAGTCTATTCTATAGCGCACCGGGAGCCAGTGGAGGGAGGCAAGTACAGGGGTGAGCTCTCTTCCGAGTACCTGTGAGCAGTCTAGCGGCAGCGTTTTGGGGTAGTTGTAGACGGGCTATGGTGGATTTATTAAGCCCCAGGTACAGGGAGTTACAGTAGTCTAAGCGTGAAGATATGAAGGCGTTAATTACTCTTTCCAGGTCTGAGGGGAAGAGAATGGCCTTGATCCTGGCTATGGACCGGAGCTGGAAAAAAACACCCCTTCACCACAGAGTTTACCTGCCTATTGAAGGACAACTCTGGGTCAAAGAGCACGCCCAGGTTTTTAACGAAGGGCTTGACTAGGGGAGACAGGTTACCCAGGCTGCTGGCAATGACACTGGTTTGGTTTGGGGGGCCGAAAAGGAGGTAACTATGAAAAGAAAAAAATCGCTCGCTGGGGATATGGAGTGTAATTCACCATGATAACTATAAACACCAATAAAGCGGTATATGCTTGATAAACTATAGCTATGTCTTTATAATTATGATTTATAGTTATTGTGCCACAGTAGGTGTGAGAGTAGTTTAAATGTAATAATCTTGGCATTACATGAGAGATCATGTGTGGTGTTTTGAAATGGCTCAGCTGAAGTCCTCCAACCAAATGAGATGGGAAAAGGCATTGTTCCAAGCTCCGGCTAAATATCCTTCAGTGCTACAAGGCCACACGGAACCCATTCAAATACTCATGAATAGCATCCTTCGTTTCCCCTTTTCATTCCCAGGGCCCAGTTCCAAATAATACTGCCAGAAATTACACATCTCTGGGCCCATATTCACTATGTTTTCCAGAGTACTGATCTGGGGTCAGTGACCAGGAACATTTGTCATTAATACTTTATTCAAACTAACAGACTGAAGCTGGCTCTATATCAGTACTTGCACTTTGAGAGGCGTTTTGAATATGGTGTGTCGGCGTGTTTATTTGAATGCACAACAGGAGGCACACAGAACAGACGTTAACAAGGGCACACACGTATGTCATAATGTGTCTCACACACACACACACACACACACACACACACACACACACACACACACACACACACACACACACACACACACACACACACACACACACACACACACACACACATTTTAATACTTTATTTGGTTCCACAAATTATATTACATAAATAGGGAATCAAATGTATCGGGGCCAAGCAGCACTGAACACTTAAGGGTACACATGCACCTCCTTCTCCACGTGGCTAAGCTGCCAATAATAGCTGAGACAGAGCAATATTTGGCTATTTGTTTGGCTTTTCATTTAGACATTGCAGCAATTCTCAGACCGGTCATGGTGCATTTGTATACATGGCCAAGACTTCCGAATACAAGTACACTATATCTACACCTATACCCAAGGTCAGCCATCATGCTGAGCAGTGGTATTTGATATACTTGTTCCGGAAGGCCTGGTCCATGTACAGATCAAAGGTACAGCCTACTTCTATGACCAGCACCTCCCTGTGGCTGGTGTCAACAAAAACAACGTCCGGTGTATTTGGTATGTTAGCAAAGACATCGTTGGTAAGGCCAAACCACTCTGGTTTCACTCTGGCATGTTTGTACATTGCTGCGCTAGATGGTGATATGTTCCGTTACCGCATCAGACACAATGACACAATGACACACACACACACACAATGACACACACACACACACACACACACACACACACCACACACACACACACACACACATGCACACACACACACACACACACACACACACACACACACACACACACACACACACACACACACAATGACACACACACACACACACACACACACACACACACACACACACACACACACACACACACACACACACACACACACACACACACACACACACACACACACACACACACACACACACACACACACACACACACACACACACACACACACACACACACACACACACACACACACACACACACACACACACACACACACACACACACACACACACACACACACACACACACACACACACACACACACACACACACACACACACACACACACACACACACACACACACACACACACACACACACACACACACACACACACACACACACACACACACACACACACACACACACACACACACACACACACACACACACACACACACACACACACACACACACACACACACACACACACACACACACACACACACACACACACACACACACACACACACACACACACACACACACACACACACACACACACACACACACACACACACACACACACACACACACACACACACACACCTGTTCCCAAACAACATGCTGGGTGTGCCGGTGGGTATTCAGAACCCCTCCTACAGATTCTGAGGCTTTAGTTGATGACACCCTTCTCCTCATTCCAATCTTTACTCTCTACTAGTTCCTCATGTTAAAGTACACACTTATTTCCAGCTCAATATTTCCCTTTACACTTAAAGTAAAGAGAGTATTTTGATATTGGCATGTTAGCTTTATTAGCATTCCTCATTGTAACCAAGGGGCATAACTATATATATAATAATGCAGGACCTCTTTAGAGATGTCTTTATTCGGCATGCAATGACATGGGACATGCAATGGGTGGCACACACACACAAGAATACACACACATACACACATGCATTGTCTTTTCTTCTCAAGCATAACACTTGCAGCTAGTGGTGCCCCTTGGTTTCAATGATGAATGCTAATAAAGCTAACATGCCATTTCTGGGAAACTGAAGGACTATGTGTAAACCTTTTCCTCCAGTGAGACAAGCGTCAAGTGAAGAAAAATACAGTGACATTCAAAAGTACTCCTTTAATAAACTATTCCATCTCTGCTCGAATGACAAACCAAACAAAATGTCTAATGTCTAATTCAAGGTTTATCATAAGAGGATATAACTGAATTAGCCATTATAAAGTTCTTAATTAGGTCAAGATGCAGAGACTGAGACCATGTTTAATCTGTGTGTGGATAGCTGCCGAATGCCAAGAGACTTTGGCTTGGATTTGACTAATTAGCTAAACAGAATAACCTCCAGGCTAGCTGAATGAAGGTCTTTCATGAAACGTATAACCTCACGACACACAACTCTCACGCTAAAAATGCTGAGTTGGGAGTGGAACGTGTGTATGTGTGTCCTCTGCAGCTCTGCTTCTATGTGTGTGTGATGGATGCCTCAGCTGATACTGGAATTAGAGAGGAACTAGGATACTTCAGTTGAGCAGGCAGATGTAGGGGTGCAGGACACCCTGGACACGTCACACCGTCACAGTCACACGCCTCCAGTCCGCTGGCTACTTACTGATCTGGCAGTGCGCACCCCTCGAAGCCTTCCTGGCACCTGCAGATGTACTCGTTGAACACGTCTCCTCGGGTGGTCGGCGTGATGACCTGGCAGGAGCCGTCATTCTTACAGGGGTTGGGACTGCAAGGTCCTGAGAGGAGGTCCCCAAGCAAAGATGGAAATAGATTTAGTGCATGATGACGGCCTAGATGGTGCTTGATTAACCCTATTGTCCTTCACCCATCTCAAACTCCTCTTTCCTTGATCCTCAAATCACGGCTGTTGCTTTCCTCTGGCACAAAATGGCCACTGATAATGACAGAGAGGGCATTATGACATCAAGCGAAAAAAAATGGAATTTCAGCTAACTGGAATGCTTAGGTTGAGACACAAGAAGGCCGCTGTTAATAGCAGAGCGACTGTACCGGTCTCTGTGAGGTTGCAGGTGTCTCCAGCGAAGCCGTCATTGCAGATGCAGATGAAGGGATCCTCCCCAACACCAGTCACACATGTTCCCCCATTATGGCAGAAATTCACCTTACAGTAGTCACCTGAGAGAGAGAGAGAGAGAGAGAGAGAGAGAGAGAGAGAGAGAGAGAGAGAGAGAGAGAGAGAGAGAGAGAGAGAGAGAGAGGGAGAGAGAGAGAGAGAGAAGAGAGAGAGAGAGAGAGAGAGAGAGAGGACTCATTTCTCATTTTAGGACATGACTGGACCTCTGGGTGCTTTTCTCATGGTGTAAATGTCAATTGTATCTCCTATTTCGGTCTGTTGTTGGCTTAAGTGTTTGTAGCAGCCATGTAGGGACCATGTTCAGAGGTCATGGCTGGCTGTAAAGCTCAAACCACTGACTCACAGTTCTGTACTGGATTAGGGACATAAAGGCAGGAGCATTCAGTGGGAGAGGCAAAGGTCAGGATTTTAAGTCTCCTTGGGGCTCCAGAGTCCTCTAAATGGCATCATTCATAATAACAATGACAATAATAATAACTATCAGAAATAAGGTTTACAAAGACAGTGTGGGGAAGGAAGATTCGTGTTTTAGTTATCCTTTAAACGCTTCCGTTTCAAATTCTCTTTCTCAGTATCCTCTCAACTCACCAAATATCAGAATCAATATTTCTATATGAATTTATCATACATGAGCAACCGTACATGGTAACTCTCTTTTAACACTTTGAATGCCCAACCCGAGTTTTCAACCCTGCGGGTTGAATGCCCATAACGAGAATATTCGTTCGTTTTTTTAAATTTTATTAGCAATCTATTTTACCAGTCTTAGGATAATCAGACCTGTTTTCACGGAGATATAAGCTTTCCCCCTATATGTGATATGGCTGTTTTGACTGTGAGAGTGATCAGGAAATAAGAGAATCGATTTACAGCTTGCGGCACCAGCGTGTATACGTACACATAATACTATCGATAATCTAGCGTTTATTTGAAAACGATTCATAAATAGGCCGAACAATGACAACGTTCTAGAATATTACAGTACATCAGCGTTTATCATGGATTATTTTTCTTTCTTCTTGAAAACGAGGGCTTTTCAAAATGCTATAAAACGGAAATGAACCGATAAAAAAACAATCCGCTTCGACAATGTTGACTGGAAATGGGTCATTGATAATGCGACGGGCAGATTAGACACATAGCCATAATTTAAAACATAGATTAGGCGATATTAACGTTAACATTGAAGTGGTTGCTGGGCATTCAAGGGGGTAAAAAGGAAAACACGGCCGGCTCTGAAAGTGTTAATCATATCCCACACTGTTCCATAAGGAAGCAGGTTTGGCAGTCAAGCCTTCACTGGGCAGACCGGCTTTACAGCAGAACTGACTGACGTGTTTCAACACGAACACCGATATCAAAACTGGGACAAAGTGAACGTGGAGGTTGCTTTGTAATTCAACTGACACTTTAATAACAGAATGTGTTTGTGTTCAGGATTAAGAGATTGCAGGATTAGACAGGTGTTACACACTACCACCTCTTTGGGGAATGACCAGTTGCATAACATGACGGAGACACGCAGCCCACCTCATAAACAAGCAGGTGGAGCCAGATGGAAGACGGACAGAAACAACCCCAGGGTGGATGCATGACACCCACTCTAAACACCTGACAGGTGGTCAAAGCACACTGAAATTGGTATATTGGTCTCTACATCTCTACAATAGCCATACTGTATCCTCAGGACATGTCTACCCCATTCCTCAAATTGACACAGCAAGACAAATCCAATGATGCTAAATGTTTTTGTGGGCCAAACACGAAGGTCCAGTAGATCCTTGCAGCGGTCATGTGGCATCACGATGGCTCCAGACAGACTACCCATATGGCCGTTGTTTTCCATGCCATCTGTACACCCTCCACTGACCAGAGGCAAAGCCACACTGTTGTAGTGTTGTGTTATGAAGCCATTGTCTATATGACATGCTCTTTGGAGATCACATCACAATAATAGTGAAACATTCTTGTTACAGACTAGAGATAGATACAATATGATAATAGTGACAGAAGCACATTCACTGTGAAACAATGTAATTGCCTACAACGTGCTTTGCAGATCACAATAACAATGAAACATTCTTGATACAATAGAGGTACAATAACAAGTAGCTTAGCATCTACTCACTCATTATACCATGACAAAAACAAGTTGCCATCTTGATATATATAAGGCTTCCGAATGACTTACTGCTTTAAAAATAGAGGTTTGACAAACATGGGTATTTTCACTATTTAACTATGGACGGTGACAGGCTTTCATTAGAAGAAGCACAACAGACTGCTGAATGTTGAAATGTCTGAACAAGAGTGATATGTGAATGAATGAATGAATGAATGGATGAATGAATGAATGAATGAATGAATGAATGAATGAATGAATGAATGAATGAATGAATGAATGAATGAATGAATGAATGAATGAATGAATGAATGAATGAATGAATGAATGAAAACTTTATTTAACAGATTGCAGAATGGGTACAATACAGTACGGCTCAATACACACAATTGTTAAGGGAATGCAGACCAGAGAAAGACGTTGGTCTTGTTTACATCAGGGTCCCCCATTTTCAATTCATAGTGACATTTATGACATACACAACATACATGACATCATGACCTTTATGGCATAGGGACATACATGACATACAGGTATATAGTACAGTTACATTTGTGACACATACGATATGCAAATATACAGTACTGTTACCCAGAGATCCTAACAGAAAATATATACATATGATGGGGAGGAGACTGTACATTAGGAGGGGGTGGGTGGGTGGGAGAAAATACGGTGGGGAGGAGACTGTTTATTAGGAGGGGGGGGGTTGGACATTTACAGTGGCCAGTTTCGAATTGCAGCCTCCCATAGGTGCTCTTTAAGAGCGGTTTTGAATGTGGGTAGGGATTCACATTTTTTCAAAAAAAAAATGCGAAACATCCAGATGTGATGTGAGAAGATTTACAGTAATAAGAGCCAATGTTCTAAAGTTAAGCGTCTCTTGACATATAATATTTCCAGTAGGCTACTTTGATTATTGAAGGCCGACATAGTGGGTGGTTTTGGAATTAGGATAGGGTGGGCTGGTGGGTGGAAATGCTATTTTCTCAATAGGTCCAAAAAACAGGATCTTGACAACGTCAAAATAAAGAATTCCAGCACACTATTTTCACTTATAATCTTGTAAATTGACAGTATAATAAATTACTATATAGCTAGCTAGCTAGCTACAGTATATATAGAGCCTGAGGTGTTGCCAGTGTAGCAGGTGCCACCTGACACCTGCCACGAAATTCGACCGTGCCTCGAGTGGGAGTCGAACCCCGAGCGTCTGCACCGGGGCCAGCATCGCAAACCGCTGCGCCAAGAAGGGAATTCCCCCCTAAGCGCTCAGTTTGTATGCCTCTGGGGAGTGAGTTTTACACACTTCTATGTGCCGTAGTCACACTATCGCGGCACATATCCGTTACACCAGCAGTAGCAACCCCTCCCCTATCCCCACTCAACTCCAATCCACACATCAGACCAAAACATGTAAACATAGTGCAGTATCAAGAAGAGCAATTCTGCCAAGAGGTCGCTGTTTGTCAGCATTAGAGATTCTACCTTTAAGTCGGAGTAAGAGTATAGGCCTAGACGAGTTGTCTTTTATAAACATAGAATAGCATGCTAGTTGTAGTCATACTCAAGAATAGGCTACTTATTTACTTTTGAATGAAAATCATTAATATCTTGTGCATGTGTAACGGATGGTACCACGAAGCGCAGTCACGATGGACTTCCGATGTTGTGAAGTGACTGGGGCGAGTAGCGGTGCTATGGGTTAAACTCACTCTCACCCTCAAAAGACACATAGACACGTTACAAAGCAGTGAGTTCACCTCTTGGTATAGAGGTCTGTGCTGTAGCCTGCGGTGCGGGCGTGCGGCAAACCGCAGGTTCGAAACTCCCTCTGGCATCGACGTTTGAGGTGACGATATGATAACGGCTTCTCAGTTACAGTGGGTGACAATATTGTCACAAGGAAAGATGAAATTACATACCTAGGTTCCATCCTAGAGGAAAATCTTTCCTGTGACAAAATGGCAACCAATGTAATAAAAAAAGTCAACCAACGAACAAGATTCTTGTACCGGATCTCCTCTCTGGTAAACAAGAATACCCTGAAGACTCTAACAGGAGCACTCGTTCAAGGGTACTACGACTATGCTTGCACCTCATGGTACCAAAGCACCTCAAAGGCGCTGAGAACAAGATTGCAAACATCACAAAACAAACTGGTCAGACTACTGCTTGACCTTACTCCTAAAACCCACCCTCACCCTTGCCCATTTTGACAACCTAGGATGGCTTAGAGTAGACAACAGAGTACAGCAACTTGCAATGGGCCTGGTCTACAAGATACACTACACCACTAAAGTACCCATGTACATGTCGAAATACTTCCCAAAGGTCAGTGAATACCACAACCACAACACCAGAGGGAGTTCCACAAATCATGTCCAACCCAGATTCGGCTCAAACAAGGGACAAACACGTTTCGCAATTATGCCACAACAATGTGAATCCCTACCTGAAGACTCTGGCAGGAGCACTCATTCAAGGGTACTATGACTATGCGTGCACCTCATGGTACCAAAGCACCTCAAAGGCGCTTAAAACAAAATTACAAACATCACAAAACAAACTGGTCAGACTACTACTTGACCTGAACCCCAGAACCCACCTCACCCCTGCCCACTTTGACAACCTAGGATGGCTTAGAGTAGACGACAGAGTAGAGCAACTTGCAATGGGCCTGGTCTACAAGATACACTATACGACCGGGGTGCCCATGTACATGTCAAAATACTTCCCAAAGGTCAGTGAATACCACAACCACTACACCAGAGGAAGCTCAACAAATCATGTTAAACCCAGATTCGGCTCAAACAAGGGACTAAACACGTTTCGCAATTATGCCACAACAATGTGGAACGCCCTACCCAAAGCTGTAAAGGAATGTGAATCCCTGCCCACATTCAAAACCGCTCTTAAAGAGCACCTACGGGAGGCTGCAATTCGAAACTGGCCACCGTAAATGCCCAAAACCCCCACCACCTCCTAATAGACAGTCTCCTCCCCACCGCATGTATATATTCCCTCCCCGCCGTATGTATATTTCTCTCCCACCCACCCACCCCCTCCTAATGTACAGTCCCCTCCCCATCATATGTACATATTCTGTCAGGATCTAGGGGTAACAGTACTGTATATTTGAATACCGTTTGTCACAAATGTATCAGTACTAAATACCTATATGTCCCTATGCCATAAATGTCATGTTGTGTATGTCATAAATGTCTATATGAATTGAAAATGGGGGACCCTGATGGAAACAAGACAAACGTCTTTCTCAGGTCTGCATCCCCTTAACAATTGTATGTATTGAGCCGTACTGTATTGTACCCATTCTGCAATCTGTTAAATAAAGTTTTCATTCATTCATTCATTCACCCACCTTCAAAACCGCTCTAAAAAAGCACCTACGGGAGGCCGCAATTCCAAACTGGCCCCAGTGAATGTCCAACCCCCCCAATGTACAGTTTCCTCCCCCTCAAATGTATATAATTATTCTCTGTTAGAAACTCTGTCTGTAAATAGACAGTACTGTATATTTGTATATCTTGTATGCATAAATGTCTGGATGTAACAGTACTGTATATCTGTATGTCGTCGTGTATGTCATAAATGTTATGAATTGAAAATGGGGGACCCTGATGTAAACAAGACGAAAGTATTTCTCTGGTCTGCATCCCCTTAACAATTGTTAGTATTGAGCCGTACTGTATATTGTACCCATTCTGCAATCTGTTAATAACATTTTCAATCAATCCTGTGGTGTTTTATCAATCTACTTTTACCTAATTATTTACAGTAGCCTTACTAACCAGAGTAATCCGTTCCTTTCCACCTCTGTCCGATAGTCTATGTATAGATCAGGTATGCGGCTCAAGATTGAATACGATGAAAATACAGTGACATTGCAAACATGACAAGTTGGCACAATATTCAGTACAAAGTCCCTCTATGGGTGACATGGAACGAAAAACGTCAAGTCACCATGTATAACATTAGCATATAAAGTAATAAATGCAAGTCTACAGTTAGTTTGAATGTTCCATTAAGACGTGTTTCAATGTAGCCTAAATCTAGTATGCTGCCACCTATGCGATGAATTACACAGTCACCTTGTCAAGGATATAACGGGACTTACCTTTTACTGAACAAAGACAAATAAAAAGTAGGCATATATAAGTTGTTAAATATACTGAGTTTAACAAAAGCCCGTGGTTTTTCATGTTGGTCTCCCTCAGTTTTCTCAGCAATCGCTAAACGGCTATAGGCTAAACCCGGGCTGAGATTGACAGGAAGAGTAGGCGGGCTCAACATCGGTCCATGGATTAGCGCTGAGTTGAGCCCTCTGACTCCCACCTTGGCTTTCAGCCTATGAAGGCCCGGCCTTCTGGATATCAAATAAAACACCGATTCAGTGAGAATGTCAGATTACATATTCTTATATTAGCATATATTCGTGTGCACGAGTGTATTCTTTATGTAAAAATTACAATTATATCCAAAGGGACTAGTTTGAGAAAAACAATCGATTTTTTAATCGATTTGTTATGATAGTTTCGGCAAAAAATATTCATGAGCATGAGCTCACATATCATGTGACTATATGAGCATCATACACTATTGCTACAAATCAGTGGTCCATTATGTGGGAAGGGGGGCATTGGTAAATTGGGCACATAATAAAATATATAAACCTCTGTCGCCATCTTGTGGATAAAGGACATCATGCCTAACGTTGGTTGGACGCTACCAGTTTTGGGTGACGTTATGTTTTGTTTGCCCTGTGCACTGCTCTTGTCTCTCTCTACAGACTGAGTACACGAGCAGCAGCATGGATTATGATGTGCTACCTGGGGGGCAATCCCTGTGCCTGTCCTAAAGGGAAAGGTTATTCTCAGGGAGTGTCATCCACATTATTGTTTAAAATATGACTGACATTTTTAAATGGTTAGACCATGACATATACAGTACACTCATATTTGTCTGAATATACCTGCATAATAACCCCTCATATACCTGCTAAATTGTACACGTGCACATAACACTTAGCTCTGTATGATAGCATGCACTATAATGCTGTATAGTGTATACCATGCTGTAATGCTGTATATAATATTTATTCTCACCGCATATCTATCCTCTGTCTGTACTTACCTGCACATAGTCCCTTACTATATATATGTACATATCCTATTCTTACTAGTTACATTGCTGGCCACTGGGCCAGCAGTAGTAGTCCTACTGACTCTCTCTATTTATACACTCTGTACATATCTGATTAGCACTGCACTCAGTAGTACTAACTTGTATCATTTTGTACCCAGTTTAACCACCTGCTGTACATATTGCTGTTGCACTTTTACTGCTACATTTGCACTGTGGTTGGATGCCAAACTTATTTTCGTTGTACTGTACTTGTGCTGTATAATAATAATAATAATAATAATAATAATAATAATAATAATAATAATAATAATAATAATAATAATTAACTTTATTTGTATAGCACCTTTCATACAGAAACTGCAGCTCAAAGTGCTTCACAACAGAAAAAAGACAGGCATAAAATGAGCACATAAAGTGCAGACATATAAAATCACAGTTGTTCACATTAGGATCTAACATCCCAACAGGCCACCTTGTTTATGGTTTGATTCAGTTTTAAATAGACAATAATAAAAGGAGCAAGATAAAATAGACAGAGTAAAATAGTGCAATAGTGCAGTCAGTGCAATACAATTGTAGAATAGAATAGATTAAAAAATATATATATTTTTACAGTGCAATAAAATAGTTCTGGATTACTGTTCAACAGTTCAAAGTCGTACAATGTATAACGACAACACATTTTAATCTAATCTAATTAAATATGGCAGATTACTGTCATTGTACTTGAGATAGGACGACACAACGCTGTGGACGGTCGGCTCTCCTCCTCTGTGGGTCCGGTGATGACCAGGAGGAGCGCCCCGCCCCTTTGTGTTTAACCCAATGACGCGGCCCGTATGCAGAGCGCAGATCCTTCTAGTATAGGAAGTGGATTCCGAGATGTCAAGATGTCAATTTTAAAACTAGACTGTAAGCTTTGTGTCCAGGATTGGTAAAGGACATCATGTACGTGTTATTAACTATGATGCAAACCTAGATACAGACTAATACGAAACCATGGACGCCGTTACACAGTAAAGAAGGGAAATCCGGGACTCATTTTAGCCACGGTAGGATGCTGCTCATTGCTGTGTACACAATAGCTTCCGCGCTAACTAACGTTGTTATCTCGCCTGCTGCCTTCTTTTCACGTCTCCATTGAGATGGGTACTTGATCAACAAGGGGCTGGTGGATATGGTGGTGTTAGCTGTTAGATGGATCTAGGTTTAGTAGAAGCTGTTGTTGCCTATCGATGCTGCGCTCTATTTATTACCAAAATACATGATGCGCCTGCGACGGTTGGCCTGTTGGGAAATATAAAAGTGAAAGATTTGACGATGCCCCGAGGATAACTGTCACCGTTTGTTATTATCCAGCACGTCATTACCCAGGATTATAACATGTATTTGCCAGTGTATAGTTAAGCTTGTCATTGTGCCTGTCCGAGTACAAACGTCATAGTGTCGTCGTGACAACAAAGCTAACGGTCGGTGATGTTAGCTGCCTGGCTAGCCTGGTCGTGTCGGCCAGGTTGTGAATGATGCTGCTTGGATGGATGCTCAACACAGCTGAGCTTAGGTTAGGATAACGTTATGGTCCCATTCTCCACTGGCCTGAGACACACTACAGCTGACAATGTAGGCTATTACAGACTGATGGAGTCACAGTACATACGACTAGTAAATTATGAATGTGTGATACTGTGTCAGAGGGTGGTATTATTGATCTGTATCCAGCTAAGATTGTATAACGTAACGTTTGATGGCTTTGAGATATATTTATTTTAGTACTAGACAGCAATGCATGGTTTTCGCAATAGTGTGATCTCTTGATGAATTTAAAATGGAGGAGCCTTATGTAAACAAGAGTCTTTTTCTGGTCTTCATCCTCTTAGCAGTTGTGTGTGTATTGAGCTGTACTGTGTTCCCATTCAGCAATCTGTTAATAAAGTTATCAATCAATCAATCACACACGCACACACACACCAACTAAAGTATATGTAGCCCAACTACTGGATTGCTTCATGTACTGCACATGTGAATAGATGTAAGTTAATGTGTACTACTGACATAGTGAGTGACACTGACATCCCAAGAAACATTTCCTGTGTTTATATCTGGTTTTAAAGGACTGGTTCACTTTTTTTATTTTTATTTTTAACACAGACCCTATTGTCTGGCATAATTAGACTGGTACAGACCATCATTTTACCGATTTGCTTTAGTAGACCTTTTCTAACTTGACAACATACACATTATAATAGGTCCCATTTGTATTTCCTGTTGCAATGCTTGTTAATACAGTTGCTGACATGAAATAAACAGGGGCCAAAGCTGTTTCCATAGCAACAAAATACTTCTCAAAAGGTCCAGATGGTTTAAAAGTGAGAACAATAACATTCTAATAGGACCCACATTTATTTCCTGATGCAATGCATGGAAACTATAGGCTAAAATAAGTAGGCCAAAAGGTAATCACGTCAGAATACCAGCGTTCTATATGCTCTGCTTGGTGACAGTTATATTGAAGCCTATATTAACATAAAAAAAAATATATATTATATCCGCTATCTGAGGAAATACATCAGCCAATATATAAGACGTTAGCTAGCTATGCACCAACTTGCAGAGGATTCTGACATCCGAGGTAATAACCTGTTTAAATGACGGGTCATAAATGAGGAGATGACGATCCCATTCACCTCAGTGTCGGCTGAACTGAAAGTTTCCACATTTGCGTTCATGCACTACACAGTGACGTTATGACCCTTCCTTCTTTTACAGTTTCCTTGATGCAATATTTGCTAATGCAATCGTTGACAGGAAATACCCTCAAGATGGATTTCGGTTTGCCTCGACTAGTAGACGAGAGTAGCCGAGTGAAGCCGGGGGAGGAGTTAAAAGGGCGGACACTGCCGATTTCACGAGAGCCTCTCGCCTAGTCTCGGCATGGCAGATACGCTTTCACTTCACCACACACACATTACACACCTGTCCAGCTCATTATAATGCGATGGCCGTGTGCAAAATTAGATCAGATTCAAATGTACAGCACACCATATACTGCTACAGTGGAATATACTATTCAATTCATATACCATAATGTATACCATCTTGTTGCGCGCTCCTGGCCGCACGCACACACAACACACTGCTGTATGTGTGTGTGTCTGACAGCTTGAAGTTTATCATGATGATATGATGATAAATTGATAACGCATAACATAATAAAGTTTTCAATCAATCAAACGTCTCATAACTCCCTGGCTGTCACATGGCTGGTGACTGACAACTTTTCTGAACCAATAGGCGCTTTGCGCGACCGTAGCAAGTCGCTTCCCAGCCGGGAGCAGCCGGCTGAGAGGTACTGTGGAGCCTCGCTCTGAAGGCTGCTTGTGGCTCGCTCCCGCGGGAGTTCCGCGCCTCGCCTCGTCAGATTTTCAGAGCAAATCGGACAACATTCTAACCGTCATGCAACGCGTTTGGCGAGGCCGTAGTAAAACCTGCGCAGATCTGCGTCCGCCTATCCCATCTTGAACAAGCCTCTAGCAACAAAATTCCAGTGAAACCGTCTATGTATAGTCATGACTCATGACCAGAGTCATTTGACAATTTATAGTATTCAAAGCCACGCCCCTTGTTTGGGGGGGGGGGGGGGGGTCAGAGGCAGTTTCTTCCCATATTTAAATGCAATTATTACATTTTTTCAGCAGTTCACACGTCAATATCTAGTCAAAGAAAGCCTAAAAGGATGCAGTTCTAATTAGAGGAAAAATCCATATGTCAGGTTCTTCCATTTACCTAATCCTAAAACAGAGCCTCATTTATCAGTACTGTGGCTCCAAGCCATTAAACGTGAGAATACTTAAGGAAAACATATTTTCTACAGTCTATGGTGTGTGACAAAAACAATTAGACACTGCCTGGTTTGGGCCTAATCCTGCATGTGACAGCATACATGATCTTGACTGTAAAGAGGAGTCTTGTGTGGTTCTATTGAGCCTGTTTTCATTCAGATATCTTGAGGTGAGAAGTCAAGGGGCCCCTTTGAAAATGTCCATGCCCGTTTAATGCAATAAATAGCCTAAAAGTAACCCTAAAAGTGTTAGGCACTAGGCAGTAGGCTTGGGTGGTATAATTTTTTTCATACCATCATACCTTGATTACCTAATACCCCGGTATACGGTATATGACGGTATGACTTTCATTTTCATCAGCGGGGGGGGGGGGGGGGGGGGGGAAGTAAACAAATCACGGAGATGGCCAGTTAGCCCGCAGCATCCGAGTGCTACTATCGTTAGCTCTCAGGATGGTAGCCAGAAGCCCACAGAGTACTACTAACGTTAGCTCTCAGAATGGTAGCCAGTTAGCCTGCAGCACCGTAGTACTAGTAACGTTAGTATTGTGTGTTTAAAAACGCACCGGACTGCGACCTAACGTTTTACCGTTTATTTGCTTGCTCTACCAGTGCACAACAACACACTCTCGTTACCACAACGCTTTACGGTATTTTCACAGCACTGTTGCAACATTACCGTAAAGCGTGAACACCTTGTGATCCACATACACAACAGTTAGCTCTCAGAATAGCCAGTTAGCCCGCAGCAACGGTAAGCGTGTCTCATTTAATTTCCACCACTTAAGCGGGGTTTCCCCTCTTGTGTGTAGACAACCAGCTCTGCGGCTCGCTCCACTAGTGAGGACTGGTCTCGCCCTCTGCTGGTTCGTGTGTGCACTACAACCAACCAACCACTGTCAAAACTCCGTTTCAGTGTAATATAAACTGAAACGCATCTGTGATTTTGACGGGATTTCTAAATACCCTGGTATACCGTAATACCGTCATACCGCCCAAGCCTACTAGGCAGAGCTAATAGCTTGCCAATGGGTAACCAGGACAACGACAATCGGTCGGAATTTCCAGTGGCTAACACACCAACTGGCCCTATAGTCCTTTTCAGTAGAATTCTGTTGCTAGGGGAACAGCTTGTGCCCAAGTTTTATTTAGTGTTGGCTATTGTATTAGCAATAGCAAACATTGCAACAGGATATTAACTTGGGTCCATTTAGAATGTTTATGATTCATGATTTTATTAGGTACATCAACAGTTGATGTACCTAATAAAATCTTCAACTATTCTTCCTGGGGTCCACAACATATATACATGACAATTGATACAACATTTACAGACAAAACAACCAAGTGGTATTAACATCAGAAAGTTACAATATGCGTAACTGGCCCATGAAACTTTTCATACAGTGTATAGTTTGTTACCCAGTAGAACATATATGGCACAAATGATAATACTGTAAGCTTCCTGTTTGTAGAAAATGACATTTATTGTGGTTTTTGAAAGCTGAAACACCGGTGAGAAGATGCAGCACAGTACTAACTTATTAAATACTAAAGTGATCAGTGAAATGATGGCCTTATACTAGTCAACATCATGCCAGACAAGGTTTAAATAGTTTGCAAGTAGGGGTGTAACGATGCATCGAAATGCACCGATCCTAATGTGACTATTCAACTGCATCGATTTGAAAATGTTAGAATCGATTAGAATCTAAATTAAAAAAATTATATATATATATATATATATTTTTATGCATATATATTTTTTTTATGTATTTTTATTTTTTTTATGTATTGTTTTTATTGACCTATAGTCCATGTGAGCGGAGCGGCACGGACGAGAAATCCGCTCTTCGCTCTAGACGGCTTGTTCCGCTCCGCTAATCGCTCATGTTGACCCCGCCGCCACGCCGCTCAGCGCTCCGCTCCACTCACCTTCATTTACGAATCAAGCGCTCCCCGCTCCACAGCTCGCTCAGCAGAATTTTTTTGGAGCATGATTTAAATTAGCTTGATTTGACCAAACTACAACAGTCTACACCCCCTGGGCCCCTTAACAATTGTTTGTATTGAGCCGACCCGTATTGTAATTGTACCCATTCTGCAATGTTGAATAACGTTTATATCCATTCAACTAGCTCTACTAAGCGATGGTAGCTAGCCTAGCCACAATGCTATGGTCGCTGCCATTCACGTTAGCATGTAAGCTAACAACAACAACAATGGCGGATTCTACTTTGGTCTAGCAGGATGTGAGTGACGGTTCACCCTTCTCATTGGTTGAAAATTGCCTTCATGTTTGTACATCGCCACCTGTTGCTTTGGCATTGTACTACATGTATATTACATCAGTTTCTGAGCGGACCGGAGCGGATTGGAGCGGAGGAGAACTCTCGCTCCGGAAGTCGCGCCGACCCATTTTAAAACCCACTCCGTCGCTCACGTCAAACCCGCCCGCTCACATGCTCTTTCATGCTGAGTGAATCAGTTCCCCCAGCCATATTTGTGTATTCAACATTTTTGGGGGAATTAACTGATAGAAAATTAATCTAATCTAATCGAATCGTGGTCAAATGAAGAGATTTCATGATGCATTGAATCGTTGCCTGAAGAATCGTAATCGAATTTAATCGTTGTGAGGTCGCATCGTTGCACCCCTATTTGCAAGGCTAATTACAGGGGAAATATGGTGACGTCAGGTGTGATTCATTGATTCAGAAAGGAGCCCGTTTGCTTGTTGACTTTGGTTGCACAGTTGGCACATAATGTCACTGGTGCTATCAGTTAGTGTTCTTATCGACAGAGGGAAGACCGTAAATTATGATAAGAAAATGTACTGTATATCATCCTAATGTAAGATGAGTAATGTCCTTATCTTTTTTTCTTCTCCTAGGTTTGACCAAATCACCGTGACCTCGCCTCTTTTCACAATTTCAGGCGTTTGGACCGTGAGGAGCAACATTTATTGGAGGTTATTAACTTAACAAAAATTGTAAGTAAAACAGATTCCTTTTTTTCTCTTTTCCATAGCAGTTGATGTCTCTGTTATCTTGTGTAATGTTGTGTGTCGCAATGGTAAAAACAAACTAAACAAAAAACATTTAAACAAGCTATTTGCCTAGAATGTTACAAATACAAATGTATTATCCTTGCTTGCATTCAAAGTGTAATTCGATAGTAATTGATACAGAATCAGCGTGCTAAATGTAAAACCCTAAGCCGAGCCATTTCTGCCCTTAAAAAAAAATATATATATATCAGATATACCTAAGCATACTACCAAGATGCCTTAATTCAATCTAACTTTTAGATGAACTGTATCTGATTGAAGTGCTTCCAGTATCTCCTATTTTTGGCACGGTGAGCCCATCTAGCTGCTATTTAAATGTCTCATAATATAATTTCCTCTTCTCCCCAACCCCCCTCCACTCGCAGAGCAATCATGAGCACCCATGAATCAGACGTGTACACCATCGCCCCGGAGCTGCCGGCCATGTTTGACGGCATGAAGTTGGCAGCGGTGGCCACCGTGCTCTACATCATCGTCCGCTGCCTGAACCTGAAGAGCCCCACTGCGTCCCCCGACCTCGTCTACCAGGACACGCCTCTCAATCGCTTCCTTCTCAAGTCCTGTCCCCAGCTCACCAAAGAGTGAGTGGTCTATTGTGTCTGTCACTCTTTAAGGTTGCCATGGCAATGCCAGTACTAATCGCCCATCTGCGCGTGCGATGGAGGTACCAGTTGTCACCAGTTTCCCAGTCAGTTGTCAGTTGTTCCAATCTGTGCAGCGTGTCCGCACCTGATTTTGCCATCTCTCTGTTCAGCGCTTGTATGAATTAAACGGTAGCTGTATTTTTCGGGGGTTATCCCAAAGGTCCTGGGCTGGATTTGTCACATTTGCATTATGGATGAATGGGGGCCCATTTATGATCTGAAGTGCTCGGGCGTACCCATGTCTAGCCTAGCCTAGCCTATTGTAAAAGTGCCATTTGGTCTTTGCGTCTGGGCTCACAACAGCTCAAACAGACTCTAGGCAAAATGCCAGTGGAAGTTCAATTCTCCCAAAAGCAACAAAAGAGAGGAAAGAGTGTACTGAGAGCTGGGGAGACCTGCATTGAAAAGAGCTTGTGTTTGTTGTGGGTAAACGGTTAAGGCTACTGGTGCTGCCCCCTGGAACGGTGGAAACTACCCAACACTCCCTGAATGGACTATGACTCATCAGTAATATTCTCTGATCTCAGATCTGCTCGTGACCTCATGGTCCGGTGGAGCCTTTTTAGGCCGGTGTGGTTTCAGGGCTGACCCCTCCCCTCACTAGCGGCCGACTACTTATGTAACTTCATAGCTCTTGCCTTTCATCACCGGAGTGAGAGAGATTGTCACGTATCCAAGGCGGGAGCGAACGTTTGTTTTCCTGCCCCGTTCATCGTCGGCCAGAATAGATCTCTTTGACTTGTAAAGCGCACGCCTGTGATTTGGATTTCGTCACTGAAGCCTCTGTGCCCTCTTTGCGTTGTTGATGGTACAATGTAATGGCCTATGAAACGACTGGAGTCTAGTGTTGTAATGTGCAGTGACACTCTGTGGTGTTGCATAACCCAGTTTCCAGACCAGTCGCTGTGACCACAAAGAGATCAATCACAGAGATGGAGCTGCGGCACGGGGGATTAACCCTATCATAACCACCGCGTCCTGGTTCCCCAATGTGTTTGGGGAATTGGCTTCCTCTCAAATAAATTTAGAACAAAAATGTTCACAGTTGGCTGAATTGGCAGACAGACAGACGCACGCACGCACGCACACACACACACACACGCGCGCAGAAAGAAATGATTTGAGGAGAAAAGAAAAATCTATTTAGCCTTGACCCAGTCTTGTCCTAATCTGTTAGCAGCATGTCTAAGCATGTTGGGATGAATACATTCAGTCTTTTATGACAAATCACTCTTCCCCCTGGCGCTGTTGTGTTCAGGAAACCGCCCCTTTAAAGGAGACAAACCGTTTTCTTCCTTGAATCTATGGAACATGTTTGTGATTTTCTTTTTTTCTAAATCTAATTCAAATAATTTATTTAAGAAACTAGTCTAAATGTAATTTAGATTATTTATTTAATAATCTAGTCTGAATCTAATTTAGATTATTTATTTAAGAAACTAGTCTGAATCTAATTTAGATTATTAGATTTATTTCTGAGCATCTCTTTCTTCCCTGGTATTGAAGAGGCTGTTTCTGGTGGGTGTAGCAACACACCACATCTTTTATTCATTGTTTCCTTCCCTGCCCGATTGTCACACAACCCAAGAGTAACTGGGTGGTACATTAGGTAGGCAGTGTTCCTGAGTTAATTGATTTAATTAAAGTGAGTAATTGCTTGTGCAAAGCTAATAATTACAACTTGTTAACCTGAAGACCTGAAAACCCTGGCCAAGTGTCAAGGAGTACCTACTGTCTGTCATGTTCCTGAGTCCCACGCCAAAGTATAATTTCAGATTCAGACCCATACAAAGACCATAGGATGTCCCCCTTTGAAGACATTTGAAACACGCAGGAAGGCCTGGTCCAGGACAGTCGAGATCAGAGGATGCTGGTTTGTGTCAATGTTTAGTTTCATCAGTCTCTCAATAGAACAGGCCTGTGACTTTGATCTATACTTCAGACCACTGAATAGAATAGAATAGAATAGAAATACTTTTATTATCCCGTGGGAAATTTGACACTGCAAATCGCTCAACATTTAAACATTTAGACAGGACAGGTCACGAATTAGAATAATAACACAAATCAAATCAAGTTGCCTAGGATAAGAGTAGAGTAAATAGAATAAAAATGAAATAAAATATACAGTAAATAAATACAGTAAAAATATACTGAGCATGGGGGAAGGGGGGGGGGGTACAGGTAGTAAAAAACAACACGGCAGTGTAAACAAACCAAGTCTTTCCCCGCCATGCTCATTCTGCCAAAGACGCCGTACCACGTCTTTGATATCAATATTTCAAAAATCTGTGATCGAAATCATATTTCTCCGCCGGAGACTTGAGATCTACTGTTGAGCCCCTCTCAACTCTCCAACGGTTCAAGAGCGCCATCTGGTGGCCGATCGGCGGATCGCCCATAGCGGAAACAGGAAATGGAAGCTGGTGCTCATTTCAATTCGGTCCGATCACTCGGTAATAGTCCCAGGACTCGAGCTAGACACAACGGATAGCAATCCGTTACCAATAACTCGATAAACAACATGATTTGGACGTATATACTATTATACAACCTGGAAATGGATCGCATATTTCTACATCCATAATAGGAATATTTCTGTTCCACGCTCATCGCCCAACGCTATGAGGAAGCTACGGTAAGATTCAGCGTTATTTTTTAACGTGTTCGATACTAACTGCTCTAATGATCATATCACCCACACTAGATGAATCATCTAACGTTGGCCACGGAATTATAAACGACCCCCCCCCCCCATCCGGTCAACATCAGATGATCAGTAGTAACTTCTAGAAGCACGTCTATTTGACATTTTTTATCTCGCGCAGATTCCTATCAAACTGTATTTGATCATCAATATAATGCATTTGGGGCTATAAATCACGTTCTGGAGAAAGCTGCAGAAAACGATAAAAACATACCGTATAACGTTGCTACACCCTGAACAATAGATACTTGATGTTGAATCTATAGTAATGTCAATTTAGCAATACAATTTAAAAAGTTATAGCCCTGCAAAGAAGGTAAACATCCCCATAGACCAGACCTGGGCATTGTACGGCCCGCGGGCCGGATACGGCCCGCGGGATGATTCTGACCGGCCCGCGAAAGATTACATGATAATAAAAAAAATTAAAAAAAAACGTTTTTTAATATATATATATTTTTTTTACTTTTTTTTTTTCATGTCAACGTTCACACGCACAATATACGCTTAGGAGACATGTTCAGAAGATGTTGGTTCTCTTTGGATCCACCTACATATGTGAACAGACATTCTCAGTCATGACGTTTACCAAGTCCAGGTACAGATCCTCTCTCACTGATTAACATCTGGTAGCTGTGCTTCGCATCTCCACCTCAGACATGCAACCTGACTTTGATGGACTTGTTAAAGCTCAACAGAGACTGGATTTCTCACACTGAATGAAAAAAAAAAGAACTGAAGAACACTAAAATGTGGAAATATAACAAGTGAAATGGGACACTTGATATTTTCTTTTCTTTTTTTGCACAGTTCTGAAAACATTAAATGTTTAATATAGGCATGTAAAGTAAAAAAGGCTACAAAACTGGGACACTTTTCTTTACACAGTTCAGTGACATGTCTTGTTTATTTTTGCTATAAGATGATGTGATGTCTTTAGAAAGCTAAGAAAATCCTTGTTTCAATAGTGTTAGATCCTGATCAATCTGGCCAGTATCACGTCTTCGTCTGTTTGGCTCTCCATCCAATTCCTCTGCGTTGTGTCATTTTAATGGTCCTAACGTCTCCGATACTGGCTGATAAGATCCTTATCTCTCCCCGTTAGTACAATCCGCAAACCATAATAATTCTCCACCTCCGTAAGAATTCGACACTTCGACAACGTGAAATACCTTACAAGGAAAAGCGTGGTTTATTTGATAAACAGAAACCTCAGCTCAGATGTTAACAGATTGTATTGTCCTTGAAGAGTCTATTCTAATGATCTCTCGGTGTGTTCAGATTGTCCTTTCAGTCCAATAGTTCAAGTTTCAAGTTTCTTTAATATTTGTCATACAGAAGTACAGAATACTTTTATACAAAATGCTTCTTACTGTTACGCTCCAGAGACTGTGCAAGACAAGATAAGTATGAAATAAAATAACATAGTAAAATTAGAAGTAAAAAAATGAGGTCACAGTGTTCAGTTTAGACATATGTACAATGTTCGATGCAGAATAGACGTAGTTACCATACAATATACAATACTGTGCAGTGTACTAATATACAATACTATATAGTGCAAGGCAGAAATGGGACGAGGTGCAATTTAGGTACAATTCACAGTAGGTGTACGAGTTGTAGTGCAAATCCTTTATCAATAAATATAAAGTGTAAAGTGTGTTTGTGTGATCTAAAGTGTGGAGAGTGGGTGCTGCAGTGTGTTGTTTGTTTGAGTGAGTGTGTGTGTGTGTGCTGTGTGCATTTGATGGTTGTTGCATAGTGTTTATTGTTCGTTTAGCAGCCTGATGGCCTGGGGATAGAAGCTTCTTCTGAGTCTTTCTGTGCTCGCCTTAAGACTCCGGTATCGCTTGCCTGACCGCAGCAGTTCAAAGAGGCAGTTGTTCGGGTGGCTCGAGTCCTTAATAATTCTCTTAGCCTTCCCCTTGCACCGCTTGTTGTAAATGTTCTGGAGGGTGGGAAGCCCCCCTCCAATTGTGCGTTCGGCTGAACGTGTCACTCTTTGTAGTCTGCTACGGTCTTGTGCAGTGCTATTCCCAAACCAGGAGGTGATGTTGCCGGTCAGGATGCTCTCTATTGTACATGAGTAGAAGTTCCTAAGGATCTTCTGACTGACTTGGAACTTCCTTAGGCGCCTGAGGAAGTAGAGGCGTTGTCGTGCCTTCTTCACAACACTGTCAATGTGTGTGGTCCATGTCAAGTCCTCGGATATGTGGGCTCCGAGGTACTTGAAACTGTTCACTCTCTCAACCGGTGCCCCGTCGATGCTGAGGGGGCTGTAGTCCTTGACCCCCGACCTCCTGAAGTCCACAATCATCTCTTTTGTTTTGCTGACGTTCAGGGAGAGGCAGTTCTCCTGACACCACTGTGACAGGTTCTCTACCTCTTCCAGGTAGGCCCTTTCGTCGTTGGCAGAGATCAGGCCCACCACTACTGTGTCATCAGCAAATTTGATGATGGTGTTGTTGTTCCGCTGTGCTACGCAGTCATGTGTGTACAGGGAGTAGAGGAGGGGGCTCAGAACACAGCCCTGGGGGGCCCCTATGTTGAGCGTGATGGATGAGGAGGTGCAGTTGCCGGCTCTTACCACCTGGGGTCTGCCCGTCAGGAAGTCCAAGACCCACTGGCAGAGGTCATAGTTCAAGCCCAGGTCCCTGAGCTTGGCTATGAGTTTGGAGGGGACTATGGTATTGAATGCTGAGCTGTAGTCGATGAACAGCATTCTCACATAGTTCCCCTGCCTCTTGTCCAGGTGTGATGCTGCTGTGTGCAGCACATGGGCTATGGCGTCCTCCGTGGACCTGTTGGGGCGATATGCAAATTGCAGAGGGTCCAGGTTGATGGGGAGGGAGGAACAGATGTAGCCCTTCACTAGCTTCTCAAAGCACTTCATGGCTATGAAGGTGAGGGCTACAGGGCGGTAGTCGTTGAGGCAAGCGGGCGTAGATTTTTTGGGTACAGGGATGATGGTGGACTTCTTCAGACAGGTGGGGATGACAGCCTGTTCCAAGGACAGGTTGAAGATGTCAGTGAATACCGGGGCCAGTTGGTCGGCACAGACTTTTAGGACGCGGCCGGGGATGCCGTCCGGTCCTGCTGCCTTCCTGATATTCACTTTTTTAAAGATCCGTCTCACCTCATGCTCTGTTACCCTGAACACTGAGTCTCCATCAGCAGACCCCCCCCCCCCCCCCCATTGCCGTGGTTTGTAGGCTGGTGTTGTTATTCACAGCCTCAAACCTCGCATAGAAGGAATTGAGATCATTTGCTAAGGAGATGTCACTGTTCAGTTTGAGGGGGGTGCCTTTGTAGTCTGTCATTGTTCTGAGGCCCTGCCACATGCCTCTAGAGTCGGCCTGTTCAAACTGAAGTTCAACTTTATCCCTGTAACGCCGTTTTGCCTCTATTACTGCTCTCCTGACGTTGTAGTGGTCAGGCCTAGTCGTTAGCCAAGACCATCCTTGTGGTAGCCGAAGCTAATGATGATGTGGCATTCTCCCCCCCCCCCCCATTCATGATGAGAGGAGAGAGAGTCTCTTCTGGTTTCTCCCCTCTTAGTCTCAGTCAGATTCTAGTCTGCCCTACACCCGGAAACACCGTTCGACTTATAGATCCTCGCCGTAGCAACGACGGCCCCCCGCCCCTCTCCTGGTTGTCATGCGACGCTCATGACAACTGCGTTTAACCTTTACACACACTTCAAAACGTTTCATTCACTGTTGCATTAAAGAGGTTACCCCTCTCCCTCGCTCTGTACCGCTCCGTTATCTTTGTTCTTACAAGGAATTCAAAAACAAACCCCCTCGCTGATGCGGCCTGTGCCTGTGAAACCACTGGTTCCACCACCGTCAATATCATCCTGTGATGATAATGATATTACCTAGGGCTGGGCGATAAAACGATAACGATAACTATCGCGATAAATTATTTCCTCGAAATAAACATGAAACGTGGTCGCAAAGTTTCGATATATCGATTTTCCAAGCTTGGATATGAGCACGCACTAACGACCAATCAGTGAAGGAGATGGCCGAGAGCGAAGGAGACCTGGAAGGAGACCCAGAGGTAGGACTCACTCAACAACAAGGCTTGCTAGGCTAATTAGCTTGCACGGCGATGTTTTATATATTTACGTGCAGAGTATGTGTGTGGCGTGAATTCTGAGGCCACGTTTATAGTAGTGTGGGGTATACAGTGGACGTCGTTTCAATATATTGTGGCGGAAGAGAGTATTTTAGTGTCATATTTAGCACATTGTCATGGAATACACCGCTTAGAAGCAACAGGCTGGCTAGGATAACTAGCTTGCACGGCGATGTTTTATATATTTACGTGGCGAGTATGTGTGGCGTGAATTCTGAGGCCACGTTTATAGTAGTGTGGGGTCGTTTCAATATATTGTGGCGGAAGAGAGTATTTTAGTGTCATATTTATTACATTGTCATGAGATATTCCGCTTGTCGGCTAACTGCTAACGTGCGCGGACTGATGACGACATCAACTCGACTCGAGACATTCGCTTAGAAACAACAGGCTGGCTAGGATAACTAGCTTGCACGGCGATGTTTTATATATTTACGTGCCGAGTATGTGTGTGGCGTGAATTCTGAGGCCACGTTTATAGTAGTGTGGGGTATACAGTGGACGTCATTTCAATATATTGTGGCGGAAGAGAGTATTTTAGTGTCATATTTATTACATTGTCATGAGATATTCCGCTTGTCGGCTAACTGCTAACGTGCGCGGACTGATGACGACATCAACTCGACTCGAGACATTCGCAGCAGCATAAGAAGTTAATTAAACTTGACAGACATTATATCGCCGATAATTATCGATATCGAATTATATGATTTTTTTTTATAATTTTATCGCGATAACGTTTTTGGTCATATCGCCCAGCCCTAATATTACCCTCTTAAAGCGTCTCTTTATATCAGTTTATAACCAAATATACATTGAAAAAACCACCATTTTCTCTCAATAGTATATGAAACTCAAAATTCCCTTTGTTATTAATGTTTCACATTTTGTTTATCATTTTGGAAATAAATTCTATTTGAATAAATGATATTTTTGAAAGCTAACCTCACCTTTTAATTGCCAAATAATAACATACACTCTTACCAGGGGTCAAAACAATGCCATTTACTGCTTTTTATATAGAAATAAAATGTATATTATGCATAATTGAGTTTGGAATTTTGGCCCGGCCCCCCAACATATTTTCAGTTGCTCATTCGGCCCCCTGGGAAAAATAATTGCCCACCCCTGCCATAGACAAATAGAGCTGGCGGAGGATGGTATATTAACACTTTAATCGCCGGGAACGCCGTAACTCGTCTTTGCTCGCCATGCTCATTCTGCCGAAGACGCCGTAACTCGTCTTTGATATCAATATTTCAAAAATCTGTGATCGAAATCATATTTCTCCTCCGGAGACATGAGATGTACTGGTGAGCTCCACTCAACTGTCTTAACGGTTCAAGAGCGCCATCTGGTGGCCGATCGGCAGATCGGCCAACAGGACGTGCCGCGCCAAACAGGAAGTGCTCATCCATATTTCGTCCGGGCACTCGCGATCGTTAGCCGGACTCCATCTCAACACACTGGATAATCAATCGCTCGCCCTAACTCAATAAACAACGTTATTTGGACGTATATAGTATTATACAACCTGGAAATGGTTAATCTATATCAACATCCCATAATCGAAAACTGTCTACTCCAAGCTGGTCGTCCAACGGCGCGAGGAAGATATGGTAAGATCCAGCGTTATTTTCTAACGTGTTCCATATAAACTGCTCTGATGACCATATGACCCACACTAGACGAATGATATAGTCAATATCAGATGATACATAGTAACTTCTAGAAGTACCTCCAGTTGAAATTTTTCATCTGGCACCGATCGCTACCAAACTGTATTTGATCATCAATATAATGCATTTGGGGCTATAAATCAAGTTCTGGAGAAAGCTGCAGAAAACGATAAAAACATACTTATACTTTAGACCATATTTTAGTATGAATATGTGAATGAAAAAGTATAACGTTGCTACACCCTGAACAATGGATATAGGACATTGAATGGGCCATAATAATGTCAATTTAGCAATAGAATTTAAAAAGTTATAGCCCTGCAAAGAAGGGGAACTTCTCCATAGACAAATAGAGCTGGCTAGGGATGGTAAATTATGAATTTAACCATGGCGACCAAACTATCTAACTAACTGAAATATATATATATATATTCACAGTATTCACATATATGTCACATAAGGTGCCGTATGCATCAGGTAGTGTTATTGTCCTCCTTGGGTTCCTATTAGTCCTAGGTCAATGTCTGGCAGCAGTCGCTGCCCCCTGTTGTGGAGCCTGGAGGCTGGTAGTCGCCTGCCACTATGGAGCTGCCGCTCTGTGATGCAGTGAGGCACAGTGATGCATTGTATAGTCTGATGGCTGTTGGAATGAAGGACTTCCTGTGCCGTTCAGTGCTGCATTTGGGTAGAGTGAGCCTAGCACTGAACATGCTCCTCCTGTCAGCCAAGTCTGTGTAGAGTGGGTGGGTGGGGTTTTCCCTGATGGCCTGGAGCTTAGCAAGGCTCCTCCTCTCCGCCACCCTCGCTAGAGAGTCCAGCTCCACCCCAACCACGCTGCTGGCCTTCCTGACCAGCTTATCCAGCCTGGTTGTGTCCCCTGCTCTCAGTCCGCTGCCCCAGCAGGTCACAGCGTACAAGAAGGCGCCCGCCACCACCGACTCATAGAACATCCTCAACATCCTTGTACAGACATTGAAGGATCTCAGCCTTCTGAGGAAGTAGAGTCGGCTCTGGCCCTTCTTGTAAAGTGCCTCTGCATGTTTTGACCCGTTCAGTTTGTTGTCGATGTGCACACCGAGGTATTTGTACACCTCAACCATGTCCACCTCAACTCCCCTGATGGAAACGGGGGTCACAGGTTCCTTGGTCTTCGCCACATTTAGCTGCAGGTGGTTTTTATCGCACCATGTGACGAAGTCCACTACCAGTTCCCGGTATTCCCTCTCGTCACCGCCCTTTATACATCCCACTATCGCAGTCATCAGAAAACTTCTGAAGGTGGCAGGACTCTGACCGATAGTGGAAGTCGTTGGACAGTGAAGAGGAAGGGAGAGAGGCCTGTCCCCTGCGGGGCCCCGGTGTTGCTGACCAGTCTGTTTGACACACAGCTCCGTAGGCGCATGTACTGTGGTCTGCCCGTCAGATAGTCCACAACCCAGGACACCAGGGGGGCCTCTACTTGCATCGCCTCCAACTTCTCACCCAGTAGCCCAGGCCTTATGGTATCAAAAGCACTGGAGAAGTCAAAAAACATGACTCTCACTGTGCTCCCCGGCTTGTCTAGGTGAGTGTAGGCTCGGTTCAGCAGGTAGATGACAGCATCCTCTACCCCCAATGTATTGTAATCATTCCAGCCAGGCTGCACTTTGTTTCCCCTTCCGATGTCTGCTGAGTGTTGAGGACACACTCACTCACACACTCTCACACACACGCTCACTCATTCACGCACCCACCCACCACATACACCCAACACATACACATTTACATTTAGTCATTTAGCTGACGCTTTTATCCAAAGTGACTTACAAGTTCTGTACGACAAGACAGCAAGAAGGGTACAACTCTATTAGCTGAGTAACCATGTTTATCAAAGTGTTGCGTGTTACAGTATAGGTTAGTTTATTAGGACAAGTGCATGACAGTAAGGTTAGTCAGGGTTAGATTTATTTTTTATTTTTATTATCATTTCAGATAATGGTTGAAGAAGTGTTGTGGAAATTGAAAGTCGTCTCAAACCCTTGGTAATGCATGAAATAAATATGGCTTTGGATACAGTCTTCACAGTCAAAAGTGATTTATTATTATATTCTGCAGAATACAAATGGTGACAAGTCAAGTCAGAGCACACAAAATGCTCTACCCTGAGTTGGACAAATGAATGAACATTTTAATACAGTTTATATAGGGTAAAAGTGGGCAAGGATAACATGATAGCGTTTGATCCAATCACATAGATGACAGCGGTATTATCCAATCCAATACAAGGAAGGAAGTCCCATTCAGGAAAAGGCAGTGGTGTAATGTTTACACAGGGCCAATACAGGGGGGTACAAGTGTGCCATGTCATCTTGAGGTCATGATGACAAAGGCAGTGATAATAGTGGTGTGATTCTGAGGAGGGGCAGACAGGTTTATAGAAATGACTGAGGGGACATGATAACACGAAGGTGGGGGTAATAGTTGGGGGCAGTTAGCTTATGCAAATAATGACCTGTTTGCATAAGCGAACCTTTGCACTAGTTTTTGGGACAGATACAGTGAGTTTATGCTCTGAAATGAAATACATCTAATTGTGAATCATGTACATTATAAATGTGATATCATAAATAATTTTCCCTTACAGAAGTGAGTCTTTAGTCAACGGTGAAAGATTGGACGGGATTCGGCTGTCCTAACTGGGGTGGGTAGTTCATTCCACCATTGTGGGGCAAGGACTGAGAATAGGCGGCTTCTCTTTGATGACCCTCCGGGAGCTTGGATAAGAGTAGGTCTGAGGCGGCCAGAAGATGCAGAGCGTAGGGGTCTTGAGGGTGTGTACTTGGAGACCATTGACCGGAGGTAGGCGGGAGCGGTTCCCTTTGCCGCACGGTATGCTAGGTCGAGGGCCTTGAAACGGATACGTGCAGCAATGGGGAGCCAGTGCAGGTCCCTAAGAAGTGGGGTGACATGGGCCGACTTCGGTAGGTTTGAGATCAGGCGGGCCACTGCGTTTTGAATGAGTTGAAGAGGCTTGGTGGCAGTGGCCGGGAGGCCAGCTAGCAGTGCGTTGCAGTAGTCGAGGCGGGAGATGACTGTTGATTGGACGAGGAGTTGGGTGGCTTCTTTTGTCAGGAAGGGGCGGATCCTTCTGACGTTGCTCAGGAGGAATCTGCAGGTTCTGGTTGTCGCTGCGATGTGAGCAGATAAGTTCAACTGGTCGTCGAGGACAACACCAAGGTTCTTGGCGGTCGGGGACGCTGTCACAGCTGCATTCTCGACTGTGATGGAGAGGTCGGTCAGGGGGGAGGATTTGGCCGGCAGGTGGAGTAATTCTGTTTTGCTTAGGTTCAGTTTGAGGTGGTTGGTCCGGGTCGTCATCCAGGCGGATATGTCGGACAGACGGGGTGAGATCCGCTCAGAGACGTGGATATCTGAGGGAGGGAAGGAGAGGAAGAGTTGAGTATCATCGGCATAACAATGATATGAGAAGCCATGAGACGTGATAATGTTACCCAGTGATTTAGTGTAGAGGGAGAAGAGAAGGGGGGCCCTGGGGGCGGGTGGCCGACAGAGTCCCTCTCCATGACACTTGGTAGGAGCGGTCGTTGAGGTATGATGTCAGCCATGTCAGCGTAGATCCAGCCACTCCCATTCCTGCGAGGGCCGCGAGGAGGATCTGATGGTTGACTGTGTCGAAGGCTGCAGATAGATCTAGGAGAATCAGGACAGAGGAGAGGCCTTTCGCTTTTGCTAAGTGAAGTGCCTCTGTGACCGCAATGAGGGCCGTTTCTGTGGAGTGGCCAGTCCGGAAGCCAGACTGATTGGGGTCTAGGAGGTCATTCTGTAAGGCGCTTGTTACACTGAGTGTTTTTGTGCTCGTTTTTATACGTTTTTTGAATACGTTTGCTGTCCCTTTTACACAGAAATGCGTTTTTTTGGCGGATACGTTGTGGCCCTACTGAAAACGCTAAATTGTGTTTTCCGTTTTGGAGTAGCGCCAAAACTCGCCGACAACAGTCGTGTAATCTGCACGGAGCCGTTGTTGCGAAAACGGCCATGCGCAGTAGATACCATCTGCGTGCCCTTCCGGTGACAGCAGAGCTGTCCCAAATAGCTGCAGCTACCATGTGTTGTCAAGTTATTGTTATAAGGACCCCAGTCCAAGCTACAACAGTCTGCATTCCCTTAACAATTGTTTGTATTGAGCCGTATTGTATTGTACCCATTATGCAATATGTTAAATAAAGTTTACATCCATTCATTCTGCTAGCATTACCGATTGCATGAGCAGCTGGCTAACGTTGGCTATCAGACCCTGTTAGCTCAGAGCTCCTCTTTCAATCTTAACAAGCATTAAACAAAATGGCCCAGTCATCTATTCACCTTTTGTTTAATACACACAGCGTTGTCTCTAATGTTATCTAGCTACTGATAGCTCCCGATATCATCAGTTTGGTGCTGGCTAACTAGCGTGAGCTAACGTTAGCTTCTAGCCACAATGCTATACTGTTATAATGGCATATTCCATTCACGTTAGCATGCAGCTAACAATGTAGCTAACAACGTCACCAATCTTTTTTGAGACTAAACTATCCGCTCTTGGTGGTCACTTGTGTTGATGTTAGTTCTGTTTCATCAACAAATGAGAGGCAGAACACACAGTGAATGTATCCGTTTTGTTTATTGCACTTTTATTACACTTTGCTGAAAAAGAAGTGCTGCATTGGGTAAATAGGCAAAGATGGCGGCGCCCGCCTTGTTGACATTTTCTTTGCAGGAAGTGTATTGGCACATTCAAGTTCTGATTAGTTTAAATTGCCTTCATGTTCGCCACCTACTGCCACCTACTGCTTTGGCAGTGTACTACATCACTGTGCTCAGGTGACAAAACGAAAGTGTGACTCGCCTCCCGCTACGTTGCGGCGAAACTCATCTGAAAATGAAACGAAAATGAAACGAAAGTCTAACCGCAGCCTAAGAGATAAGCAGTAAGTTGGTTGGATACAGCACGTTCAAGTGTTTTAGAAAGGAAGGAGAGAAGAGAGACAGGACGATAGTTGCCTATGACGGTGGGGTTCAGGGTTGGTTTTTTTTATGAGGGGCGGTGTGACTCTGGCTTGTTTTCTAGTTCTGTGAGGCGTCAGAATAGCTTCATACCTTTCTCCCACACCTTTCTTAAATGTCAGGGATTTGCAATTTGGTTCCCGCTAGGTTAGAGTTTACAATTGACCTATGTCAAAACCCCGCCATATTTTCTTGATCCTTCAATCACAACTGTTGCTTTCCTCTTGACAAAGGGGGAAGTGAAGCAACAATTGTGATTTGAGGATCAATAAAGGATCTTGAGATGGGTCATTTATAAAGAAGGATAAGCTGGCCTATATGCTAACGAGGGGGGGTGGGGGTTGGAAAAGATTAATTTAAATAACAATGTGTCAGTGCAGCTTGTGTCTTAACTGGTGCCCTGGACGACCCCGTCAGGTGCTTCTGATCCTCTCTTAATAATGAGGTCATCCCTCCTCTCTATAGACTAGGCACCAGAACCCTCTGGGAAACGGTTGAGATAAGTCCTGAAACCTTGCGCTCCACCTACGCCTACGGTAAGATTAGAACTGATGTAGGGCTGGGAGGGACGTGTACCTGTATTTTAAGGTATACACTGTCATTCATCCATGAAGACTGGGAAGAGAAAAGACCATTTTGAATATAGTAGCATGAGGACAATTGTATTGCAAGAAGAAAGACGTACAAAAGATGTCATATCACATTTGAATGGACTGTACAACCAAATGCCCTCAAAATACTGTGACACCATGGAAGCTAAGAACAATATCAAGCCCAGCCTTAAATTGATGACATTATAATTTTTCTTCAGTACCAATTTATTATTAGTAAGTCAAGGAGATGACATTTGGCCAATATTCAATTGCAGTACATTTTTGTGTAAAGATTACACTCCGTAACACAAACCCATATATACACAGCTGCCCCTTGGCTGACACTACTGTCTTTCAGAGGCAGTAGCTCAGTTTAGTTTTACTGTTAGAGTGGAGATAGATAGATAGATAGATAGATAGATACTTGTATCCATTGCTACCAACCATGTCATGCTTGTTGGGGAGGGGACCAAATAAAAGTGGGGCAACATTTTGGCGAGGCAGGCCATCAGGCCATCAGGCTGCTAAACGAACAATAATCACTATGCAACAACCATCAAATGCACACAGCACACACACCCACACGCACACACTCACTCAAACAAACAACACACTGCAGCACCCACTCTCCACACTTTAGATCACACAAACACACTTACACTTTATATTTATTGATAAAGGATTTGCACTACAACTCGTACACCTACTGTGAATTGTACCTAAATTGCACCTCGTCCCATTTCTCCATTTCTGCCTTGCACTATATAGTATTGTATATTAGTACACTGCACAGTATTGTATATTGTATGGTAACTACGTCTATTCTGCATCGAACATTGTACATATGTCTAAACTGAACACTGTGACCTCATTTTTTTACTTCTAATTTTACTATGTTATTTTATTTCATACTTATCTTGTCTTGCACAGTCTCTGGAGCGCAACAGTAAGAAGCATTTTGTATAAAAGTATTCTGTACTTCTGTATGACAACTATTAAAGAAACTTGAAACTTGAAACTTGAACTGGCATACCATACAAACTCTGAACTCCATTGCCTATACATGTCTCAAACTCGAGACCTGTGGGCCAAATCTGACCCACCTGGCACTTTCATCTGGTCCCCAGGCAGAATTAGCTTATCAATTAATTTTGGCCCGCTGCCTCACCTAGGTGCAATTCAACTGGCCTGTGGCAGTGTGATTCAAGCAAATGCAGAGAGCATTATCTTCATCTGCATCATGTTTTTATTGAATAAAATGCATCAATCTGCTTTCGTGGACCATTAGAGGAGGACCCCATATTTATTCTTCAGTTGTACTTTATGTTTTTATTTACTTTCACTTTTGAATTTTTTTTATTAAAGGGGCTATGTACTGCTATTCCTAGCACTATTTGGGCAACTCTCTATCTCTCTCTCTCTCTCTCCCCATGCAGAGTATGAGGAAATGGTTTCCACTCGCTGTGTACAGTCAGTCTAGGTAGAATGTGGGCGGGCATTAGCTACAACCACAGAGCCAATCACATCACTGTCTGCTACCCAGCGGCCGTATGACGTATATCAGCCGTTCAAATCAAAATGGCCTGATTTACTGGAGGAGGAAAGGGGCTGAGCTGAATCAGAGCAATCCGCCAATATGGTATTTAGACACTAAAACACATTGATACGAACTCCTATTACTATAATACAATGCTAGAGACTGAAAAATGACATTTATAGTACATGTCACCTTTAAAAAAAAATGTATTGTCTTTCCCCCCCTTCTTTTTCCATTTTTCTCCCCTCCCAATGTTAGTCGTTATGACAATTCCCAATCCCCTTCCTGGTCGTTATGCACTCTACCCCCTACCGTCTGTCTGGGAGGGCGGAGACTATCGCATGCTTCCTCCGACACATGTGTACCCAGCCCACTACTTCTTTTCACCTGGCAGCGCGGACTCACTGGGAGAGTGTAACGTGTGGAAGGTCACACTACCTCCCTCCAGAGATCCTTCCCTCGCTGTGCAGGCGCCCCGATCGAACTGTAGGAGTCGCTGTTTACAACGACCCGGACCCACCCACCGGCTTCCCTCCCGCTGACTGCCAATCGAGCCAGTATGACGGCCGGCCAAGCCGGAGGCAACGCTGACAGCCGGATTCGATACCAGTGTCTCCAGTGGTGGTCCCACGCGGTACCACGCCGTCCCAGCAGTTTTCTGAGCAGAAGTACGCGCACGGATGTGCACGCGTGTGTTTTTCAACCATATCTGTTGACAATATAATTTCTTTATATATTGAAGGCTACATCCTGCTACCTTTTTCAGCTTCTCTATTTCAAGGCAATATTTACAAAAACGAAACTAAAACTAGTAATTTCCTATACAAACATGTTTCCTACTATTTATGCATAATAATCATCTGTTCTGTGCGCACGCGAGGGAACATGTATGCGCGTGCACGCGGCGTCCAGGCAGTTCTGATTGCGTGTCTCTTGCGTTGGTGACGAGCGCTTAGTCCGCTGCGCCACCCAGCCGCCTACTTTCACTTTTAAAAGCTTGTCAGTTGTCAGTCATCCGTTTTCACTCGTCTCAAGCTGGGGTATTATCAAGTGGATTATTGCTAATTCATCATGCCTACTCTGAAATCAAATCTGTGGAAATGATTGTTTTTTGTGCAAGATAAGTGAAAGCTACCGTAAAAAGAGATACTGAGGTGAGAGATGTTTGTGTGTGTGTGTGTGTGTGTGTGAGTGTGCGTGACACCAGTTCTTGTGGGTGAATTATTTTTTAAATCCTAATATAGTATGTAATTTCAATCTATAAAAATAAATCTATAATAAGCCAATTATTAAGGCAATATGCCTCCTTACCCACCTTTTAAACAGCCCTCCTTGTATTCATTGAGCCAGAGAATGAACAGAAGTGCATTACAACATATATATATATATCTATAGCAAGTGACCTCAGGAAAATGTACCTTTTTTTTAGGTATTATTATGCGTCTGGCCCTCAAATTCATCAGAATCTTTCATTTCGGCCTCCTTGGTAATTGAGTTTGACATCCCTGGCTTAAACCCTGGCTCTGTTACCCAGACTGTACGATTTTTGAACTCTGTTGCCTATACTCAATTTATACCTACCTACTGCTTTCACAGTCTACAACTGCCCTACACTGTAATCATAGTAATCCAACCTACCTCATACTATAATCTACCCATATAGCTCTGTATGATAGCTGATAGCATGTACCATAATGCTGTATTTACCGTATATATATACATTTATATATTTGTATTTACCGTGTATATATATATATATATATATATATATATATATATATATATATAATGTCTGAATATACCTGCATATAATCCTTCTATATACCTACTTATACACGTGCATATAACAAACCCATACAACTCTGCATGATGGCATGTACCATAATGCTGTATTATACTGTACCATATATATATATATATATTTATTCTTACCATATATATATCCACATCTGTCTGTACATTCCTGCATATAATAATTTTTACACATCTGTAGATACTCTTATCTATATCTGTACTAGGGATGCCCCGATCGATCGGCCACCGATCGTTATCGGCCGATAATCAGTATAAATATGCGATCGGTGATAATGCTTTATTTTCGCCGATCGTCAAAGCCGATCTCATTCGCTGAGTTCTGTCTCAGACACCGGGTGGTGCGGGGTCTGCTCCTCCCTCCCGCACGCATGTAAACACGGGTCTAGTCTAGTGAGACGGGACACGGGAGGACGGCGTTAGCTTAGCTACCGTTACAAAATGACCCAGTCAACTATTCACTTTTAGTTTAATACATGATGAGGCATTGTCTAACCGAACGGTATCTAGCCGGCCAGCTACCGATAGCTCCTGATATCAACAAACACTCCAGCAAGTATAGTAGAGATGTGTATGATACCTGTTAGCTGTTAGCTCACGTTAGTTCACTGTTCAAAACGAAATGTCCCATTGAACTAAATAATTCACTGAGGCGTTGTATTAACGTTATATATCCGGCTAGCAGTAGCTACAGATAGCTCCTGATATCAATGTCTTATAACACTGATTCGATGCGTATTCGAGCTGAGGGCTTGTTGAGCACAGTTAAGTAACGTTATACCAATAGGGTCCAGGTGCAGCTCCGGAGAATCCTGGCCGTAGCTCTGCTCGAGGCTACTCGAGTATAGGTCCAGCTGCAGCTCCGGAGAATCCTGGCCGTAGCTGGAGGCTACTAGAGTACACACAGACAGTGGAGCTTGTTGCGTGGTGGCGATGTCTTGCAGATAATACAAGTACAAGTCTAATTATATAATATATATATTTTATAAAAAAAATAAAAATAAAAATGTTTATATAGGGGGAGCTCCAGTAGCTCACCACGTACCGCAAGTGCTATTTCAGCGCCGTGGACAACCGTGCTCGTCGCGGATCTGGGGCTGAGCGAGTTCGAATCCCGGACTGCAGCCGTGCCTTTCCCAGAGTGTCTTCCCCCCCATCTGAACCCTTTCAGCCTGCTTCTGTCGGTCGAACTTGACCAAGTATAAATGCGATAAAACGTATAAAAGAGCCAGGGAAATGGCCAAAGTTTAAAAAAAAAGAAAAAATGTTTATATAAAATAAATTTTATTTCTTTTAATCAAAAACGATCGGTATCGGCCGATATGGCTCACGACGATTGGTGATCGGTATCGGTGGCAAAAAACGTGATTGGGGCATCCCTAATCTGTACATATCCCTTACCTACGCTTGCTAGTAACGCTGCTGGCCAGTACAACTTACTACCATAGTGTCTTTATATCTGGAGCCAGTTACAGTCAAAAGCATCTACCTTTATTCATTACACCAGCATATCCACCTTTATTCATTACACCAGCATAATCCACCTTTATTCATTACACCAGCATATCCACCTTTATTCATTACACCAGCATATCTACCTTTATTCATTACACCAGCATATCCACCTTTATTCATTACACCAGCATATCCACCTTTATTCATTACACCAGCATATCCATTATATATAGTACACCGGCTTTTTTTGTGGCCACACCTACACACCTACTACTCGGGGGAAAACACAGACACCGTCCGTATTGACCTCCATTGTATTTGGCTTGTATAAAAACTGCCAGCAGAACGCTTGCATTGTTCGAAAAGTTTGTTTTGTCAGGGCATCATGTTAAGTCAAGCAATTTGTTTCCAACCCTGGCCACCATTGAGCGTTCACACCATTGTGACAAGTTATGATTGATCTGTTTTCATCTATTTCCCCAGTCAGCTGCAGGATATTTCCTAATTTCCCTACCTGGTATTTAATATTACGCTTATGGATTTCCATGTGCCCTAAAACTAAGAGATAATGACTGTTTCTGGGCCTTGATAGTATTCATTATGATTTCATCATGATATTCCCTTTGTTTTGTCCTAAAGTTGTAGTTTATGAACAAACACCGCCATATCCCTGTGTATTCCCTGAGTTGGCGTGATCAAAATAGAGGCGCCGAACTTGACCAAGTATAAATGCGATAAAACGTATAAAAGAGCCAGGGAAATGGCCAAAGTTTAAAAAAAAAGAATTTTTTTTTATATAAAATAAATTTTAATTTCTTTTAATCAAAAACGATCGGTATCGGATCGGTATCGGCCGATATGGCTCACGACGATCGGTGATCGGTATCGGTGGCAAAAAACGTGATTGGGGCATCCCTAATCTGTACATATCCCTTACCTACGCTTGCTAGTAACGCTGCTGGCCAGTACAACTTACTACCATAGTGTCTCTTTATATCTGGAGCCAGTTACAGTCAAAAGCATCTACCTTTATTCATTACACCAGCATATCCACCTTTATTCATTACACCAGCATAATCCACCTTTATTCATTACACCAGCATATCCACCTTTATTCATTACACCAGCATATCCACCTTTATTCATTACACCAGCATATCCACCTTTATTCATTACACCAGCATATCCACCTTTATTCATTACACCAGCATATCCACCTTTATTCATTACACCAGCATATCCACCTTTATTCATTACACCAGCATATCCATTATATATAGTACACCGGCTTTTTTTGTGGCCACACCTACACACCTACTACTCGGGGGAAAACACAGACACCGTCCGTATTGACCTCCATTGTATTTGGCTTGTATAAAAACTGCCAGCAGAACGCTTGCATTGTTCGAAAAGTTTGTTTTGTCAGGGCATCATGTTAAGTCAAGCAATTTGTTTCCAACCCTGGCCACCATTGAGCGTTCACACCATTGTGACAAGTTATGATTGATCTGTTTTCATCTATTTCCCCAGTCAGCTGCAGGATATTTCCTAATTTCCCTACCTGGTATTTAATATTACGCTTATGGATTTCCATGTGCCCTAAAACTAAGAGATAATGACTGTTTCTGGGCCTTGATAGTATTCATTATGATTTCATCATGATATTCCCTTTGTGTTGTCCTAAAGTTGTAGTTTATGAACAAACACCGCCATATCCCTGTGTATTCCCTGAGTTGGCGTGATCAAAATAGAGGCGCCGCTATCAGAATTCAGTACGGATTACGTGTTGCTGGTCTGATGAATGCTTGAATGACTCTGTATTATGGAAAGATTAACCATGTATGTGCTGGGTCAAACTGTCCTAGTCTGGTGCACTATTTATTTACTCAATCAAAGATCACATAGAAAAGGGGCATGTATGCTATGCTATTATCAGCATATACTCTCACTCACCCCATATCTGTCATACAGTCTATACTTAAACACACACACACACACACACACACACACACACACACACACACACACACACACACACACACACACACACACACACACACACACACACACACACACACACACCTCTTCCCTACCTATCTCACCATCTGTCATACACTCTGTACTTTCTTATCACATCTCCCCCATATCGCTGCAGAATGATTACGAAGAATATATGATGATAATATGTAAATAATATGTGCAAGCTACTAGAATGTTGTGATACAAAACGCAAGATAAACCAAGACCTTACTCATTCTTTGTCACGGGTAAGCTAGCATGAAATGTTAATATGATACCACTATGTTCACCACAGCCCAGGAAAATTTGCAATATTGGTGGGACGATAATTGAATATCTCCCAATGCAGATATTTGAAAACGGTTAACATTGGCCAGATATATTGGTTGAACCCTATTTATATCCTTTCCCCTCAAAAACATCTTCAGACTTCGGCCTTCACTCACTGACTCCCTAGCAGAGACCCTCATACACATACCTTCATCAACTACTGTAATGGAATCCTGTCTAGTGTACAAAACAACACCCTGGACGGTATAAACGGTATACGGTATAAACAGTATGAATTTGAGCTACGGTATGGATTTTCACTATACCTTGTGACCGGTAGACTAGAGCAGCTAGTCACAGCAGTAGCAATGACGTTAACGTTACTCGACGATTCACTCAACGTTTGCAGTGGTCGTTGCATAGTGTTTAATTGTACTGAGTTTTTCTCCACTTGCTAACTATCGGTAGCTAGCCAGCTAGATAAGGAATAACAAAAAATATTGTTTGTTTCCGGTTGCCGACCGACCCTGCCGATTTAGGTGCGACCCAATATATTTTATCAGTTAAAAAAAATTATATATATATTATTATTATTTTTTTGAATAAAGTTTCATAGAAATCTTAGTCAAACCTTTAGTATTATGGATATTAAACATGCTGGCAGAGTACATGCATCCATGTTGTTGTGAACATTTTAATTAAATAAAGAAATTCCCTATCTAGTCGCCGTGGGAAAGAATAAAATAAAAAAATAAAATAAAATAAATTCCCTACCTACCCATGCCTTAACTGACAACCAACAGGAAACAAACAATATTTATTTTTATGCCTAACGTTAGACAATGCCTCATGTATTAAACTAAAGTGAATAGTTGACTGGGTCATTTTAAACAGTAATTCGCAATTATGCTACATCAATGTGGAACGCCCTACCCAAAGCTGTAAAGGAATGTGAATCACTACCCACTTTCAAAACCACTCTCAAAGAACACCTACGGGAGACTGCATTTTGAAACTGGCCCCTGTAAATGACCTAACCCAACCCCCTCCAATGTACAGTAAATTACCTAACCCAAGAGTACACAAGACCCTCCTCTTGGAACCAAGTATGGTTTTGTCGATATTCCAATGTACAGTTTTGCTTGTACAGTTCCCCCCCCCCCCCCCCCCCCCCCCCCCCCACAGGCTCCAGTATGTGCAGAACTGGGCTGCCAGGGATCTCACCCGCACCAAGCCCTGGCAGCACATCACCCTCACCCTCCCTAACTGTTGATGTTGTTGCAGACTTTGCTCTTCTTTACAGATATTGGTCTATTCATGTGTGTGAGTGTTCACTTGAAGATTGGTGTGTCCCTTGGTTCTCTTTCTACATCTTTGCATGGTTGCCTCTGTCTGTGTGCCAATGTCTGAGTGAATGTGAGGCATGAGGCGCTTTGGATAAACGCAGTCCATTCACCATTTACCACACAGTCCACAGATGGCTAGTCCCTCCAGTGTGGGGGCACGTGTGTGATGAGAGGGGAAGCTTGGTTCCTGGAGATACTGTTACATAATCAGAGAAAAGTCAAACAAAGACACTCAAATATTTAGACATTGTTTGCTTTCCCAGACACTGAAGTCCTGGCCTACCCATTCCAAAAAGATAATACAACCATAGATACAACACACAAAAGCAGCTGGGAGTTGGCTAGTGAACGTGCACATATCATTGATTGATCATCATGTCTTTGTTATCCATTCTTGGCCAATCATTTCTAACAATTGCATAATAGGCCAAATACATGAAAAATAGAAAAGAGTATACATAGTCATTTTGTTCTCTGTGTGGAAATTAGATGATGATGGTGGTGGTGTTGTGATGAATGCAGAACATAAACACGGTATTGCACAGGAGCGTTGTGGAATGGCTGTCCCACTGGGATGTCGTCCAAACTAACCAGTGATGTTGGTGCAAAGCCATCGCCTGCTTTTCCCGACAGACAAGTGTGAACAACAACATGGTGATGAAATGAAACCTCTGCTCTCTGTCGCGTGCAGCGCAGGGCAAGAAGGTCAAAGCCTCCGAGAGGAATGTCGCTCGGCTTAGTGAAACTGTGTTGCAGTTAAGCCTCCTGCACATGACCCAGCGTTCTGCTCTTTGCTGACCAAAATACTCAACTAAATACATTAAATGCCCATACTACTACTACTACTACTACTACTACTACTACTACTACTACTAATAACCCAATAGTGAAATGAATACACAAACGGGTGTCAACCCTCAATTAAGAATGGTCAAGTTCAGAACGCTTAATCATCAAATCATCACCTCATTCGAACAATTCAATGCATAGAATACAGCAACAATACCATTAAACGAATTATAGGATGACTCGCGTTGAATCCTTGACACACACCCTCAAGACCCCTACGCTCTCCATCTTCTGGCCGCCTCAGACCTACTCCTATCCAAGCTCCGGGAGGGTCATCAAAGAGAAGTCGCCTATTCTCAGTCCTTGCCCCACAATGGTGGAATGAAGTTAACTACCCACCCCAGTTAGGACAGCCGAAACCTGAACATGACAGACCGATGGTCGGCGGGGAAGGCGTTGGTGATATTTGACTTCCATCTGTCCAGCCGATGAGATGCTGAGGGATATAACAGCACCCATTACTGGTATAACTACTCCATGCCATATGGTACGGAGGTTGAGCGTCTCAGGGCTCCCTTTGATGCTGAGAGTCTGAGCAGCAGCAGGGAGTATGATGGTTCATTGTGAGCTGTCATCTAGAACTGCAAACGTTTCCACACTTTTTCCTTTGCTCTGCAGGGTGACCTTGACAACCTTTAACATGACCTGTGAGGACTGGTTAAGTCTATTCAAGTGGAGTGCTTCCTTAGCTGGGATTTGGACCATTAGCACACGTTCTGTCTCCTTGGGAACATCATGCAACACGGTGAGGTGAAGCTGTTTGCAGGGCTTTTTCAGTGTGCATGTATCTGGAGTATGACAATGGGCACATTTATAGCACTGCATTGGAAGCCAGCCATTCTTTGAGCTCAAAGGAAGTGAACTGCTTTATCTTATGACATGAGCCAAGGACGTGTTCCTTTTTGTTTATTGGTAGATCAGGCCTTTTTTCCATAGTGGCTGACTGGCTGTTGCTGAAATGGAGGCTTGAATGGGCAATGCTCTTTACACAGGCGTTAGCTTATAGCCATGACGAGATCTTCTGGAGATTGAATGTGCGGTTGGATCCATCCCATTCCATGGGATACAATATTACATGATGCTATCCCGCAGGAAAAGGGGTAGCTTTCCAAGCAGCCGGTCAACATGAGAGCCACATTTCAGTTCAACTCCATTTCCCCCCTCTACAGATGGCAGCATTCATATTTAGGAGTGAATTGAAAGGCAGAAATCTTGGGAAAGCGGCAATTCTGAGTCTTTAGAGAGAACAGTTGGTTGCTTAGGCCTGTCCTTATTCCTGGCTTGCTGGAATAACTTGTGTCTTCCCACTGGATTTTACTGTGACTGGCCGGGCTCACGGCAGTGGCAAGCTGCAATACTTGGCAATGGGAGAAGAGTCCAGTGAATACCTAGGGGCTCCTTGTAGCATATGATGGATGTTGTGAGATGAGAGAGCTGGCTCTCCTACGGAGAGTGGCCTATAGGATGCAGTGGCTGTTGACCCTACAGAGAGTGGCCTATAGGATGCAGTGGCTGTTGATCCTACGGAGAGTGGCCTATAGGATGCAGTGGCTGTTGATCCTACGGAGAGTGGCCTATAGGATGCAGTGGCTGTTGATCCTACGGAGAGTGGCCTATAGGATGCAGTGGCTGTTGATCCTACGGAGAGTGGCCTATAGGATGCAGTGGCTGTTGATCCTACGGAGAGTGGCCTATAGGATGCAGTGGCTGTTGATCCTACGGAGAGTGGCCTATAGGATGCAGTGGCTGTTGATCCTACGGAGAGTGGCCTATAGGATGCAGTGGCTGTTGATCCTACGGAGAGTGGCCTATAGGATGCAGTGGCTGTTGATCCTACGGAGAGTGGCCTATAGGATGCAGTGGCTGTTGATCCTACGGAGAGTGGCCTATATGATGCAGTGGCTGTTGATCCTGCTGAGAGTGTTCTGGAGGATGCAGTGGCTGTTGATCCTGCTGAGAGTGTTCTGGAGGATGCAGTGGCTGTTGATCCTGCTGAGAGGGTTCTGGAGGATGCAGTGGCTGTTGATCCTGCTGAGTGTTCTGGAGGATGCAGATGATCCAATTATTTCCTCTCCAGGAGTGAAGATAATAAGCTGTGCTTCCTTCAGCTCTCTTGTTTTTGACGCAGAAGTCGTGTTTCTCACTAGATCTTTATCTGCTCTCTCTCTCACTCAGTGCCAGATGCTTATCCAACAGTCAACATTTCCATCAATTCCATCTGCCGTTGCATCTCTTCCACTTCTAGTCGTTTCAGCCATTCCTGTTTGGGTATCACTGAGGCCAACAGAAGAGCGACTCAGGCTCAGCTTATTCCCCCAGGCCATCAGAACATTGAACACTGATCTCTCCACACACAAGCACACATGAACACACACACACACACGCACACACACGCGCGCACACGCACACACGCACACGCACACGCTACTTTCCCCCGAGCTAGGTTTAGAGTGAGGTGAACTAGCTCCTCAGTGATTCTGTTCAGAGGGGGGACAGCTACTGGTGAAGAGGTCTTAGGTGAAATAGCTCTGCTGCTATGACTCTGCTCTGAGAGGTTGGTGTGGGAGATAAAATACTTGTTTTCTCATAAGGATATCTTTGTCTCCTCCCATCTGTAAACTCCACTTCCTGGTGGGACCCCCCTCCCCTCCTGTATAGTCAAGTCAAGTCAAGAGTTTTATTTGTCACGGCATACGAGTATACAATGAAATGCGGGTGGTCTTGCCCGCAACGATGTGCAATACAGTGGGTACAACATATAATAGAATCCAATACAAAAACATTGTGCAATAACAGGTAACGGGTAACAGGTAACATGGTGTGACATCAAAATCGGTATCTGTACATAGTTATTTATAGGGGTGGGACGATACATCGATCCAGATCGATACATCGATGTAATTATCAACAATCGAATCGGATCGATGCGATGTAATAAGATCGATTCATATCGATACTCTTATTTTGAAAATCCTGTGGCGAGTCTCATATCCGCCCAAGAACAACAGCAGTAGCTCCGTGTGTGTAGATGTTACAGCATAGCATTCTCCCTTTCTGTGTGTGTGTGTGTGCGCGCGTCTTTGGAAAGACCAGATGAGGTCAGAGGAGTTTGATGTTTAAATGTTATTTAAACATAAACAATATAATACATAATAAATGTAGGCCTATACATGATCATGCAACATCAACAAATTGTTGTAGGAACGGTTTGGGAGAGGGAGGTTGTGAGTTTTGAGTTCCAAAAAATGTAGCTTAAAGTTTAAAGCTCAATATATAAAAACGTGGCACTTTACAGTGAACAGGAGGTCTATTTGTATTAAAAACAATAGATTGATTTTCCTTTAAATGTCTGGAAGAGCTCAAAAATACAAATGTCAAATGATATTTTCATTACCTTTTTTTTGTTGATCTAAATGTTACTGATTGTGTTAAATGGGCATATGATATCATCTCATATCGATTGCAGGCACCTGAATCTAATCGTATCGTATTGTATCGTGAGAGACTTTGTGATATCGGCAAATATCGTATCGTTGTCCAAAGAATCGATATCGTATCGTATCATGATGAAACTGGTGATTCCCACCCCTAGTTATTTACAGAGCATATAGGACATGCTAGGTAGCTTTGGTAGTGCAATACACTGTTACTGTTGCTACTACTGATTTAAAGTGGCCTTTCCTTTTGGCAATAAGTGTGAGTGTGTGCACATGAGTGTGTGCCCGCTCATGTTAAAAGTGTTAAGTGGCTGCTAGTGTGTGAGCGTGCACAGCGTGCGTGTCGTGTGTGTGCTCGTGTGTGCTTATGTGTGGATAGTTCAGTGTTCTGTGGTAGGGCTGGGCGATATAACGATAACGATAAATATCGCGATATATTTTAATAATCGATATCGAATATCGAAATTAAAAAAAAAATCGTTTTTTTTTTTTTTTTATACCTGCAACAGGGCAGTTTTAAAACCAGAGACAGTGGACAGACTTGTCTTTCTTGCCTGCAACTTAAAGTAATGGCTTTGCTTGTCCAAATGATAATACTGACCAAATTCAGATTTCTTTTTCTCTTGTCCATTTATTTTTTTTGCTTTCTAATTTAAAATACATTTTGAAACCGTCTGTACACAGTAGGCTATGTGTGCTAGCAGAACTAGACTCCAGTCACGAGTCACAGTGCACATGTGCGGTGGTTTGTCCACCAAAAAAGCGCCAAAAGATCGAAAATAAACTAGCAGAGCCAGAACTGTTCAACTCCTCTGGAGCCACAGCCAGCAGAGAAGCCGGTTTACTTTAGCTTTTAAACCAGCTGCAGCCTGAGAACTGGAGTGTGAGGGGATGTAACACTAAAGATGGCGGCAATGACAAAGAATTGCTGCAAAATAAACATACATCTGTTGTTTAAATAAATAAAAAAAATGTTTACACTTATAACAATTCGATAATTATCGATATCGAGAAATAAAATAAAATTATCATATCGTTATCGCGATATGATTTTTTTCTATATCGCCCAGCCCTATTCTGTGGTACTCAATGTTCATTGTTCAGGACTCTGATGGCCTGGGGGAAGAAGCTAAGCCTAAGCCTCTCTGTCCTAGTAGCTGGGGTTCGCAGGCGTCTGCCTGACCTCAGCAGCTGAAACAGGCTGTTATTGGGGTGGTGGGGGTCTTTCATTATTCTGCAGGCTCTGGATTTGCACCTCTTGTTGTATAGAACCTGCAGGGGAGGTAGTGCAATACCCGTGGTACGCTCGGCTGAGCGCACCACTCTCTGTAGGGCCTTCTTGTCCTGTGCCGTGCTGTTTCCATACCAGGCAGTGATGTTTCCGGTCAGGATGCTCTCTACCGCTCCTGAGTAGAAGGACTGGAGTATCTTCCCCGATACTCTGAACTTCCTTAACTGTCTCAGGTGGTAGAGGCGCTGTTTCGCCTTCTTTACTACTGTGTCTGTGTGTTGACCATGTCAGATCCTCTGAGATGTGGACCCCCAGGTACTTAAAGCTGCTCACCCTGTCCACGGTAGCCCCGTTAATCATCAGTGGTGTGTGCGTCTCCTGCTGTCCTCTCCTATAATCCACGATCAGCTCCTTGGTTTTACCAATGTTCAGGAGCAGGCTGTTGTCCTGGCACCAGCGTTCCAGTACCTCAACCTCCTCCCGGTAGGCCTTCTCGTCGTTGTCCGAGATCAGCCCCACCAACACCGTGTCGTCTGCGAACTTCACTATGGAGTTGGAGCTGAACTTGGCCACACAATCGTGTGTGTATAGTGAGTACAGCAGGGGGCTCAGAACACATCCCTGGGGGGACCCGATGCTCAGGGTGATGGTGTTGGAGGTCTGACCCCCCACCCTGACCGCCTGGGGTCTTTCGCTCAGAAAGTCCAGTACCCAGGCGCTCAGGGCGGAGCTCAGACCTAGCTCGATCAGCTTGTCCACCAGTCTGGTGGGGACTATGGTGTTGAACGCTGAGCTGTAGTCAATGAACAACAGTCTCACGTAGCCCCCCTTCTGACGGTCAAGGTGAGAGAGGGTGCTATGCAGTACCTGGGAGACCGCGTCGTCGGTGGACCTGTTTGTCCTGTATGCAAATTGCATAGGGTCCATATCACTGGGGAGGGAGGCACAAATGTGGTCCTTGACCAGCCTCTCGAAACATTTCATGACCACAGAGGTGAGTGCCACCGGTCTGTAGTCATTTGGACATGTTGGGGAGGGTTTCTTCGGTACAGGGATGATGGTAGACATCTTGAAGCAGGCAGGGACCACTGACTCCGCCAGGGATTGATTAAATATGGCGGTGAACACCGGGGCCAGCTGGTTGGCACAGGACTTGAGTATGCGTCCTGTTATACCATCTGGGCCAGCAGCCTTCCTGGTGTTCACCTGCATAAATGCTCTTCTCACACTGTGTTCCGACAACGAGAGAGCGTCCCCGCCCCCCCCGCGGTTGCCCCCCCCCCCCCCCCCCCCCCTCCACAACAGCCGGCGCGCCAGTGACGTCACTAGCCGGAGAGCCAGCAGCGCCACTGTCTACACCAAACTGAATATATAAATATATATATATAAATATATAAATGACTCCTGAATGGGGGGATCTCTCTCTCTCTCTCTCTCTCTCTCTCTCTCTCTCTCTCTCTCTCTCTCTCTCTCTCTCTCTCTCTCTCTCTCTGATGAGCCATTTTCTCCACTATATTGTAATGTATTGATCTCTCTGGTTAATAAATTGTATTAACCGGATCCACCTGACTGAGTAAGTTATTCATTATCTTCTACATTGGCTAAATCCCCTCCTCTTCTTGTTGTTCCCTTTGCTGGTGTACTGGCTCCATTTTGAGGGGGTCTACTCCATCCCCATTCCTCACCTCACATCCTCAGTCACAGTATTTAGAGGGGGGGAACAGACCATCCAGTAAGGCTGATTCCTGTCTGGCTGTAGTAATTTTTGACACCTCATGTTCAAAGTTACTCCTCAGCCTCCTTGTAGTTGAAGGATAGGAGGCTGCTTTCTTATCTATTATCTTCCTCTTTGTCTCACTGAGTTTTCCTCCTTCCCTCTCTTCTGTCTTTCATCCCTGCTCCAGCTCTTCTTTTGGAAGTCGAGACTAGATTGGACCCCAGGAAGAGTAGTCTCACCTTGGTGTAGAGACTAATGGGGATCCACAATAAAACAATAAAACTATATGCTTTGGAATATTTAACTAACACCAATGAGATGTTTTGAAGAATCGATGTAGTCATTTGTGAATCTATGCTTTTTTTGGTGGGTGATAATATTAATTTACAGTGAATGGAAGCCTAACGTTGCCCCTTTGTGTTTCCCAGATACATTCCTCCCTTGCTGTGGGGTAAGAGCGGTCACCTCCAGACGGCCCTGTATGGGAAGCTGGGGCGCGTGAGTTCACCTCACCCCTGCGGCATCAGGAAGTACTTACCCATGCAAGATGGCGCCACTGCCACCTTTGACCTCTTTGAGCCTGTGGGGGACCATCGAACAGGAGGTGAGATACTTGATGAACCGTGACCTTTTACTTAGCTCTATTGACCAGATTTGTGTGCATTACAATCTATACAAAGCCGCGGATCCTGAGGGTTAAGTCAAAACTCGTCCTAATGAATTATTGCAAGACTTCGAACAAAAAATTGTCATTTTATGTTTCAGTAGCGGCTTCTGTTTTCACCCCACCTGCCTTTGTCGAGAATCTTTAAGCTTTCTGTTGATCCCTTCGAAAACACAATGCGAACTTGCAATAATTAGTTAGGACGGGTTTTGACTTGCGAAATGTGTGTAAAATGCAGGTGGAGAGAGAGAGGATAGATCGCTCTGTGTGTACTGTGAGCAGCTCCTCGCGATTGTGTGTAAAATGCAGGTGGAGAGGGGGAGAGTCGGGGACAGGGAGACAAGTCAAGTCAAGAGTTTTATTTGTCACAGCATACGCATTATTCCCACTGCTCCGTTGTTGAGCGAGTTGTTGATTGTGGGCGGTGACTACAACCAGATCAGCGCCTTGCTACGTAGGATAGTGAGTCAATTCTGAATGGCTTGGTTCAGTGGGGGAGGTTCTTGTCTGAGCTGAACTGAAGAAACGGGAGTAGCTAGAGATTTCACATCAAATCAGTGTTGGTACAACCCCACATTGCTATAAAACAATGCTAAACACTGGAAAAGGCAATTTATAAGACAGAGGACCTTTAACTGAGAGGAAAACAAATGTAAAGTAAACTATAGCCATAACACATGGCACACTCTCTAACATCTCTAACATACAACCATTGACCTGCTGATCTGTAAATAGGACATTGTGTTTATACCAGTCTTGTGAGGACAGAGCTGCACAGATGGATCCCTCTCATTGAGTACCTCCAAATGAACTCTTGTCAAGCTGATCTCTTAGTCCTCTCAGACCGCTTAGTTAGACATGACAGCATTTATTTCCAGAAAAAGATGTCTGCAGCACTATCTCTGTGTTGTTTTACTATGTGCCAGAGAAGGACAGGACAGGCCAGACAATCCGTGATTATGAATTGGCTACAGCACAGCGCCTTATCTCCTGGGTTATTTGCATATCATGCGGTACAGCGACCCAGAGAGCGTGTGTCATCCACTTCCTCTTATCCGCATTTACATGTTTTTTGTTTGAAATATGACCTCGCTGATTCATGTGTTCTGTTTGCTGTTCCCACAGATGACATCACCATGGTGATATGCCCAGGTATCGGTAACCATAGTGAGAAGCACTACATCCGGACATTTGTGGATCACGCCCAGAAGGAGGGCTACCGCTGTGCTGTACTCAACCACCTGGGAGCCCTGCCCAACATGGAGCTCACCTCCCCACGCATGTTCACCTATGGTATGGACACAGCAGGGGTCTCCGGTGGCTGGCTGGTTGGCTGGAGTCTGAGGCTACGTTCACACTAATACGTTTTCCATTTAGAGCGGAGTAAATCATTTTCAGGGCCGTCTCTGAAAATATCTCTGGCAATACTAGCTCTCGCACATCACAAGACGTTTCATGTATACTGGGCATGCGCATGCCCGTGTTCACGGAGCACATTGTAGTGCTCCATTTAGAGGCTGCCAAAGCTATTTCAGCACCACAGTATTGTAGCGCAGCTGTCCATACTGCAGTGTGTCAGGCCCCGGCCCCACCCAATACGCAAGCACGCACACACGCTTTTTTTATTTTTATTTTTTTTAACTTCAATTTTTTTTTTTATGTTCGAAGCTTGTGCCATCGAACGAAGCTTCGAAGTATTTAAGACAGCCCTATTAGACACATAGCCATAATTTAAAACATAGATTAGGCGATATTAACGTTAACATTGGGAGTGGATGGTGGCATTCCAGCCGGTAAAAAGGAAAACACGGCTGGCGCTCAAAGTGTTAAGGGCCCGAAATTGCCTGGTTTTATATGCTCCCAAAATGCTCCCGCTGTTTGACTGTTTCTATGTGCAGTGAAAACTACTTCAATGCTTTAGAACCTAGTCATTCATTTAATTTGGGGTAACCTAACATTAGCCGTGCGTGCGTGCGCGCTGGTCTTCTGAAAGACCAGCGACGGAGCAGTCAGAGGAATAACGACCTGTTGAATGCAACTACGGTTCAATAGATTAAATTAGTTTAAGATATTGAATTGTAGTTACATTCAACAGGTCGTTATTCAATAGATTAAATTAGTTTTTTTTGTATTTTATTTTTTTATTATTTTTTAAACAAACATATAAACAAACATGACAACACACGATAAGATATACAAGCATTAATTGTCAGGGCACATCCAATGAGATCACCTTTTGGTTAGTTGTTTTATATAAGATATACCCATAATACCTGTTATCTAAAAAAAAAAAACCCTACACACATATGCTCAGCTCGAACCCCCCCCTCCCGGACCCCACCTTGAGAAGTACCTCCACTATCCCTCGCACCTAACCAGACACTACCATTATAAGCTAGCTTTTATTCTCTCCACCACTTCTAACCACATTGACATTTTGGATTCATTGAGACCCAGAATTCTTGCTGTAGATATTTCATGGTAAATTACATCGAGATATGTAAGAAACCAAACTTTACGGCACATTTTTTCCGGTTGAAACCAGCGTGATGCGATCAGCTTTTTGGCTACTGTGATACCCGATAAAACCAATCTCTTTAGCTGTGGATTCACTGCAAACTCAAAAACATCATTCAACAGCAATACCGAGGGGTGTATAGGTATATTCCAAGATACGAGTTTTGATATTTGTTGGGTCACATCTTTCCAGAATGCCTTAACTGGTGAGCAGTCCCAATACATGTGCATAAATGTCCCTTCGTCCCCATTTGTACATTGGGTGCATTTGGAATCTTGTTTGAGCCCCATTCGGCACAGTCTTATAGGAGTCAAGTATGTCCTGTGAATATAGTTAAGATTGATTTGTTGATGATCCGGGTTCCTTGATGTAAGTCGGACATTTGCCCAGGCTCCTTGCCAATCAAAGTCATTTTCCAGGTCTGGTATATCCCTCCTCCAGACAGAGTCAAGTTGGAGGGTTTCATACGAGGACGTTAGTAATTGATGATAAAATTCTGAAACAAAACCTCTCGATGTCTCTCTTGAGTAGAAGAATTTGTGGTATCTGTGGTGTTCAATTGGTCTGTCTAATGGAACACCGTGAGACTTCAAACATAGCTCTAACTGTTTGTGAAAATGAAGATTAAATTAGTTTAAGAATAAAACATTAAAAAAAAAAAAATTGTTTAAGAGAATCTAAATTAATAATTTTTTTTACAGTTTTTGTATTTTTCTGACATGGGGGCTCAACAATAAATGACAATCAGAAATGTTTTTTTTTTATTATCTTTTCCCCCCTCCTTTTTCCGTTTTTCTCCCCTCCCAATGTTAGTCGTTATGCCAATTCCCAATCCCCTTCCTGGTCTTTGCGCACTCTACCCCCTACCGTCGGTCTGGGAGGGCGGAGACTGTCGCATGCTTCCTCCGACACATGTGCAGCCATCCCACCGCTTCTTTTCACCTGGCAGCACGGACTCTCACTGGGGGAGTGTAACGTGTGGAAGGGTCACACTACCTCCCCCAGATCCTTCCCTCGCTGTGCAGGTGCCCCGACCGAACTGTAGGAGTCGCTGTTTACAACCAGGATCCACCCCACCGGCTTTCCGCTGACACTGCCAATTGTGTCAGTATGGACGGTCGACCAAGCCGGATGTACCGCAGCTGGATTCGATCCCACTGTCTCTGCGGTGGTAGACAGACGCTTAGTCCGCTGCCCTACCTGGCTGCCCGTTTATTCTAACCAGCTTAGTTCTGTTGCATTTCCAATTTATTTATTTAAATTATAAATTTATCAGGGATCGATAAGGGAATCGATAAAGAATCGTATCGATAAGCAGAATCGATAATGGAATCGTATTGATAAAATCTTATCAATTCCCATCCCTAGTCATTTGTGCTTGTTGCTTTGATGTGCAGTTATAGAACGTTTTACAATCTGACATTTTGGAATTCTTTTTCAACTATATTTTCTTATTGGTGCATTGCATTGTTTGTTTTGGAAGCTAAAGTGGGTGTCTGCGCCATTGTTCACACTGCCATGCATCCTCTGCTTTTGCAAACGAAGACAGGGTTGCCAGTGTTTTCCAAAGTCTCTGTCTTTGGAGCTGAAAAATGCAGTGTGTGGAGGCTAGGTGCAAACGTAGCAAATCGTCTGCGGTTTACAATGAAAACATATAAGGGTAAACAAGCTCTAAATGTTAATGACTCTTAACACTTTGAATGCCCAGCAGGGGGCGCACATTTAGTGCTTGAATGCCCAGCACCACTTCAATGTTAACGTTAATATCGCCTAATCTATGTTTTAAATTATGGCTATGTGTCTAATCTGCCCGTCGCATTATCAATGACTCATTTCCAGTCAACATTGTCGAAGCGGATTGTTTTTTTATCGGTTCATTTCCGTTTTATATCATTTTGAAAAGCCCTTGTTTTCACGGAAAAAAGAAGAGATTCCATGATAATCGCTCTGTACTGGAATATTCTAGAACGTAATTTTTCGGCCTATTTATGAATCGTTTTCAAATAAACGCTAGATTATCGATTATGTGTACATGTGCACGCTGGTGCCGCTCGCTGAAAATCGATTCTCTCAGTTCCTGATTGCTTTTACAGTAAAAAAAACAGCCATATCACATATAGGCGGAAAGCTTATATCTCCGTGAAAACGGGTCTGATTATCCTAGTCAAATAGATTCCTTACCTGAGATCAGATGGTATCCAAATGGATTATTCCAATTCCTGATCGCCATTCTGAAAATCGATCCTTTTATTGATCCACCGCGTATACTGTACAACACATAAGGAAAAGGCATCTTGAGCAGGAACTGCTCAGTTAAGAAAAGCCCTCTTGAAGTAATGGTATGTATTCACTTGTGTGTGTGTGGTGTTGTGCTACAGGGTGCACCTGGGAGTTTGCAGCCATGGTGGGCTACATCAAGAAGGCCCATCCCCAGACACAGCTGATTGTGGTGGGCTTCAGTCTGGGGGGGAACATCGCCTGTAAGTTCCTGGGAGAGAACAGATCCAATCAGGAGAGAGTGCTGTGTTGCGTCAGTGTCTGCCAGGGCTACAGCGCTCTAAGGTTGGTGGCTGTCCTCCTAGCTTCTCACTATCAATTACTGTCCTTCTAACTTCTCACTATCAACTACTGTCCTCCTAACTTCTCACTATCAACTACTGTCCTCCTAGCTTCTCACTATCAACTACTGTCCTCCTAGCTTCTCACTATCAATTACTGTCCTTCTAACTTCTCACTATCAACTACTGTCCTCCTAACTTCTCACTATCAACTACTGTCCTCCTAGCTTCTCACTATCAATTACTGTCCTTCTAACTTCTCACTATCAACTACTGTCCTCCTAACTTCTCACTATCAACTACTGTCCTCCTAGCTTCTCACTATCAACTACTGTCCTCCTAGCTTCTCACTATCAACTACTGTCCTCCTAGCTTCTCACTATCAACTACTGTCATCCTAACTTCAAGTTTCAAGTTCAAGTTTCTTTAATAGTTGTCATACAGAAGTACAGAATACTTTCATACAAAATGCTTCTTACTGTTACGCTCCAGAGACTGTGCTAGACAAGATAGTATCAAATAACATAGTATAGCATGTAATTTAGAAGAAGAAAATGAGGTCACAGTGTTCGGTATAGACATATGTACAATGTTCTGAGTTACCATATAATATACAATACTATGCAGTGTACTAATGTACAGTACTATCTAGTGCAAAGCAGAAATGGGATGAGGTACAATTTAGGTACAATTTACAGTAAGGGGTACGAGTTGTAGTGCAATCCTTCATCAATAAATATAAAGTGTGGGGAGTGGGTGCTACAGTGTGTTTGTTTAAAGTGGGTGTGTGCTATAAAGTGTGTGGAGTGGGTGCTACAGTGTGTTTGTTTAAAGTGAGTGTGTGCGTGTGGATGTGTGTGCTATGTGCGTTTGGTGGTTGTTGTTGTGTAGTGTTCATTCATTGTTCGTTTAGCAGCCTGATGGCCTGGGGATAGAAGCTTCTTCTGAGTCTTTCTGTGCTCGCCTTGAGACTCCGGTATCGCTTGCCTGACCGCAGCAGTTCAAAGAGGCAGTTGTTCGGGTGACTGGAGTCTTTAATGATTCTCTTAGCCTTGCCCTTGCAACGCTTGTTGTAAATGTTCTGGAGGGTGGGGAGCCCCCCTCCAATTGTGCGTTCGGCTGAACGTGTCACTCTTTGTAGTCTGCTTCGGTCTTGTGCAGTGCTATTCCCAAACCAGGAGGTGATGTTGCCGGTCAAGATGCTCTCTATTGTACATGAGTAGAAGTTCTTAAGGATCTTCTCACTATCAACTACTGTCCTCCTAGCTTCTCACTATCAACTACTGTCCTCCTAGCTTTTCACTATCAACTACTGTCCTCCTAACTTCTCACTATCAACTACTGTCCTCCTAACTTCTCACTATCAACTACTGTCCTCCTAACTTCTCACTATCAACTACTGTCCTCCTAACTTCTCACTATCAACTACTGTCCTCCTAGCTTCTCACTATCAACTACTGTCCTCCTAACTTCTCACTATCAACTACTGTCCTCCTAACTTCTCACTATCAACTACTGTCCTCCTAGCTTCTCACTATCAACTACTGTCCTCCTAACTTCTCACTATCAACTACTGTCCTCCTAACTTCTCACTATCAACTACTGTCCTCCTAGCTTCTCACTATCAACTACTGTCCTCCTAACTTCTCACTATCAACTACTGTCCTCCTAGCTTCTCACTATCAACTACTGTCCTCCTAACTTCTCACTATCAACTACTGTCCTCCTAGCTTCAGTAGCTATCAGCTACTCAATGTCACTCACTCACTCCCCTAGTGACAGCTCACAGGAAATTCACTTTGCATCTATGACCGTGTCCTTGTTTTTTCTGTAGTACCTTAGCAGGCAGCAGCCAAGTTCTAGTCTAATCCTGACTGTTGTTATAGCATATGTTGCTATATATTGTAAAGTATTTATGTGCTCAAATTTAAATATTTAGCTTTATGTTCTACCATGCTCATGCATCAGCGCTGTCAGAAACACACAGCAGTATGTCCTTGTCATTTGAAACACGATACAGAAGCCTGTGCTGTCAACACAGTTTTCAGGGGGACACATTGGATGGTATTCAGTGGTTTGCCAAGAGCTTGGCAATCACAACAAGACAAGTATCCCTTTGCTTCATTTCTGCAGTACTTCCCAGGCCAAAATGGTCTGGCTTTGAGCTGGCTCTGACTCTGTATTCTATATTCTCGTCTCTGCCTTAATCCCTTCCATTTGATTAGAGGGGGATAAGAGGGGGATCTACAGTTGGCACAGTCAGGATGGACTGCCTGGAAATAGAAATGTTTACGCTGTCCACCCTTTACACATACAGCCATGTTAGTGGTTCAATATAGCCCTGTTTGTGGTTCAGTACGGTCATGTTTGTGGTTCAGTATAGCCATGTTTGTGGGTTACTATAACCATGTTAATAGTTCAGTGAAACCATGTTAGTGGTTCAGTATAGCCATGTTAGTGATTCAGTACAGCCATGTTAATAGTTCAGTGAAACCATGTTAGTGGTTCAGTACAGCCATGTTAATAGTTCAGTGAAACCATTTTAGTGGTTCAGTACAGCCATGTTAGTGGTTCAGTACAGCCATGTTAGTGGTTCAGTACAGCCATGTTAGTGGTTCAGTACAGCCATGTTAGTGGTTCAGTACAGCCATGTTAGTGGTTCAGTACAGCCATGTTAGTGGTTCAGTACAGCCATGTTAGTGGTTCAGTACAGCCATGTTAGTGGTTCAGTACAGCCATGTTAGTGGTTCAGTACAGCCATGTTTGTGGTTCAGTACAGCCATGTTTGTGGTTCAGTACAGCCATGTTAGTGGTTCAGTACAGCCATGTTAGTGGTTCAGTACAGCCATGTTAGTGGTTCAGTACAGCCATGTTTGTGGTTCAGTACAGCCATGTTAGTGGTTCAGTACAGCCATGTTAGTGGTTCAGTACAGCCATGTTAGTGGTCCAGTACTTTTTGGAGTGTGTTTGGAATGACAAAGTTCTGGTAGGTGTTAGATAGCACTCTGTAGCGTATCTCTCTGTGTTTGCTGGACTGAGCCACACCTAGAATTTTGAAAGGCAGCCAGTTTCTCTTGGCAGGAACAGTGTTGGGTCTGTCCAGAGTTGACAGGCCTGGTCTGCTTGGATTTTGGTAGGAAACTATGTGTGTCGGGAAGGGGATTGAGCATACAGAATGAGCAACAAAATAAATAAAAGGGATTACAGCCTTTTTTCCACCCCCTTAGTCTATTTTGCTTTCCCATCAATGGCATAACTAAGACCAGCCCTATTGTCTGTCTGCGCTGGGGCCAGTACGCCAACATCGTACTAACAAATATGCCCATATGTAGTTTTTATTTATTATTTTATTGTACTTTTTCTCATTACATATAAAAACAACAGAATCCCTCATTGATCATTATTTCATTAATGCATGAAACCTCTTCTATTGCTTTAAGCTGTCTCCCCTAGTGAGCTGTATCCTATAGCCTGACGCTAGGCCTAGTCCCCACCAGCCTGTCTCTCTCTTTGTGCTACGGATTACACAGTGAATTGTTCAGCTTGTTGTGTGGAATGCAGACAGCTGACTTCCTGTGTGTGTGTGTGTCTGTCTGTGTCTGTGTGTCTGTCTCAGGGCGCAGGAGACCTTCCTGCAGTGGGACCAGTGCAGACGCCTCTATAACTTCCTCATGGCCGACAACATGAAGAAGATCATTCTGTCCCACAGGTATCTGCCTTGGTCCCACACATATAGTGCGAGCCTTATATCAAAGACAAGGTTTAATATCATGTCAGCTTTATGGGCAATAACTGTTTCCCGTGCCAGAATAGCGCAGTGAACACAATCTATTAAATAAAGACTGTTAATGTTTAGCTTAACCCAGACATCACAAATCTGTATTACCTCTGCCAAGGACGGTTTTGTTTTCACCCCCTTTTATCTGTTTGTCTGTTTGCGAAAAAAGGTAGGTAATGGCTGTGTATTGAAGCTCTTGGTGGTCAGGGCATGCAGCCAGCAATATGAGATGTCTAGTCAGGACACAGGAGGCAGGAATGACCTTTGGGGAGTTTTTATTGTGAACTAAATGTATATATACACAGATGCACTATTACTATTGCAGTACTTACTATTACTACTATGGGAGTGTGGTTCTAAATGAGTGGGAAACAAAATAATAATAATAATAATAACTTTATTTGTATAGCACTTTTCATACAGAAGTTGCAGTTCAAAGTGCTTCACAACATTAAAAAATACAGGCATAAGCGAGCATAAAAAATTAAATACAAAAAGATAGAGAGGTAGCAAGGTAAGGTAAATCACAGTTTTTCAGTAATACAAATAATAAAATAGAATGGATTAGATAGAGTAAAAAAGTGCAGTTTGATTCAGTTTAAAATAGGCAAACGATTATTAAATAGAACGGACAGTAAAAAGTGTGTAAGATTGTTCAATAAAAAATATATAACAGAGCAGTGTATCGCTCTTAGTACTTTGAGTTTCTTTACAATGTTCTAACATACAACAGAGCATCGCTCTAACATACAACAGAGCAATCCATCGCTCTTACATACAACAGAGCAGTCCAGGGTTAGAAATTAACGGGGGCTTGGGGCAAAATGCCCTAAAAAATGGACCAAATGCCCTCAAAAACCAGTTATGGGGGGCAAAAAAATCCCCAGACAGTTTACCAATTATATATATATATATATATATATATATATATATATATATATATATATATATATATATATATATATATATATATACAGGGAACAAAATAAGCACCCGCAAAGCGCCAATGGCGGGCAGATTTGAACAAAATAGTTAATTTCTAACCCTGGAGCAGTCCATCGCTCTAACATACAACAGAGCAGTGCATCACTCTTAACTTTGAGTTTCTTTACAAAGTTCAGTTTTGAATTACAACAGAGCAGTGCTCTTAAAATGACAGTGCATAGGAGGTAGTGAGATATAATTTGCATAGAACCGACACATGAATTTGATAGGAAGTGTATGAGAGTAGGTAGGGTAAGAATAGTGCAGGTAAAGTACAATTTGTCAGGATATCCCTGATGTTTCATTGAAATGCCTGAGCAAAGAGATAGGTTTTAAGCTGTCTTTTGAAGATGTCTAGCGAGTTGGCTTCCCTGATGTTTTGGGGTAGTTTGTTCCACAGTTCTGGGGCATAGTTGGTAAAGGCTGCATTACCGATCCTCTTTTGACTGTTTCTGGGAGCCTCTAGTCCAGTAGCTGATGATCGCAGTGTTCTTGCTGGCCTGTAATTTATTAGAGTGTTGGCGATGTAGCTAGGTCCCTGTCCATTTAGAGCTTTGTATGTAAGGAGAAGGACCTTAAAGTCAATTCTAAATGTTACAGGAAGCCAGTGTAAAGCAGCTAAGACTGGACTAATGTGCTCTCTCCTTTTGGTTCTAGTTAGCAGTCGGGCTGCAGAGTTTTGGATTAGCTGAAGCCTCTCTGTGGTTTTCTTACGGAGACCTGTGAAAAGTGCATTACAGTAGTCTAACCGGCTAGATATGAATGCATGAATTAGCTTCTCGGCATCGTTTTGATTAATAAATGGCCGTACTTTTGCTATATTTCTGAGATTGAAGAACAATGTTTTCGTCACTTTGTTAATATGAGAATTGAAGTTCAGTTCTGAATCTATGATAACCCCGAGACTAGTGACCTCAGATTTGATCCAAGGGGTTAGTCCTCCCAGGTTCTTTATTATTCAAAAGACATCAACATTACATTACATTGCTTACAACATTGCTCTACTATCCTATAATTAACATAAACCTCATGAGTGGGACTAACATTTTCTGCAATTACCAGAGATAAAACGGTGCTAAACTAAATAAAACGAACTGTCCAATAATTTAGTACACATGGGGATGTGGTACTGGTGATATATATGGTCACCACTGCATCCTGTGTGATAAAGTAGATTGGTCTTCTCTGGCAGAGGCAAAATAAACATTGTTATCGGCTGGGAAATGACCACATTATATTACAATGTCGCTAGATTGGAACTATGGACCCTACAGTATCTGACCTGCTCAAATGACTGGCTTATGCTTTCAGGTCCCCAGAGTACAAACTGAACTTGGTAAATCTGCCTTTTGTTTTAACCCTTTCACTGCCACACTACCAAATGGTTAACCCTTTCACTGCGACAATACAGAAGGTCACTGCCACACTACAGAAGGTTAACCGTCTGTAGTGTGGTAGTGAAAGGTTAACCTTCTGTAGTGTGGTAGTGAAAGGCTTAATGCCTCAGCTTCTTGGAATCATCTTCAACTGACACTAAAACATCAATACCCCACGATCACATGGACAATTTAAAAGTAAAACATGATCACAAACCTCCCTCATGATCACAAGCCTAACTGTTTTTGATTGATTGTTTTCCTTTCTTTTTATTTGTGTTTTGACTTGTTTTAACTTTCCTGTAATCCAGACCACATTGGAAATGAGGGAAAACCTTAATGTCTCTTTTGAGAATTAAATAAAGATTTGAAAATAGAAATTAAATGGTCATATTTGTGTCAACATGTTTTCTCAACTGTGTGTGTGTGTGTGTGTGTGTGTGTGTGTGTGTGTGTGTGTGTGTGTGTGTGTGTGTGTGTGTGTGTGTGTGTGTGTGTGTGTGTGTGTGTGTGTGTGTGTGTGTGTGTGTGTGTGTGTGTGTGTGTGTGTGTGTGTGTGTGTGTGTGTGTGTGTGTGTGTGTGTGTGTGTGTGTGTGTGTGTGCGGGGTTTACAGGGTCAGTCTGTTGAGAGGAAAGTCTGCTAAAATGATAGATGCTGACCTCAGTCGTCTCTACACAGCGACCTCCCTCATGCAGATAGACGACTACATCATGAGGTGCGTCACCAGCCACACATGTACGGCGGGGAGATCGCCCCCACTTAGGATGGTGACAGTGTGTTGTGCACTGTAGTCAAGAGAACATAATGTTCAGCTCTCATAATTCTAGGGCTGACCCCTATTAGTCGACTAATCGGTCGAAAGGAGCCTTAGTCGAATAAAAAATTTTTTTTTTTATTATTTTTTTTTTTCATTCTTTCCAAAAGAAAAGAGTTAGAAGCGTGGCTAACGCTAATGGCACGCATACCAGAGGCTAACTGCCTAAGAAAACAGGCACAGAGGCACTGAAAGAGGATTTCACCCATCTAATGAACACACTAGACTAGACAAATATCAAGATGTATCCATCAGTGGACCAATTGCAGGCTATTGCAGAGGACAAGAAGCCTTCAGTCGACTCCAGTCGACATTAACACTTTCAGTGCCACCAGGTGGCGCCAGAGTTAGCGCTTGAATGCCACCATCGGCGCCAATGTTGACCTTAATATCGCCTAATCTATGTTTTAAATTATGGCTATGTGTCTAATCTGCCCGTCGCTTATCAAAGAATCCTTTTCCAGTCAGTGCTGTCAAGGCAGATTGGTTTTTTATCGCTTCATTTCCGTTTGAGAGCATTTTGAAAAGCACCCGTTTTGAGGTAAAAAAAAACAGCCCATTCTGGGCCATTCTGTAATAATCGTCTTTTACTGGAATATTCCAGAACGTTGATATTTGTCGGCCTATTTATGAATCGTTTTCAAATAAACGCTAGATGATCAATATTATACGTACACGCACGCCCATTCGAGCCGCGCTCTGATAATAGCCTTGTTCATTTCCTCATGGATTTTTACAGTGAAACATTTCACAAAACAGCTTATATCTTCATCAAAATGAGTCTGATTATCCTAACACTGATAACATAGATTCCTTACCTGACATCAGATGATATCCAACTGGTATATTCCAATTCCTGATCACCATTCGAAAAAATCGATAAGTGTATAGATCTAATGTGATACAGTAGAATTCATGATCCGCGGCGCTCAGAGGATCCATAATGAACTCTAGTAACCCCGGCTGCATCAGTGGACTGGAAAATGTGGAGTACAGGATTTTTTTCCCCCATCCATTTTCATTGAGTCCATTCCAAAATCCCTTATGTCATCTGGGAGACGATAGGGGGCGCTTTTTTCCACATCTGATCGCCGGCGGCTCTCGGGTAGACTAGGGTAGGCTCGCGTGATGCAATATGATTTCAGATCGCTAAAAAAAAATCAAAAAAAATCAGAGAAATCTTGTGAGTGGCTTTCAACGTAATATTAATAATTCCGAGAAAACTCGTGAGTGGCATAGAAAGTGTTAAGCACCCCCACAGCCCAAATGGAATGATATTTAAATATTTTTTTTGACTAACAGCACATTTTGGCCAATCATAGTCGACTATCCAAATCCTTAGTCGGTGACAGCCCTACATAATTCTGAAAGCCAGTTTTGATAATGCAAAACGATATTCTGGTTAAGCAGGTTTGAAGCAGTGAGAATTGAATGATAGTGGTCCAGTTTCCTGTGGTGATAAGAAGCACAATCCTACATAATAAGGTTGGGTGTTCCTCTCTGGCAGAGAGAGGTATTGGAAATAATATTACTTCATATCCTATCGTACACAATCCAGTGATTGGCTTACACTTAGGGCGGAATCCACAAAGGGTTTGCGCGGCTTTTCCCCGATGCATATTGCGCAGCGGATGAAATGAAGGTGGCCCATGCGTTGCTTCAGCATTGCGTCTGGTGCAATTGGCATGTCCCCTTTCTATGTAAATGAGCCTCTTCACAGGTGATGATCATGGCAGCAGTAACAGCGTGACTGCGAAATAATATTTCGAAGGAGAATATCACTCTGGATGAAATCAAGGATGATATTGAGCAGTCAATGTTGTGGTGTTATGCTCCAGAATAAACTATTTATGTATTCCGAGTTGGTTTCCCACTTCAGTTTGAAGTTTGTTATTTTTTTCTTTTCTATATAAGCGTCAATTAAATGGGATATAAACAAAATTAAATATAGCACAATAGAATATAGTACAATAGAATAGAGTACAATTATAAGTGACGAAGCTGTCTTTTTTTTTTTTAACACTGTCGGCTTCCCCAATGTCGTGGGCGCGCTTGCCTGCACTCACATTGCAATTGTACCACCCTGAGCACGTTTTTCGAAATAGGAAACATACCTATTATATCAATATCCAGGTGGTGTGCAACACCAGTAATTTAATTACTAATGTGGTTGCCAAGTTCCCTGGGTCAGTGCACGACAGCTACATCTTTCGGAACAGCAGTCTATACCAAACGATGCAGGCCATGGATGGCAATACCTGGTTAAAAGTATTCTTCAGAAAACGTTTGTGCTGTAATATTCATTGCAAATATAGGAAAAACTATGCGCTTTTGTATCATAGGGGACGGCGGATACCAACTCCATGGGCTGGCTGATGACTCCTGTGCGTAACCCAACGAACGTGGGAGAGGCAGCAATGCAGCATACAACCGGGCTCGCATCAGAACGCGCGGTGTGATCGAGCGCACATTTGGCTTATTAAAGATGCGTGTTAGAGGCCTCAATCGCACTGGTGGGGCAATGCTTTACAGTCCCCAACAAGTGTGCCAGATAATTGTGGTTTAAGTTTAAATGTAAGTTTATTTGGATCCCCGTTAGCCACAGCAGTGCTGGTTCTTCCTGGGGTCCATGACACGTAAAATACAGTTACAGACTCTATACACTCACAACATTCACATGGCATACAGACAATTAAAACAACAATAAATACTCCTAATCAAATTCATAATACAATACAACAATACCTACTCATAATTAATTCATAATACAATACAGCATAATATACTATTTAGCTTACATACATTATCTATGTTCATATCAACCAATTATACAATCTTCTAATAATATATCCATATCAGACCCATACCTTTTCATCCACGTATATTCCTATCTCTTTATCAGACACATACATTTCCATTTACGTACACTATATTAGGGAATGTCAATTCATTATTATATTATTATTTATTATTATACAGGCCTAGGTTATAATCACAATAAAGGGGTGGTGTATTATAAAATGAAATATTGCTCAAGTCTTACTGGACAAAATAAATACAAAGAAAATATGAATTAATGTTCAATCTAAATAATACCTCTTCTGTATTAGAAAATCCAGCTTTCAAGAATATATCTTTGTATCTTTTCAATGTAATGTAAATTATAAAACAGTAACCTCACAAATATATGCATAACCTGCAATTAGTGTACAAGACGAATTTATTACACACGTAATCCTTAGAATGATTGTATTTTATATCATCATAAATCAAACCAAAACATAATTTTGAGGCATGTTTTTGAAATGTACTCTTAATTGTCCTGACTGTCTGATGTTTCTGTATTTATTAACGCACTATGACATTTTGTGAATGTAACAACTCAACGACATTTGTTTCATTTATCGAGTATAAATGAAGATAATTTTTTTTTATTGAACTTTATTTAATTTCTCAAGAAAGCAAGACAAACAAAATACAATAAATGTAAATGAGAAATAAATGAGTGATATACAGTTTCGAAAAATATGGTGATCAGTTTTACAATCGAGAAGTAATTGGTAAAAAAATATGTATTTTTTTTTAAGTGGGCAGAAATGAGCATGTCTAGCTTGTTTAGCTTTTACACGTGTGTCAGACAGTGTTGACAATGCAGTGTTTTTGTTGAGCAGGTTTTCAGCAATGTGCCGGCCTGCTATCCTAATAATGCCTCTGCCCCCCCCCCCCCCTCATGCGTAGACATGTGTCTAATGAGCTGTTACTTCTGTTTTCAACAGGAAATTCCATGGCCACAGCTCTCTCAAAGAATACTATGAGAAGGAGAGTTGTGTACATTATATCCACAATGTAAGTGAGAACTCCCTCCCTCTCTATACATGTTGTTGTTATTTTAGGTTTGGTTAACTTGTAGGACTCTTAATAACACTTTGATTACCACTGGTGAACATGGTAAAACGTGGTTAAATGCCAGCACCCACTTCAATGATAGCGTTGTGAACGCATAATCTCTGTCTTAAATTATGGCTATGTGTCTAATCTGCCCGTCGCTTATCAAAGAATAATTTTCCAGTCAACATTGTCGAAACGGATTGTTTTTTAATCGGTTCATTTCCGTTTGATAGCATTTTGAAAATCACCAGTTTTCGCGGAAAAAACAACCCATGCCTATGATAATCGCCTTTTAGTGGAATATTCCAGAACGTTGTCATTTGTCGGCCTATTTATGAATCGTTTTCAAATAAACGCTAGATGATCGATAGTATATGTGTGCGCACGCACGCTCGTGCCGCGCGCTGATAATCGCTGCTCTTATTTCCTCATGGCTTTTACAGTCAAAACAGCCATATCACATATCACATAAACGCTTATATATCCGTGAAAACGAGTGATTATCCTAACACTGATAACATAGATTCCTTACCTGAGGTCAGATGGTATCCAAATAGTTTATTCCAATTTCCGATCGCCATTTGAAAAAATCGATAATTGTATTGATCCATCGTGTGTACAGTATAACCCATATTCGCCGTGGCTCAGAGGCTCCAGAATGAACTCTGGTAGACCCCGGCTGCATCAGTGAGAAGTAAAATGTGGAGTCAGAAATCCGTTCTCCCATTCACTTTCATTGAGTCCATTCCAAAAGGGTGATTTACCATCTGGGAGACGATAGGGGGCGCTCTTTTCACATCTGAGCGCCGGCGGTCCCTGGATCTCCAACGGTAGGCTTGCGTGATGCAATATGATTTCAGATTGCTAATAATACAAAAATTAAATAAAAAAAACCCGAGAATACTCGTGACGTGGCATTCAATGGTCGGCGGGTAAACCCGAGAAAAGCCGTGAGTGGCATACAAAGTGTTAACACAACAATTTATGAATGAAAAAATATAACGTCCCCACACCCGGAACGATAGATACCCGATGTTGAATGGGCCATAGTAATGTCGATATAGCTATAATATTTAAAAAGTTATAGCCCTGCAAAAAAGGTAAACATCTCCATAGGTTACAGCACTGGCAGACTGGGCCCAAGGATGGGTACAATGCATGGCGGACAATGTGTTAACTGTAACATCTGCATGAGCCTGCATTTGCTTATGTGAATATTTAGTGTTAACTTACTATGTGTATTTGAACAACTCTTTTTGTTGTAGGTAAATGTGCCACTGCTACTGGTGAACTCTGCAGATGATCCGCTAGTTCACGACTCACTCCTCACCATCCCTCGCACATTAGCAGGTAACTAACCGCATGTATCATAGCAACAACAGCAGTACTCTACCCCCCCACCCAGTATCCCATTTGGTCAGCCATTTGGTCAACCCATTTGGTCAGCCATGTTCTCTTCTGACTGTTGTGAACCAAAATCGCATGAAAAGAAAAATAACTGCACCAAATGTTTGTTTTAAGTAAATAGCAACCAGTATCCGAATAGACTTAAACCACAATTTAGGACCCCAACAATATACATTTGGAATTGGTACAAAGTGGCATAAAGTGTTGGAGGGTGTATTGCAATCACTCCTGTGGTTCCGTCTATCTGTCCGCACCAGCCATACCTTCTTTTATTTTATTAAGTATTCTTCTTAAGTATTTTATTTGAATTAATTTCCATCATTGCCCAGTGAAATCAATGATGATGGTAAACATAATTGCAAGTGGGCGCTACTACACAAAGCCTGTCATCTTGTTATATGCCCATGTTATTATAAATTGAGAAATCTAGTGATCTATAAGATTTATAATTTTTTACAACAGATGTGTTTGCTAACGTTAGGCAACGTTGTGTTTTAAAGGTGAAGTATTTATAATGTTTGCTATTTGGCCAAAGATATGGCTGGTCTGAAGTATAGGGGCAGAACACAGTCTCCGGGGCAGGAGATAATCCAAACCAGGAGATTTTATTTTTAATTTCTTTACAAGTGAAATACAAATACCTTGGTGCCTTGTGGTTCATAAACAGTGCATCTCAATCAATTAGAATATCAAGGAAAAGTTCATTTATTTCAGCAATTAAATAAAAAAGGTGAGCCTTTATTTATAAAAATTGATGATCATGGCTTACGGCTAATGAAAACCCAAAATTCTGTATCTGAGACAATTTGAATATTACAGAAGACCAATAAGAAATAAATATATATTACAGAAATGTCGGCCTACTGAAAAGTATATGCACTCAATACTTGGTTGGGGCTCCCATCACTGCGGCGTTGCATGGAGGCAACCAATATATAATTTATTGAGATGCACCTGTATATAGCTGATGTTAACCAGATGGGCTTTGCCACCTGCAGAGGTGTAGGCATCTCTCAAGACTGCCCTTCTAGTTTAATATAAATAGCTTGTATTGCTTTTTAACCTAATGTTACTCAAATGTGTATCTGGTAAACTCATAGCTCACTGGAGCTCGTATTCCCTTGTTTATTTTCACCTGAACTATCTTGTTAAGTGTTCTTCCTTGGCTTAATACAGATCTGCCCATACCGCTTACTAGGAGTCACAGTAAGTGTCATCCATAAAATGAGTATGAGTACTCAATCTATTTTTGCCCAAAGCTCTTTGCCTCGTTGAGCAGTGGAATGTCATCAACAACTTGCCCTAAAACATATGGAAAAGATCTATCTGCACATGGTATTTGAATACTAATGTAAATAGGAACGTGCTCCAGGCTCGCCCCACCTGGCTGTGACTGTGGCTGTCAACGTGACACTAGCTTTAGTACCGTATTGGCCTGAATATGACCCTTATTATACGACCACCCCCCTCCACACCCTTTCTTTTCAAGGGGCGACAGTGGCTCAGGAGGTAGAGCGGTCGTTTGGTAATCAGAAGGTCCCTGGTTATATTCCGGTGCCTCCCGGGCAGCATGTCGAAGTGTCCTTGAGCAAGACACTTAACCCCTAACTGCTCCTGATGAGCAGGTTGGCACCTTCCATGGTTCGCTCCATTGTCAGTGTGTGAATGTGCGAGTGAATGGGTGAATGTTTGAATGTGAGGCAAGTTGTTTTGGATACAGGCGCTATATAAATGCAGTCTATTTATAAATGCAGTCCATTCAAGACTTTTTGAAGATCAAATCTTGAAAATAAAGTATAAAGAAAATAAGTATAGTCTATCTGGCCAGAATGTATTAGTAATAGGCTACTAACACATTGAATAAAAAAAGGTACCATAGGTATATATTTTACATCTTTTAAATGAAATTGCCTTGTTTACATTAGATACATTCTAATAATTTATATCGAGCATCATTTATATCATCATTTATATCTCAAAGTGAAAAATAGAACCATAGGTTATATTTCAATTAGACTCTGCCTCATTGAGCACCATGATCTTAAAATGTAAATAACTCTCCCTCAGTCCTGACCTTGGTTAACTTGGCCTTACTTTCAACCCTCTGCAACCTAAAGACATTATTGTCTTTTGATAGCGGACACAGTTTTTAAGCTAGCGCAGAATTTGCACAAAGTGGTACCATAATGACACTTGAGATCACGAAGAATCCGTTGATACAGAGCATGTCATGCTAGCTTACCGGGAAATGGCTAAATAAATATCGCTCCAAAGTTTCATCTCTAGAATCCTTAATGTAAGACAACCTCACTTCTTGTAATCTGCAGGGGGGGGAAATACCATCTTATATTGGTGCCAATATGGTACTTGAATTGATACAGTATCTGTAATGCAGAAGGACTTTCTGATGACTAAGCTAGATACCACGTGTAGAACAGGGTGCAGTACAGGCAAGGTACTATTAGGAATGTTACAACACACACACGTGTACACAAGCACACGGGCAGGAGACTAGCTTTTTCAAACCGTCATGTCCAGCCCTCATACCCCTGGCAAATTATTTCCGCTCAAAGTTAAACTCATCGTCCTGGGACTCAAAACATTCATAAATGAATTCCTGTGTGGAGTCCGGGAGGCCCGCACGCTGTCGTCACTCAATAGAGTTTATTAAATACAAGGCTTCCTCAGGCATATCAATGTCCTAGACCCAAATGTTGCATTTAATAAAACTCTTATTGAGCATGTGATGAAAAATGAGGTTTCCCTCATTTACAGTCACATCAAGTACATACAGAAATAAGCAAAAGAAAAAATTATATCAAATCATAACAAAGAGACAACAAGACGAGGCCAAGAGCAAGTATAACAAATCAATTAAAACACGTACAACTTAATTGACAAAGGTTGGAGATCAATGTTTGAATTTTCTCTGATTTCCAGAACCTGCTTAATTGTATTTTTTTGTGGTGTTTTTACCTTACTAAATATGAACTTACTGGTTACCTTTTCTTCTCATATTGGAATGGGAAGTGTCTCCTGGAAGCTCTCGCGTGTCCTGGAAGTGGCCTATGGGCACTGCACTGCATTGTTATTTATAGAGTGGGCTCGGACTGATGGTACGTGTAACTGGAGGCGCAGATAAACCGTGCCAGGTGGTTCAGCTGGCGTCCCGTGTAACACTGACTTACTGACGGGGAAATCAGCTGGTTCCTCTGTCCCCTTTGCCCTACATAGACTCCGACTCTCTCTCTCACACACACACACACACACACACACACACACACACACACACACACACACACACACACACACACACACACGTCACACACGTCACACACACACACACACACACACACACACACACACACACACACACACACACACACACACACACACATCACACACACACACACACACACGTCACACACGTCACACACACACACACACACACACACACACTTGCCACGCGTCACCACACCTGCTGGGAAATGACTGGACAGATAAACACCATCTCTTACGGGTTTAGTGCTTTAATTAGCTTAGTTAATATTTGACGTGAGGAGCCTACGGCTTAGTTCATTTTACAATTTGAAGCCAGGGCTTTTATGTTGAATAGTGTATGTTGCCAATACATGATGTGGGTCTTTATATATTTTCCCATGCAAGCTAGTGAAAAGGCCCGGAATATTCTATTTAAAGCCCCAATCAATGCATAATGTTTTTGACCATATTAACATTATTTTTGTTCAAGTTTGTTTTTATTGGAGGTTGTTCTTTCTTAACCCATTGCAAATCTGGATGTAGGCCTAGATCTGTCGTTTACTCCAGTGTTACAAAAAAATAAAAACGTTTACATTACAGTCACAAAATTAGTTAGTCCTTGTTTCAAGATCTCAGGCAAATACATGGGCTGTCCAACAAATGTCAAAACGGACTTATATGGTTCTTCAGTGCAAGGGTTAAACTGTTTATTTATTGATTTATCTATTATTTATATAATTTGTATCTTTTGGCTGTTGTGCAACCCATTTCTTAACATTTAGATTAGGGGTTGGGCTATTCCCTGGGAGCCACTGTTCCCGTCATGTGTCAGTATGTGATGTGCAAGTGGCTTGGCTTGGGTCTGTGACCCAGACGCATGCAGCCTAGCCTCTGTTACACTTGTGCATATTGTACTGAAAGCCCTGTTGTTCCTTAGTCTCCCACTAACCCAGATGGAGCAGGAGAATGGAGAGATCTAGGCCAATCCGTCTCCTCTACTGGCCACAGCCACAGCTGGAACACTGAGCTCTTAATGTCTTTAGGACTCCAAAACGGGTTAATGATGTCATATTGCTATGCCCTACTTTAAGGACTTTTAGGTTTATTTTTTAAATCTGTGAATGAACTGTTTATGGTGTCATCTGTGAATGGACTCCGGGGTCATTGAGCTGAAGGGCAGTGGTGCCGGGAGGACCTTGTCCTGTTATATGGGCTACTTATTATGGACTTGACGGGAGTAGGTTTGTTTGATTGTATGTGATGTGTTATGTAGTCTAGGTTCAGTGTTATGTAGCCTAAGTTCAGTGTTACGTAGCCTGGCGGCGGCAGTAGTAGTAGTGGTAGTAGAAGTCGTGAGCCGGTAGTGGGTCGCGAGCCGCCGCGGGGGGGGGGGGAATAAATAAAAATGTATGCAGTCAGGCCACTGAACTTAGAAGCAGGCCAGGCCAGTGTTTCTAGTTGCACCAGCGCAATAGTTAGATAACCTAGGTGGGGAACAACCAGGAGATCACTGCAACTCACACAAGTTGGAGAACTATCTCTCTCTCTCTCTCTTGCTCTCACACACACACAAGGGAGCCGCATGTGATTGGTGGAGGCGGGACCCTTACAAAAAATTGCTAATCATTGACACATGCTAGCCTGTAATAATCCCCCCCAGAAAAATCTACTTTGCATTTGATATATTGCAAATATATGCCATCACACACACTGGCATTTAAAGGGTTAGAATTATAAAATGAATATGTGGTGTTATGATCAGGGCTGAAGTTGAATAAGATTGTATTTTTTATCAATTACAAAAAAACTGAAAATCCATAAAAATCTGTGTTGCTAATCATACATGCTAGCCTGTTTTTTAACAATAATTTGTGATGCCATCACAAACACTGGCATTTAAAGGGTACAAATAAAAGAATTCCTGCACCAGAATGAAGGAAATGAAGTCTTTGTAACAAAAACTTTCCTGGTGGGGGACCTGCTTAAAAAGTGGCCTGACTGGGGCTATATTTTGCACTATATTTCCTGGCCTGAATGATTTCCCCAGTCCGGCCATGGTTAAAAGCCTCCAATGCTTATTAGTGTGTGTGCGTTTGAACGTTTGCATGTTTCAACCATACATTTCCATTTATAAAAAAAAAAAAAAATATTATTAAATTTGTTTTTACCTCTTATAATAGTGGGGGTTGCGGCTATCTGACACCGTTATTTGGGGGTCGCGGCCTGAAAAGTTTGGGAACCCCTGGGTTATATGACCAGAGATTTCCTGTCTTGTTGATGGTAGCCAGCCAACAAACTGGGAGGTTTGGAGATTTTTGGCAAATGAAAGACAGATCACATCATATAGCCAGGTCATTGCGCCCTAGTGTTAACTGAGCAGTTGGTAGTCATCATATGGGGCAGAGGATAATACAACCTCTTCTGTACCCACTCCAGTTGGGATGAAAGGGCCTGTGTGATGCCAGCATTCCAGGCAGAGGCAGCATACTGCAGTGAAGGTCGTATATACTGTATATCCAATGTATATGATCAGTAAGTCATCTATTAGCGTTTGATGTCATAGCATCTACCTGGCTATTCCAGCGAAGGTCATTCTGAATGATGAGACCAAGGATCTTGAGTTTAGGGGCAGCTTGCAGATCAGTGTTGATGATGGATAGTGGTGGCAGTGAGGGCGGGTTCCTGCTGAATGTTCAGTCAGTGTAATATGATGTATGTAGCATAGGTTCAGTGTTGTTATGCTCTGGGCCACCGCGATTGTTAGATGATAAATTGAAGACACCAGTGCGCCACTTTCACTGTTTTACCAATCAAATCTAATCTCTAATCTTTAATAATGGAAAACACATCCTCCATAAATCATTGCTTACATTACACACCAACATGGCTGGTACAGTAGGCTGGGTGATATATTATAATTCATATCTGACTATCTGTATATTTTATTTGTGATACACACTCTTGTCTGATTAAATGCTAAGAAGCAAATGTTAAGTCGGATTTCTCACAAAATAATAAAAAAAAAAATGAGATTGTCAGTTAATTGTAAGTGAAGATTGTCTGGATTATCTAACGTGATTTTTCATACCTAAACAAATTACAATTAATCACAGATATTAGGTGGCATGCAGTGGTTAGGATTGTTGCCTCACAGCAAGAAGGTCCTGGGTTTGACCCCCAGCTGGAGGCCTTTCTTTGTGGAGTTTGCATGTTCTTCCCCTGTGTTTGCGTTAGTTTCCTCCCACACCATTATTTTTCAATGTGCTGCTTTCAGACCTAATGGAGAACTATAGCTTTTGTATGTCCCGTGGTCTGGCAGTCGACCCTGCCACAGGCCACCTACAGTAAGTGGCTTTCGAAGGGGCCCTCCAGCACAGAGACACAGGGCAGATGGTGCAAACACATACCAGTTTAGTCAGAGCAGCTGGAAGTCGCCGCCATGACGGAGGCTACAGTTAAATCTGTGGGGGATGGCAGATTTAATCTGTGTGCATTGATTACCTTGTGCACAACAGATGTGTAGCCCCCCCTGTTCCCATGTCTTAATTAGCTTGACCCAGGGAAGGTGTAGCTGCTTAAACCAACCATCCCCACACCACAACATATTAATATAAATGTACATATTAAAACAGCAAAGACGGGTTGAAATAATTTAGCTAATTACAAGCACAGGATTCAAACGGTTGAGTACCTTTTCTGCGCCGTTGTTTTCTTAGTTGGGTATGAACTCGTGTCAGGGAGCAGATGACTAATACACTTCCACGTATTTCAAAGCATGAAAACGACAGTATATCTGAGTCGGGTAATGGAGTTTGTAATTACCATAGTGTGTCCCATCTATTATTTTAGATCACTGCCTGTTGCATGTTAGAAGTGCACGGCTAAAGAGGACAACATCTCACGGTCACAAAGAGATGTCTCAGACATTTTAATGATCAAGCCTTTTTAAATGACATTTTCCTTAGTTACCTACAATATACAACTGATATTCCTGATGTGCACTTTTTTTTATAAATAAATAAAACAACCTTTATTTAAATGATTGATTAGCATGCACCTTTCGAAAAATGTAAAATTAAAGACAGAATAACACCCTGGTTCTCAAACGAGTCGTCAACGTTGTTTAGAGAAAAGAACAGTGCCCGTTCTCCAGCCAGATGCACTGGTGATCCTGGACACATCACACCTCAGCTGTGAGAAAAGCAAAAAAAAAAACTATTATTTAGACTTAATTAATTACCCAGCGCTTATTCTGGAAAGTAGTTACCGTACTTTTCGCACTATAAGCCGCAGCAGCTAAATTGAATGATGTGTACATATATAAGCCGCACTGGACTATAAGCCGCATGTGTTTTAATTACCATATGTAAGGAGTGGAGCCTGCGGCTTAATTTGACTCCACACGGGAAACCTCCCCCGGCCCGGACACGGAAAGGCTTGACAGATTGATTGCTCTTTCTCGATTCTGTGAGTGGTGGTGCATGGCCGTTCTTATATTGAGCTTTAAGTTCCCACCTCTACAGAGAATGACTCCCATTGGGACACAATACTGTCGGACAAATAACATTAACTCATTTACAAGTTGTATTAAGTTTAGCAAATAAGGGAACAGATAAATAACATTTCAATGCAGTAAAAAAAGCAATATTTCGATTTTCGGGTTTTGTCCACATATAAGCCGCACCGTTATATAAGCCGCAGGGTCGAAAAATGGGGAAAAAAGCCGCGGCTTATAGTCCGAAAAGTACTCAAACAAAAACAAAACCACTAATTCCTTACCTACACATGTTAAAATGGTGCATTTATATAGCACTTTTCTCAAACTCTTTACAATTTGTTCCTCACATTTTACCCATTCACTCACACATTCACACACAGATGGTGGAGGCAACCATGCAAGGTGCCAATCTGCTCATCAGGAGCAGTTGGGGGTTAAGTGTCTTGCTCAATGACACTTAGACACGCTGCCCGGGAGGAGCGGGAATCAAACCGGGAACCTCAGGATTACCAGACAACTGCTCTACCTCCCGAGCCACTGTCTATGTTGTTATCTATGTTAAAGTAGATAACTGTGATCTCTGATCAGAATAAAATTGGTCTTGCCTTTAACACTTTGAGCGCCAGCCGTGTTTTCCTTTTTACCGGCTGGAATCCCACCATCCACGGCCAATGTTAACGTTAATATCGCCTAATCTATGTTTTAAATTATGGCTATGTGTCTAATCTGCCCGTCGCTTATCAAAGAATCATTTTCCAGTCAACATTGTCAAGGCAGATTGTTTTTTTATCGCTTCATTTCCGTTTGATAACATTTAGAAAATCACCCGTTTTCAGGGAAAAAACAACCCATGCCTATGATAATCGCCTTTTACTGGAATATTCCAGAACGTTGTCATTTGTCGGCCTATTTATGAATCGTTTTCAAATAAACGCTAGATGATCGATAGTATATGTGTGCGCACGTGCCGTGCGCTGATAATCGCTGCTCTTATTTCCTCATGGCTTTTACAGTCAAAACAGCTATATCACATATCACATAAACGCTTATATATCCGTGAAAACGAGTCTGATTATCCTAACACTGATAACATAGATTCCTTACCTGAGGTCAGATGGTATCCAAATGGTTTGTTCCAATTTCCGATCGCCATTCGAAAAAATCGATAATTGTATTGATCCATCGTGTGTACAGTATAACCCATATTCGCCGTGGCTCAGAGGCTCCAGAATGAACTCTGGTAGACCCCGGCTGCATCAGTGAGAAGTAAAATGTGGAGTCAGAAATCCGTTCTCCCATTCACTTTCATTGAGTCCATTCCAAAAGGTTGATTTACCATCTGGGAGACGATAGGGGGCGCTTTTTTCACATCTGAGCGCCGACGGTCCCTGGATCTCCAACGGTAGGCTCGCGTAATGCAATATGATTTCAGATCGCTAATAAAAAAATAAATAAAAAAAAAACAGAATACTCGTGACGTGGCATTCAACGGTCGGGGCGTAAACCAGAGAAAAGCTGTGAGTGGCATACACAGTGTTAACAGGCACTTCACCGGTCATTTATTTGATAGAAACTATACAAGGCCCCCTCTTGTTGATGCTGTTACTGATTGTTCACGACCCTTTCTACTTATTGATGTACTTGGTGCCTTGCAGTGTATTGATCCTACATGTTCTATTGGAGAGGACAATTTAGATTCCTTTCCAAAACTGGCTGCCCCAGTTATTACTAAAAAAATGTTATCTCTCCATTGCCATGGGGTGTTTTCCCCAAGTTCTGAAATCTGCCTGGGTGATTCCTCTGCACAAAGGATGTGATGGGGATTATTTGGATAACTATCCAAAAGCAAAAGTTCTTGAGACCTTGGTCAATAATCAACTCAAGTTTTTTTCTCTCAAATCACTCAATACTAAGTCCACATCAATCTGGATTCAGAGCCAATCACAGCACAATTTCAGCCACCACATTGATTACTAATGACTCATTCTGGCTTTAGTTATTATGAAACACTGTGCTGCTCTCTTTATAGATCTGTTTGAAGCCTTTGATACAGTTGATCGTCACCTGCTCTTAAAAAGGTTATCAAGTATTGGCATGGATAGTGGTGCATGAAGGATTATCGATCTTCTAGATGTCAGTGTGTGAAATCGGGTCCTGCTCAATCTGAATTTGTGTCCGTAACTAAAGGTGTGCCACAAGGTTCAGGGCTGGTCCTGACCTTTTGACTATTTATATTAATATTGTTTCGTCTTTGAATGACTGTCATGAACATTTGTATGCAGACGATACTATTGTGTACTGTATCGCTGACACTGTTCAGTTGGCCACTGAGAACTTGCAGCTTCCTTTTAATGTTTTTCAGGAAGCTTTTATCAATCTGTGCTTGTTACACTAGTGTTTTTGTGGTCGTTTTTTGAATACGTTTGAATACGTTTGATGTCCCTTTTACACAGAAATGCGTTTTTTGGCGGATACGTTGTGGCTCTAGCTGAAACGCTAAATTGTGTTTGCGTTTTGGAGTAGCGCCAAAAACTCGCCGACAACAGTCGTGTAGTCTGCACGGAGCCGTTGTTGCGAAAACGCCCATGCGCAGTAGATACCATCTGCGTGCCCTTCCGGTGACAGCAGAGCTGTCCCAAATAGCTGCAGCTACTATGTGTTGTCAAGTTATTGTTATAAGGACCCCAGTCCAAGCTACAACAGTCTGCATTCCCTTAACAATTGTTTGTATTGAGCCGTATTGTATTGTACCCATATGCAATATGTTAAATAAAGTTTACATCCATTCATTCTGCTAGCATTACCGATTGGCACTGCCACTGGCTAACATGAGCTAGTGTTAGCTATCAGACCCTGTTAGCTCAAAGCTCCTCTTTCAACTTAACAAGCATTAAACAAAATGGCCCAGTCATCTATTCACCTTTGTTTAATACACACAGCGTTGTCTCTAATGTTATCTAACTACTGATAGCTCCCGATATCATCAGTTTGGTGCTGGCTAACTAGTGTGAGCTAACGTTAGCTTCTAGCCACAATGCTATACTGTTATAATGGCAAATTCCATTGACGTTAGCATGCAGCTAACAATGTAGCTACCGATCTTTTTTTAGACTAAACTATCCGCTCTTGGTGGTCACTTGTGTTGATGTTAGTTTTGTTTCATCAACAAATGACAGGCAGAACACACAGTGAATGTATCCGTTTTGTTTATTGCACTTTTATTAGACTTTGCTGAAAAATAATTGCTGCATTGGGTAAATAGGCAAAAGATGGTGGCGCCCATAGGCGCCCGCCTTGTTGACATTTTCTTTTGCAGGTTTTGCAGGAAGTGTATTGGCACATTCAAGTTCTGATTGGTTGAAATTGCCTTCATGTTCGCCACCTACTGCCACCTACTGCTTTGGCAGTGTACTACATCACTGTGCTCAGGTGACAAAAACGAAAGTGTGACTCGAGGCTGCTACGTTGCGGCGAAACTCATCTGACAATGAAACAAAAATTAAACGAAAGGTGTAACCGGCGCCTTAAATTAGTCCTCAATGCTAAAACTAAATCTATGCTCTTCTCCAGAGCCCGAAATGTTGACTATGATGAAGTACATAATCTACCATAAGAGGTTCTAACATTGATAGAGTCACTGAGTATAAATATCTTTGCTTGTGGCTCGATGAGAAATGTTCATCTGTTCCATGTGGATATTCTTGCTTCCAAGCTGTGACCCCCCCCCCCCCCTCTGTTGCTTTAGTGCCAGGCAGACACTCTGACCTGACTGCTGCTGTGACCTCACTGTCACCCTTCCCCCGAACTATGTATGAATCACAAAAGACACTTTTCAACCGCTGCTGTGATTGAGTGATTGATTGAAAACTTTATTAACAGATTGCAGAATGGGTACAATACAGTACAGCTCAATACTAACAATTGCTAAGAGGATGAAGACCAGAAAAATACTTTCGTCTTGTTTACATAAGGCTTCTCCATTTTCAATTCATCAAGACATTTATGACATACAAGACATACAAATATACGGAACTGTGTAAGAAAAAGAGATCATAAAAAAATATATATATACATCCGAAGGGGAAGAAACTACATTGGAGGGGGTTGGGGGGGATTTTGACATTTACCGGGGCCAGTTTCTAATTGCAGCCACCCGTAGGAGCTCTTTGAGAGTGGTTAAACACCATAATCAGTCATTTCAGGGTAAATTAAAGAGCTTAATTTAAATTAAGAGGGTTGTAATTAGTTTTTAAGGTTAAGGGGTTTTGTCATTTAGTTTAACGTATTCCATGCTTAATTCTACTTAATTATGCCACCCTTTAAAGATAGGGGTGTGTCACATTGTTTGTAGAGCTATATCTATATTCTATATTATAGCTAAGGAGACAATATTATAGTAATTTGACAGTGACTTTCTTCCGAACATGCAAAAAAGAGAAAAAATTTCATGCATACGTTTGCACGCTATCCCGTGGTGAATATAAGTATAGTTTAGGAGTGATCCGGGATCATTCCTGAAAAGCTGAGTTATAGGGCGCTACGTGTATTCTACTATAAGCGTTGGTGTTTCTTGCTTGGTCACGCTGCTATTTCCAAATCAAATGTATATAATACTATAGGTATTATGTTTCATCATGAAAGGGGGGGGGGGGGGTCATTTTTTTATGCTTTGATGGCCAGTAACAACATTCGTAACGTAACGACAACAGTAACGGCATTCGTGTTGAACACTACAGACGCTGATCAGCTGGATCGATATGAAAATATTGTTGGATCAAGCTGAAATTGATGTCAGATAGTCCTTACCTTTGATCGGGGGTATTCCAAAAAGAATATTCCAATTTGTCTGATCGCGATTTCCAGTATTGGTGTCCATCTGGTCCCGGACATAATTTGGCACAAGTGTGGTCGGATTAATCGATTTACTCGGCTCCGTCTAAATTTAGTGCCCGGATGGATTTAAGTGTAATACAGGGTGAGATATAAGGTTTCAAAGGGTGGGCGACACTGCCATCTAGCAGGATATGTCCGGTACTGCACCCTCGGGGTCCCAGTATGCCTTTTAACAGCAACATACAGGTCTGTGACATTGAATAGAATATTAAAATCGAAAGAAAAAAAACGGACCAAATAACAATAGCTCAATATTAACAACTGCTAAGAGGATTAAGACCAGAAAAAGACTTTCGTCTTGTTTACATAAGGGTCCTCCATTTTCAACCCATTGTCACCTTCATATTTATATTGTAAACACTGTGAATCGGAACGTGCAATGTTACTCACTGTGCCTTGTATATATCTTATACCTTTTTTTAAAAGATCTATTTTTACCTTATTTTTTAGCACTCTTTAGCACAATCTTGAATTAGTAGAAAGAGGATTGTTGAAGCTGTTTTCTTATCAATTTTGCACTATGGTGATATGATTTATAGGCATGCTGCAGCTTCAACTCCGTCTATCATTCTGCCCTCAGATTTATTACTGGTGACAGGTATGATACCCACCACTGTGTCCTTTATGAAATGTTGGATGGCCTTCTCTGATTGAAAGGTGTAACTATCAATGGTATTTGTTTATTTGTAAAGCCCTTATTGGTAAATGTCCCTCTTACATCACAACAACACTGTTGGAATGGAATCTTGGAACCTATTCTACACATTCAAATGACTGGTTGGTTCTTAGGGCTCCTCTAGTTTGCTCTGAACTAGGAAAAATTTGCTCTGAACTAGGAAAAACTGCTATTTTAATGCTTCCAACACCTGGAATGCCCTCTAACTGACTCTAAAGCTGAAGGTTCATCCTTCTTATGCATTTAAAAGTATGATCTCCTACCACTGTGTGTCAACGTGTAACTGTCTTAGCTGATTTTTCATTCTTTATTCTTATTTAATGTGCCTCTATATATGAAATTGCTCGTTGTCATTGTCAATTAGGGTAAACTCATTGTCTTACGTGTCTAAATGAATGTGTCTAAATGGTCCTTGAAGCTGTCTTTTGGCCTAATCATTGCATAAACTTGACCATTGCGTCACTCAACCTTTTATATGGAAGGGAAGGTGAATGTGGCGTGCAACATAGGACCACTCCTCTATAGGGAAGGTGAATGTGGCGTGCACCATAGGACCACTCCTCTATGTGGAAGGGAAGGTGAATGTGGCGTACAACTCCTCTATATGGAAGGGAAGGTGAATGTGGCGTGCACCATAGGACCACTCCTCTATATGGAAAGGGAATGTGAATGTGGCGTGCACCATAGGACCACTCCTCTATATGGAAAGGGAATGTGAATGTGGCGTGCACCATAGGACCACTCCTCTATATGGAAAGTGAATGTGGCGTGCACCATAGGACCACTCCTCTATATGGAAGGGAAGGTGAATGTGGCGTACAACTCCTCTATATGGAAGGGAAGGTGACTGTGGCGTGCACCATAGGACCACTCCTCTATATGGAAAGTGAATGTGAATGTGGCGTGCACCATAGGACCACTCCTCTATATGGAAGGGAAGGTGAATGTGGCGTGCACCATAGGACCACTCCTCTATAGGGAAGGTGACTGTGTGTGGCGTGCACTAGGGATGGGTACCTTTCACATTTGAACCGATACGGTACCGGTACCTGTGAATCGATACCGGTACCCAACGGTACCTTTTTTCGGTACTTTAGTCTAAAAATAATTATTTACCTACCTCAGTCGTGAAAAAAAAAATTCTAACTTCAAATAACTACAATTTCGACCGTTTTCGGCTTGCCATTGCTCCAACTGCTTTGTTGTTGAATCAAGTCAAATCCTAGGTAAGCATATATTGTGCATGTGAACGTTGACATGAAAAGAAAAAAGGTAAAAAATTTTATTTATTTTTTTGGTATCTCACTTGAATCGATACTCGGTAGTACCGACGTGTTTCGGTTCGGTACCTCAAAAGAACCGAATTCGGTACCCATCCCTAGCGTGCACCATAGGACCACTCCTCTATAGGGAAGGTGACTGTGGCGTGCACCATAGGACCACTCCTCTATAGGGAAGGTGACTGTGGCGTGCACCATAGGACCACTCCTCTATAGGGAAGGTGACTGTGGCGTGCACCATAGGACCACTCCTCTATAAAAAAAAGACAAAAAGATGTGAACAGCCTCTTATCATAGCTGAGGTACATGAACGTAATACACATTACTAAGGTTTCAGCATGAAAACGACCTTTGTCGAGGTGAATCGGTTAACACCCCAGGTACAAAAACTTTTTTTCAGAAAAAATAAGTGCGTGTCTCTCTCGCTCTCTCTCTCTCCACTAACCACACCAGTGCTGTGCTTGCTGTGTGTCCCTCCAGAGAAGAAGCAGAACGTCATCTTCGCCCTGACGCTGCACGGGGGCCACCTGGGCTTCTTCGAGGGGGCGGTGCTCTTCCCCCAGCCGCTCACCTGGATGGACAAGGTGATCGTGGGATACGCCAACGCCATGTGCCAATGGGAGAAGCAGAAGCCACCGTGCCAACGGAGCAGCCACCTGCCGAGCGCGAGTACCTGCATGGAGGAGAAGGCCTAACCTTTACCCCCCTCTCTCTCTCTCTCTCCCTCCCTCTCTCATCTCTGACGACCCCCCTGGCCACCCAGCACAGAGCAGAGGCCCGAACCAAACCTGAACTACTGTCCTCTTCTCCTCTTTGCCTTCTCCTCCGGCTCACTGTCTCCCTCCCGCCACCCTCTCTGTACCCATGCCTTCACTACCCACGTCCCTCTTTTCTATGCGCCGCCACCTTATTATGTGAAGGAACTGGAAAAAAGAAATGACTACTAACTGCCTTTATGCTCTTATCTGTTGTAAGGGATGGTTACAGGGGAACAAAGCGCACTTCCCTAGATAGACGCACGCGGACCACGGCTACGAAGGCCTTGTTGACCAAATAACAGAAAGAAAGAAAGAAAGAAAAAGAGGTGAAGTGGCATCCTAAACGAAAAGCGAAACAAAGAAAGAGAGCGTCGTGTTAGATGAGTAGTCCTTTTGAAAAACAAGAGCACAGAAGAAGACTCTTAGTACACAGAGATGATGCTGTGGTCGACGACCCCCCCCCCCCCCCCCCCCCCCCCCTACTATACATGTTTGGAGCAGCTAGCTGCTTTATCACCACCAAGGCTAATAGCCTAGTCTGCTGTCTTAATCACCCACAGCCTCTTTGTACAATGTACGTAACTCACAGATACCATATAAGCAAGCCGTGTGTGTGTACACACCAAGAGTAAAAACCTGTGAGTGAGCATTTGTGTTTGGTGTGTGTGTGTGTGTGTGTGTGTGTGTGTGTGTGTGTGTGTGTGTGTGTGTGTGTGTGATTTAATTTATCTGTTCATTGGTCCATCTGCCCCTAAATGTACTGCTGGGTGAATCGTAGCTCCTTCTTTATTAACGGTGGAATTTTCCTGTTATGATTTCGGAGATCATGTTAAGATGATCTTTGATTATTATCCCCCAGTCATGTTGAGATGATCTTTGTTAGTCACTGTAAAGTGTTGGAAGGTGTACGTTGTTGCCTCCCAAGGTAGAAAGCAGTGCAGTTGTTTTGCCTACAAGGCCTGACCTGGGGTCAGCCTCAATGGGACCCGTGCGCACATTCCTATTGTGTAATTGGTTCTGTTACTTTTTATTCAATGCACTTTATACATTGTATGCCAGGATTTTCTTTAAAAAAAATATAATAATAATAATAATCCTTTTTTTATTTTTATTTTTTAAGTTTTTTGTTTTTGGAGATGAATGATGTTGTAGTTCTGGTTCTCTTGGAGGATGAGCTGGAGGGAGAGAGGTCTGTAACTGCTCTAAGTTAGAAGACTCAAATGATCCCTGTGTTCAGACCAGACCCTGTGGTTCTCTGTTGTCTGTCTGTCTGTCCTCTGAGCCCAACCTACTCAGTCCTCTGCCCTTGATCAGCTCCAGATCTATATGGCCGGCATCCTATCATTCCATTACAGCACAGAGCAGGGCTGGCTATTGAAAAATGACACCTATTGTACATCAAAAGATGCCCGATATTAGCTGCAATATGGACATGTGTTTTTATTTAGATTCTGAAGTTGACCGTATTATCATTTTACAGTGAGCTGATTATTTTTGTTAAAACACTTTGCATAATGAAACACGTGTTTCACTTCAATAAAGGAAGCTGTTCGCAACAGTTCTGTTCTGTATTGAGAAACTTCCAACGATGGCCTCAGCCCTAGAACCAACACAGTCTACTGCCAAGCCACAGACACTGGTTTCCATTCAGGATATATTCTCTTGTGGCCAACCAGCACTCAAGACAATATTACCCATTAATGCCGCTTCAGTCTCAACTGTTTTAACATAGACACATTTCTACGGCATGGGATGGTGAAACCTTTGCTGGCAACTGCAATTGTGACCATTATTCACACATGGCAGCTGTGTTACTCCCAGCCTGAGCATGACATAAGGGCAAAACGCTGTGTGAATATGGTCAACGTATGGACTGAGATGCACATGATACTCAGATTGGAGCTCTGAGGCGTACTGAGTAGGAGGGCTAAGGATACCAGCGCTAAACCAAATGTCACCATGAAAAGGTAGTATTTTATTAGTGGTATAATATTGGTCGCCATAGATATATTTCACATCCAGTTGGAGAGCACAACAACAACAACAACTAAAACAAAAGCTGCCAGGGACCATATATCTTGTTTCAATACCTTAGCTAGTGCTGAAGGTTTAATAACTTAGCTAGTGCTGAAGGTTTAAAGGCAAATACTAGTTTTCGGATGAGTACTGGAGCACAACAACTCACAATGATCAAATGCAGTGCAGTGTATCACAACGTTGTCTTGTTTTAAATCCTGTGAGATGACAATGACCAGTGGGTGTTTTCATAACCCTGCTTCAGCGGGTGAGTAAGAACTTATTTTCTCAGTAGAAAAGAGAACGAAGACAGATGGGTCGGTTGATAACCAGTGATATGACTGTAGTGTATCAGAGACGACTTGGGCAGAGGCAAAGGTCTTCTTACCAGTTCATACCTAGTGCTGGTAGAAACATTGTGAGGGCTCCTAGTCTGAAGCGCGACACCCTTCCTTCGTGCTCTAACCCCAACTAAGTGGTGCCATCTGTAGACTGGGAGAGCGCACTGCGGCTGCCTATGTCACAAGCCAGGGCTCATTCTTCATCGTGTCCTTGGCCTTCAGTAAGATCAAAATGTGTAATATGTTGGGAAATAATTCATTGCAGGCCCGATTTAGAAAAGCAGTGTCATACAGTTATACTGTACATCCTGGCAAGTAGAATGAGATAAAAAAGTAAACGCACCAGCACAAGCCTAGCTCATGCTGCGACTCCACCAGAGCTGGATGTTTCCTCCCCTAACTTTGCACAGGAATGCAGGTTTTTGGATGTATTTACTTCAAGTTCTTTTTTGTTCCCCTTATTTTGTGTATTTCTTTGTACTTTGTATTGTTGTGACTTCTTGTTTTTGTTATTATTTTCTCGTGCAAATGTGTCAAAGAGTGTTGAGTGTTTATAAATGAAGTGAGGCGACACACTCTTTCATATCACCACCTCTCGGGACGACCAAACCAAAACCAATCTTCACTTTAATGCGGGGGGGAAATTACTAAATGTATGAATATATACTTATATCAATTTGTAAGGGACTATGGACAATTTGAAGTGCATAAAGGCAATAACCTTTGGGGGGGAGTTGATTCCCATTTGAGAGGGAAGCTAAAGATGTCGGAATGTTTTAGGGGGAATAAATCGTACATGCAAGGTCCATTTTTATATTCTGGAGAGTGGAAATGTGAAGTGTTATTTTATAATTGATAAGAAAATGTATTCACCTTAACCCTGGAGTGTCAAACTATTGTTTTTATCAAAAATGACTATGGGTTCTCTGTTTAAAGATGTTTTAATAAGATCAGAAGCTTATTCTAAATGCCAAGACATTCAGGGTGGGGGTTGGGTGCGATCCCAACAAACTGTATTCAAACAAATAATCTGTTTGCCCGCGACACACATTCATTCTAACCTTCATTCAGTTTTGTTTTTGTGTTTACAAACCATGTCAAAGCATAAAGGCGGTAACGGGATGTGGCTACTACTATGTGGAAATATACATTTTTTGTCACCAACGTAATCATACAACATCAACGTTATTAATTCAGATCACTGGTGTGTTTTTTTGTTAAGAAAACCAATGGTGTGTGATGTAATGATTTGAGAAAATATGGTTAATGTGTTTCAAAATAAATTATTTTCTCGTAAGAAAAAACGTGTTTCATTGTCTTCATGAATTACTGTACGGTCTGTGTTAGCTGTGTCCTCATGTTGAAATGTAACTCTCGTATAGAGGACTGTTTATAGGCCGTACTGAGAAGGCTGAGAAGTGGCTAGAAAACGATTCTCGTTCCCACCTCGGCGGACTACACAATTTTCACTCTGGGCTAAAGATCTATTGGTGTCGATTTAGGAATAAAAAGTTCTCCATTTACAATCCTGCCCATTTTGTGCAATCATAATTTTAAAGTCGGGACTAGATCTTTCCTCGCGAACGGATACTTTCTTTTTTATACTTTATTGTGTCAATGAAGTCACTCTACATTTAGGTGTAGTATTATGTACACACACATATACATAGTTACACATACATATACATACATACACACACAAATGTACATATGTATATCTTAAATCTTGACACTTTTTTTTACCCTTCACCCATACAAAAACACATAAACAAATGAGTGAGTACCAGTATAGATGTTACTGATCCTGGACTGGTAAACCTATCCATCCATCCATAGTGACACCCATCCCTACTTGTCCCCACGTACATAAACAAATAAAATAAAAAATTATAATAATAGATGAAAAATGTTCCTCAACAATTGAGTAGTAGATCAAAAATACTACTACTACTCTAGTTTTCTATTACTGTTTAATGTTACTTAAATCCTCATCTCAGCGGTGGGGCAGCAGTGGCCTAAAGGTTAGAGAAGCGGGTTTGTGACCGGCAGGGAAAATCTGCCGCTGAAGTGCCCTTGAGCAAAGCACTTAACCCCCAACTGCAGTGGAGTTGCTCAGTGGCCAATGGTGTCAGACTGTGGTTGTACTGGGCAGCTCCCAGGTGTGAATGGAACTGTGTGAATGTGAAGCAGGGCGTTCCTGAAAAAGAGCATCTGTGCTCAGTGATCCTACCCTGCGTAAATAAAGGTTGACCCTTATGTGGTGTGGTGTTAGGGTCTCCAGCGACCCGTTTCAAGGTTATAATATGTAATGACTACCATGTAGTTGATTTTATTAGAACAAGGCTTTATGATATCCTCCACAACACATATATAAGCACAACAAAACTATGTTTCACCATTTTGAAAATTCTGAAGGTATCTGCAGAAAAAAAGGTACGTCTGTGGTGTTAGGGTCATTCTTGACCCGGCAAGGTAAAACTATACTATAAAAATACTAAATATAAATAAATAAAATAATAATAAATATGCTAAACTTTTTTTTCAGAAGTTATATTCTAATATTGTTCTATTATAGTCAGAAAACATTATCTATGGGTTTCACATTTAGTATATTATGATTGAACAACCTCTTTTTCATCTTAAAAATAAGGGACATGATGTGTCTTGGGGGCCATAAAATCAAATTACAATGGGATTATGAATGCATATAATGTTAGTTAGGATGTAGTATTACCGTACTTTTCGGACTATAAGACGCAGCTTTTTTCCCCATTTTTCGACCCTGCGGCTTATATAACGGTGCGGCTTATATGTGGACAAAACCCGAAAATCTAAATATTGCTTTTTTTACTGCATTGAAATGTTATTTATCCTTATTTGCTAAACTTAATACAACTTGTAAATGAGTTAATTCTTGTTATTTGTCCGACAGTATTGTGTCCCAATGTCATTCTCTGTAGAGGTGGGAGTCATTCTCTGTAGAGGTGGGAGTTATTCTCTGTAGAGGTGGGAACTTAAAGCTCAATATAAGAGGCCATGCACCACCACCCACAGAATCGAGAAAGAGCAATCAATCTGTCAATCCTTTCCGTGTCCGGGCCGGGTGAGGTTTCCCGTGTTGAGTCAAATTAAGCCGCAGGCTCCACTCCTTACATATGGTAATTAAACATTAAAACACATGCGGCTTATAGTCCAGTGCGGCTTATATATGTACACATCATTCAATTTAGCTGCTGCGGCTTATAGTCAGGTGCGGCTTATAGTGCGAAAAGTACGGTAACTATATTGAGTGATACTCCTTTCTTTTTAGTGGTCAGGACTGAGTTAGACCCCGGGTCAACAGTGGTGCCAATTCCTAACACAACATGAGGGTTAAACAAACAAAAAAACTCATCTCAAAGCCTGATCTGTCTGTCGTCTAATACCTTTCTATAGTTTAAAGAAACCCCATCTTTTTTCCAGCATATTTTCATGCTTATTGATTTTGTAAGTTACCTTTTCCATACTATATATGTCCTCTTCAGTTTCTAACCACTTGTTTACTTTGGGAGATTCACGTTTTTTCCAAGCTCTTGTTATTTGCTTACGTGCTGCAGCTCTCAAAATAAATAAAAAGGGTATAATTCTTTTTGTAGGTTTTTGGGGCGTGTTCCTAACAGTATAATTTTTCTAAATACCCCACTTTCTCAAACATCTGTTCCATTATGTGTAAAATATCTGACCAGTAGATTTGTATTTTTTTACATGTGAAGAATATGTGTATGGTCAGCATTATTCTCCCCACATTCCCTCCAGCAACTGGGATTATTTTGTGTGAATTTGGATATACTGTATTCGATTTATTTTCCAAGCATATTCCTGCCAAAAGGGTGATTTTATGTAATGGAAGATATCTTTTAAACTTTGATTCCACTCATTATCTGGTATATTTGTTTTCAGTTCCTTCTCCCATTTATTTTTAATATAGCTTAGCCGGAATCCCGTATAACGCTTATATTCACGGCGCTATAAAATGAGAACGTATTGAAGATTTTTTTTTTCTTTAAGCCATTTTGAAGGGACGGTTTATGGTCTCAATTGACAATGAGAATGGACAGATAGCAATAACTATAACGTATAGATTTAGCTCTACAAACAGCCCCAAGTCTGTTTACATATCCTGGTCGTCTCTAGAGCAGTGTTTCTCAACTGGTGGGTCGCACTACCTATCTTTGTGAAAGTGGCTTCTCAGCTCAGGTCCAGCTGAAGACAAAGCAGAGGAACAGATTGGACATTGAGCATGACCTCAGAGTTGCTTTGTCTACCATCACCCCAGACTTTGAGACTCTTGTCAGGAGCAAACAACATCTGCAGTTATCCCATTAGTTCCCTGGGATGTTAAGCTAAGAAGTCTGCTAAGAAGCATATATTATTTATTATTATTATAATTTTATTTCATTGGGTTTTTAGCCCTAGTTGCACTTTTGTTGCAACCCCAGTTATCCCATTAGTTCCCCCAAACTTAGGTATGTTATGTTAAGCTAAGAAGTCTGCTAAGAAGCATATTATTTATTATTATTATTATTAAATATTATTATTTTATTTCATTGGGTTTTTAGCCCTAGTTGCACTTTTGTTGCAACCCCAGTTATCCCATTAGTTCCCCCAAACTTAGGTCTTATGTTAAGCTAAGAAATCTGCTAAGAAGCATATATTATTTATTATTATTTTATTTCATTGGGTTTTTAGCCATAGTTTTTGTGTTTATTTCATGTTTTTAACAGTGCATGAAAGATTGCGTATTACTGCAAAAAAGAAAATTGAAATAAATCATAGTGGTTAAAAAATTTGGGTCGCGACTTAATGACTAAGGAAAATGTTGGGTCCCGAGGCCAGACCAGTTGAGAACCACTGGTCTAGAGTGATATTAGACGCATCCCAGTGGCCGCCAATGTGTTAAGCAGATAATTTCTTGTTCCTTAACTTTATTTATTTTACATATTTTCCTCCAGATTTTAAATGTTATATATAGAGTAATTGTGTATTTTGATCTGTGCTTTTTTTAACTGGAGAAGATCAATGTGTTGAGTGATTCCACTAAATTCAACTCAATTGACTTCCATTTGGGTCTTATCTCGTGTCTCATCCATATTAAAATCGGTTTTACCTGTGCTGCGTAATAATAATTAATTAAATTAGGTAATGCAAGTCCCTCTCCTTTTTTTGTTGCAGGATTTTGAGTTTGACTCTAGGCTTCTTTTCATCCCATATACATTTTCTCAACAGCCCCTCCCAAACATTGAAACATAAGTGTTATGTATAATGGCATGTTTTGGAATAAAAATAGAAAACGTGGCAAGATGTTCATTTTAATAATATAAATGTTTTCAAATAAAGTGAGAGGTACAATTGTCCACCTATTCAGATCTTCCTTTACAGAATTCTCCAAATGTCCATAATTACACTGATGTAGATGTTCTAGGTTATTAGGTATAGTTATTCCCAGATATCACACTTTGTTCCGGTCCCATTTAAAGTTAAACTGTTTTTTGAAGTCTTTCTCCAAGTGGCCACCTATTTACATAGCCTCAGTTTTATTTAAATTAAGCTTATATCCAGATTCCAGACAGAACCCCATAGTTTGTAATTTCATCTAATAACCCTGGTAGTGAACTATATATATCTGTAAGATACACTATGATGTCGTCCGTCCGCGTACAGTGCTAGTTTATGTTCATCTTCCTTTATTGTGAGACCTTTTATCTTATTTTTCCTTATGCTTTCGGCTAAGGGTTCTATGCATAAAGCAAATATTTGGGGCGATAATGGGTCCCCTTGTCTTGTCCCCCTTTTTAAAATAAAATTCATAGAGTGTCCCATTCACTCTTACTCTTACGTTAGGTTCTTTATATATTCCCTTAATCAATTTAATAAAAGTTTGGTGGAATACAAAATTCTCACATACTCCGAATATGAAGGGCCATGACACCCGATCAAAGGCTTTTTCAGCATCTAACGTCAATGTCAACATTTGTTGCTTTGTTTGTACTGCATAATCAATGATGTTAAGAGTACGCCGCACATTGTTGCTTAAGAGACGATCTTTAACAAATCCTGTTTGGTCCAGGTTAATTATATTAGGTAGTATATGTGAGTCTGGTTGCTATAATTGATGTGAATAATTTTGTATCTACATTTAAGAGGGATATTGGTCTATAATAATAATAATAATTTAGGACCTGCTCAGAGGTCATTAATCGGCATGCATGCGATTTGTCTCTGCGATTAACCCATCCCGTCGTCCTTCCACCCCAAGGGCAGCCGGGAGCTGACAGGCGTCAACGTGAGCCACGCTAGGGGACCAATCCAAGTGCTCCTGTCCGTCTTCGTCAAGGACGCCACAGCGTTAGCGATCTTGTTGTTGTGCATGTTTTTCCATTGGGTTTATCTTATCGGGGGGGAAACCCTTGCGAGCACGGGGAGAACATGCAAACTCCACACAGAAAGGCCTGGGAGATACCCCACCTGGGTAACTGGCATCATGGAAACCTGGACCTTCTTGCTGTGAGGCGACAGTGTTAACCACTACACCACCATGCCGCTATACGATGAACAGTCTGTCAGGTATTTTCCTTCTTTAGGTATAACATTAATGATTGCTGAATTCCATGTGTCCGGCCAGTTTCCTGTTTGTAGGATCTCATTAAAAACAATCCGTGATGCATGCAGCAAATTTGTATCAAAAACACTTTACCTTGTGATTCCCAACCTGCAATATTAAAGATGCTGGTACAATTTTCTAAAGATTGAGGTTGGACACAAACAGTTCAGTGGATAGTATAATGACAAAAAGAATAGACCCACATACTTTTGATCAAGATAGTTAATCAATCAAAACACTACACCATCCCCTTAATTTGGAATAATGTCAAACAATTTACAAATCAATAAGTTACTCAGTCATTAACCTTTTTATTTTCCATTTTAAAACAAAATAGAATGCAAGTACAAAAATAGATTCAAGATTCAAGATTTTATTTTATTTTTTAAAAGCCTGTTGCTGATAGGTGCGATATCACAAAGCTGTTACAGGGAGTACACCAGATCCTTGACTCAATCAACTGCAACAGCTACTGGGACTTTGGAAGAAACGGAAGCAGCGTGAGTTATTATACCTTGATGAAAGAATGAAATGAAAGAAAAAGACTGTGGCCTTGGAGGTGCGATGTCACCTGTTACAGAGAGTACACCAGATTCTTGCCTAAATCAACTGCAACAGCTACTGGCACTTGCTGAATTCCTTCATGTTACGTGGCAAGATGCTGATCTTACCATATTTGTGGGCAGGGACATCAGCTTGTACATAGCACATGGAAAGCTGTGTCACTGTGTGACTGTAACAAACGTTTCACAAACTGTGCTGTTGATGATCTAACATGTGACCACGAGGAATGTGACACCAGGGTGTTTATACACACACAACATGCTGCACAGATCTATACAAATTTAGTTATCAAGAGCCCTGATACAGATGTGGCAGTGATTGCTGCAAGTATGCAGGCAGAACTCCCATGTAGATTGTATTTTTTCACAGGAGTTGGCAACAGAACAAGGATCATTGACATATCTAAGGTGTCATCAGCCCTTGCCACCAATGTGTGTTCAGCACTTATTGGGATGATCCATACCTTCTCAGGTTGTGACTCTACTAGTGCCTTTCATGGCAAGGGCAAGAGGTAAAAATGGTCTGTTGCCTGTGAAAAAAGGACTACCTGACTGCATTTACAGAACTGGGTAGCAGTTTTACCCTAGACCTGCATGGCATCATCAGCTTTGCCAGAACTCTCTATGCCCCCGACAAGTGACGCATTGTACCAACACTGCAAAAGGGCAAATTACCAAGCAGCTATAATGAGACATTCATTGAAAGCTATAATGTGTGCCCCTTCACCCGTTGGCAATGGGTGGCACGTCGAGGATGGGGAGTTAACAGTGACCTGGATGACTACAAATCCGGCCCCTGATAGTGTGTTGCAGGTAGTCCACTGCAGTTGCAAACAAGGAAAATGTGAGACAGGAAGATGTTCATGTGTGTCTGCAAAACTGCCATGTACAGATCTTTGTCAATGCCAAAACTGTGCAAATGTTTCTAAGGAAACCGAGGATGGGGCTAAATGGGATGGGATGATGACTCAGATGATAGTGGTGAGGATTATTAACATCAGTGTTGCCTGGGAAGTGTGGTGGTGGATGAGGGTGTGGACTGGGGTTGGGATGTATAGGGCGAGGGGATTAGGGTTGTACAGTAGTAGTGTGATTTGTTTGTATTTGTTGAGATCAGTTTGACACTGATCTCTCCACACACCTCACTGTTTACTCATTTTACTCTGTATTGTATATTGTATATGTATCAATCAATCAATCAAATTTATTTATATAGCACGTTTAAACATGACGCTTGTCAACCAAAGTGCTTCACATAGCTAAGCTAAGAACAAAGAAAAGTATAAAATAAACAGAAAAAAAAACAATCAACGGATAGACAAAGGAAAAACAGAACAACACGTCAACAAGTACGGCAAGAGTCAAAGTGAGTCAGGGAAGGCCAGGCGATATAGGTGGGTTTTGAGTTTTGATTTAAAAGACTCGATGGAGGGGGCAGATTTAATGGACATGGGGATGCTGTTCCAGAGGTCAGGGGCTGCGACCGCCAAAGCACGTCTCCCCCTAGACTTGAAGTTAGACCTATGGGTGGTTAGGAGACCCTTATCAGCCGATCTGAGGGCCCTTGCGTTGGTATAGGGGGTGAGGAGGTCTGCTAGGTAAGCAGGGGCCTTACCATTTAGGGCTTTGTAAACCAATAAAAGGTATTCAATGTATATTGAATATTCCTCTTTACTTACGTTTTACTTACTTTTTCTTAACTGTATGAAGCACACTCTCAGGGGCTCATACAGAAACAAGCATTTCATCGTACCTGTATTTTATTGTGATAAATAATAAACAAACTTGAAACTTGTGTATGTATGTGACGAATAAACCTCTTGAATCTTGAATACATTTTTGTACCTGCATTCTATTTTGTTTTTAAATGGAAAATAAAAAGGTTAATGACTCTTGAGTAACTTATTGATTTGTAAATGTTTTGACATTATTCCAAATCAAGGGGATGGTGTAGTGTTTTGATTAACTATCTTGATCAAAAGATCATAATGATCATAATCCCCAACGTCATGTATCGGTGTGATTTTTTTTTTTTCTTTTTTTTAACTTTGGCCATTCCCCTGGCTCTTTTATGTGTTTATCACATTTATTCTGGTCAAGGATGACCGACAGAAACAGGCTGAAAGGGTTCAGATGGGGGGGAAGACACTCTGGGAAAGGCACGGCTGCAGTCCGGGATTCGAACTCGCTAAACCCCAGATCCGTGGCGAGCACGGTTGTCCACGGCGCCGAAATAGCGCTCGCGGTACGTGGTGAGCTACTGGAGCTCCCCTGGTGTGATTTTTTTTTAACTGCATTTTGAAACATTCAAGACGTTTTCACAGCGTGTGCAATGCTGTGTTGTTGGTGTAGAGAGAAGGGGATATGATTTAAATGTACAGTATGGTTAATAACACATACGTTATGGCCCGTTTCACAGCTGTATCGCTTGCCTATAGCAAGTAGCATATATGCATATAACATTGTTTATAAACCTATTTTGCGTGTGTGTTTTTTGTCCATTTTCGTCGAGATGTACTCCGTGGATTGATTGATTGATTGATTGAAAACTTTATTAACAGATTGCAGAATGGGTACAGTACAGTACAGCTCAATACATACAATTGTTAAGGGAATGCAGACCAGAGGGTCCCCCATTTTCAATTCATCATCATAACATATATGACATGTCCTGCGTCGCCCGTGGGCGGACGATATTTTTGGGGGTCTGGAAGCCCCCCGTTTGGGGGGAGGTACTGTCACACGCCCAGGTCAGGTCAGACCTTGGAGAATCAAGACCACAGACAGGAGGTGAACAATGGTCTCCTACCACCCTCTGGTGGTCACCCGCAGATGGTGCGGGCCAGCACTTTGTACATGCTGACTAATGTTTTGACTTTGATTAATACTATGATTAATGTGGTGTCATGGTGTGTGCTGTCGTTGATTTTCCCTTCCCTCGTTTGATGTGGGTTCACTGTTTTGGTTTTGTGTTGTGAGTTTGCTTTAGTGTTTAGTTGATGTTATTGTTTCTATGTTTTTAGACTGGCCTGCCAGGTGTGTTCAATGATAATTAGTAGTAATTAAAAGTGAGGAACCAGCTGACTTGATTAAAGGGGCGTGTTTAAAACGGCCATTTTGTTTAGTTAAGTGCCCCCATTAAGGGACTGTTTCCTGTTTACTAGTAGCATCTGATTTGCTGAGTGAGCCATTAAGAGCCTGCCCTGTTTAAAAGCAGAGGTCCACACTGTGTTGAAGTCACTCTGTACTGGGCTCTGTTAAGGAAGGACAGGACACTCTCACTGAGAAACATTGCTTTATACTGAAAACTAGGGTAAGCCATTTTAAGTTTATTAGTGAATCTTAAAAGTGAGGAACCAGCTGACTTGATTAAAGGGGCGTGTTTAAAACGGCCATTTTGTTTAGTTAAGTGCCCCCATTAAGGGACTGTTTCCTGTTTACTAGTAGCATCTGATTTGCTGAGTGAGCCATTAAGAGCCTGCCCTGTTTAAAAGCAGAGGTCCACACTGTGTTGAAGTCACTCTGTACTGGGCTCTGTTAAGGAAGGACAGGACACTCTCACTGAGAAACATTGCTTTATACTGAAAACTAGGGTAAGCCATTTTAAGTTTATTAGTGAATCTTAAAAGTGAGGAACCAGCTGACTTGATTAAAGGGGCGTGTTTAAAACGGCCATTTTGTTTAGTTAAGTGCCCCCATTAAGGGACTGTTTCCTGTTTACTAGTAGCATCTGATTTGCTGAGTGAGCCATTAAGAGCCTGCCCTGTTTAAAAGCAGAGGTCCACACTGTGTTGAAGTCACTCTGTACTGGGCTCTGTTAAGGAAGGACAGGACACTCTCACTGAGAAACATTGCTTTATACTGAAAACTAGGGTAAGCCATTTTAAGTTTATTAGTGAATCTTAAAAGTGAGGAACCAGCTGACTTGATTAAAGGGGCGTGTTTAAAATGGCCATTTTGTTTTGTTAAGTGCCCCCATTAAGGGACTGTTTCCTGTTTACTAGTAGCATCTGATTTGCTGAGTGAGCCATTAAGAGCCTGCCCTGTTTAAAAGCAGAGGTCCACACTGTGTTGAAGTCACTCTGTACTGGGCTCTGTTAAGGAAGGACAGGACACTCTCACTGAGAAACATTGCTTTATACTGAAAACTAGGGTAAGCCATTTTAAGTTTATTAGTGAATCTTAAAAGTGAGGAACCAGCTGACTTGATTAAAGGGGCGTGTTTAAAACGGCCATTTTGTTTTGTTAAGTGCCCCCATTAAGGGCCAGGTGTTAAGACAGCACTAATTAGTGATAGTGATTTAAAGGCTTGCTGGTGTAGCGTCAGCGAAGCGTCGAGAAACGAAGAGGGACAAAGAGGAGGAGTTATCCTGGAGTTCACCGCCGAGGGATCCACCGATCCACCCAGTGCTAAGTACACCATAATCCTATATTTCCCTCCCACACTGCTACTTCTCTACTTCCTCCCTGCCACTCTCGACAATACAATGTGTCTCATACCTATATCCACAATCTGCTCCTCCAGAACTGACTCTACCCATCCACGACAGTTTGCTAGTAACCCAGCTAATCTCTCCTACCCTCCTACAGCCACTAATACACCTGTCACAGTACGGGGAGGCTTATGGAATTGTCAATCAGCAGTCAAGAAAGCTGACTTCATTACTGCCTACGCCCATAGTCTAAATCTGCAGCTCCTGGCTCTAACTGAGACCTGGATAACCCCCAATAACTCATCAACACCTGCAGCATTATCTACAAACTATAACTTCACTCACACACCTCGACCTTCCAGACGGGGTGGAGGCACTGCCCTCATGACATCTCCTTCATGGGCTACAAACGTAACACCACTCCCAGAACTGTCACTCTCCTCTCTCGAATATCATGCAGTATCTGTCTCTAATCCTTTCAATCTCACCATTGTTACACTCTACCGCCCTCCAGGTCCGCTCGATCACTTCACAGATGAGCTGGACATGCTTCTTAGCTCCTTACCGGAAGATGGTACCCCTCTCCTTCTACTGGGCGACTTCAACCTGCCTGACTCATCTCAGTCAGTCATAGTAGTCTCCCTCCTACAATCGTTTGACCTGACTCCCACTGCCATGCCTCCCACCCACAAAGCAGGCAACTCCTTGGATCTCATATTTTCCCGTAACTCCAGCATCATTAACACCACGGTAACTCCCCTACATGTATCTGACCATTCCTTCATATCCTTCTCACTAACTCTCATGCTTAACCGAAAGGTCTTCACCCCAACTCAAACAGTCTCACTCAGACGCAACCTGCCCTCCCTATCCCCCTCCACCCTCTCCTCTGACATACTATCCGCTCTACCTTTGAGTGACACCTTCTCTGCTCTCTCCACAGAGATGGCAACCTCCACCCTCCTTTCAGCCCTGGCAACCTCCTTCGACAAGCTCTGTCCCCTCGTTGAGAAACCTGCCCGCCGTTCCCCACCCAGTCCATGGCTGACAGATCCAGTGAGAGAACAAAGACAGGTCCTGAGAGCAGCTGAAAGGAAGTATAGAAAATCACGCCTCACTGCTGACATCGACACATATCACAACCTCTTGTTAACATTCTCCAAAACCATCACTAATGCCAAAGCTTCTTTCTTCCACCATAGGATCGAGGCCTCTGCCAAGAATCTTCGCAAACTGCATGCTACCATGTCCTCCCTCCTCACTCCCCCCCCACCCCCCCCTCCCTCATCTTTCTCTGCCGAAGACTTTGCGATCTTCTTTGAGGAAAAAGTGGAGAACATCCGCAGCTCCTTCTCCCAACCCCCACCCATTCCAAATGCTGAATCGAGAACCTCATCCTTCACTCTGTCATCTTTCTCTCCCATTACAGAAGCAGAGACCCTGACACTGGTAACGTCAAACCGTCCGACTACTTGCCAGCTGGACCAGCTACCCTCCCCACTCCTCCAGACCATAGCACCAGACATCCTCCCATTCCTAACTGCAACCATCAACTCCTCACTCAACTCGGGGGTGGTCCCCACCTCCCTAAAACAAGCCAGAGTCACGCCGCTCATAAAAAAACCAACCCTGAACCCTACTGTCATAGGCAACTACCGTCCTGTCTCTCTTCTCTCCTTCCTTTCTAAAACACTTGAACGTGCTGTATCCAACCAACTTACTACTTATCTCTTACAGAATGACCTCCTAGACCCTAATCAGTCAGGCTTCAGGACTGGTCACTCCACAGAGACAGCCCTCATTGCGGTCACAGAGGCACTTCACTTAGCAAAAGCGAAAGGCCTCTCCTCTGTCCTGATTCTCCTAGATCTATCTGCAGCCTTCGACACAGTCAACCACCAGATCCTCCTTGCGGCCCTCGCAGGAATGGGAGTGGCTGGCTCTGCGCTGACATGGCTGTCATCATACCTCAATGACCGCTCCTACCAAGTGTCATGGAGAGGGACCCTGTCGGCCACCCGCCCCCTGCGGACGGGTGTCCCCCAGGGCTCGGTTTTAGGACCCCTTCTCTTCTCCCTCTACACTAAATCACTGGGTAACATTATCACGTCTCATGGCTTCTCCTACCATTGTTATGCCGACGATACTCAACTCTTCCTCTCCTTCCCTCCCTCAGATATCCACGTCTCTGTGCGGATCTCGGCCTGTCTGTCCGACATCTCAGCCTGGATGACGTCCAACCACCTCAAACTGAACCTAAGCAAAACAGAATTGCTCCACCTGCCGGCCAAATCCTCCCCCCTAACCGACCTTTCAATCACAGTCGAGAATGCAGCTGTGACTGCGTCCCCGACCGCCAAGAACCTTGGTGTTGTCCTCGATGACCAGTTGAACTTCTCTGCTCACATCGCAGCGACGACCAGAACCTGCCGATTCCTCCTGAGCAACGTCAGAAGGATACGCCCCTTCCTGACAAAAGAAGCCACCCAACTCCTCGTCCAATCAACAGTCATCTCCCGTCTCGACTACTGCAATGCACTGCTCGCTGGCCTCCCGGCCACTGCCACTAAGCCTCTTCAACTCATTCAGAACGCAGCGGCCCGCCTGATCTCAAACCTACCGAAGTCGGCCCATGTCACCCCACTTCTTAGGGACCTGCACTGGCTCCCCATTGCTGCACGAATCCGCTTCAAGGCCCTCGACCTAGCATACCGTGCGGCAAAGGTAACCGCTCCCGCCTACCTCCGGTCAATGGTCTCTAACTACACACCCTCAAGACCCCTACGCTCTGCATCTTCTGGCCGCCTCAGACCTACTCCTATCCAAGCTCCGGGAGGGTCATCAAAGAGAAGTCGCCTATTCTCAGTCCTTGCCCCACAATGGTGGAATGAACTACCCACCCCAGTTAGGACAGCCGAATCACGTCCAATCTTTCGCCGTCGACTAAAGACGCACTTCTTCAACCATTATCTGAATTAAAAAAAAAAAAAAAAAAAAAAAATCCCTAACTAACCGTACTGTCATGCACTTGTCCTAATAAACTAACCTACACTGTAGCACTCAACACTTTGATGAACATTGTTGCTCAGCTGATAGAGTTGTGCCCTTCCTGATGGCTTGTCGTACAGAACTTGTAAGTCGCTTTGGATAAAAGCGTCAGCTAAATGACTAAATGTAAATGTAAATGTAGGGGTATTTAAGTGTGTGTCTTCCTCTCCTTGTCGTGGCGACATACTTCCAGTTTCCCCCCGTTCCTGTCCACGTCGTGTTGCCCTGTTTTTATTCTAGTAAGTGTTAGTGCTTTGTTGTTTTGTATTGTGAAGTGTTGTAAGTAGTTTCAGTATGTTATTTGTATTGCACTTGGTTCACAAGTAAACTTCCCTTCTCCAAGCATCGATCCTCGTCTCTGCCTCCGTTCCCTCTCTGCAAACTGTGTTCTAACCTTCATTTAGCAACCCCATCGTAACAATGACATACACGACATACAGATAGACAGTACTGCTACATCTATACATTTATGACATAACAGATTTGCAAATACAGTACTGTTTGTGATACAAAAAGAGTCTAGAAAAGAGAGTATATACATTTGACGTAGAAACTGTACATTGGAGGAGGTTGGGTAGGTGGGGTGGGGGGGTTGGGTGGGTGGGTGGATGGGTGGGGGGGGGGACTGTACATTGGAGGTGGTTGGGTGGGTGGGGTGGGGGGGTTGGGTAGGAGGGGTGGCTGGGGGACACTGTACAACTGTACAAGCAAAACTGTACATTCGAATATTGACGAAACCATACATTACTTGGTCATTTACTGTACATTGGAGGAGGTTGGGTTAGGTCATTTACAGGGGCCAGTTTCGAATTGCAGTCTCCCGTAGGTGTTCTTTGAGAGTGGTTTTGAAAGTGGGTAGTGATTCACATTCCTTTACAGCTTTGGGTAGGGCGTTCCACATTAAGGTGGCATAATTGCGAAACGTGTTTAGTCCCTTGTTTGAGCCGAATCTGGGTTTAACATGATTTGTGGAGCTCCCTCTGGTGTTGTGATCGTGGTATTCACTGACCTTTGTGAAGTATTTTGACATGTACATGGGTACCTTGGTCGTGTAGTGTATCTTGTAGACCAGGCCCATTGCAAGTTGCTGTACTCTGTCGTCTACTCTAAGCCATCCTAGTTAATCTGTAGACCGTTTTCGCCTAAAGGTACATGCCTAAGTAAATGTAAGATTGCTCCACTTCTGCAAGGTCAATTTGCATGTTCTTGGTATCTAGGAACATCTAGGGACCTGGGGGTATGTATTTCCAGTGTCAGAAATATTGTGTCTGTTACTAGGCTGAGTAAATTGTAATGAAGAAAAGGAGAATATAAATTATGATTTATGATTTTTGCATCTTTGATCAAAAATTGATACGGGTAGGAGAAAATGCTCACTGAGCTCATTCACCACCTTATTGAGATCATGTGTACAAAAATCTAAGCAAATGAATAAAGGGAAGATGATTAAACAGAAGGATTTGTAGATACAGTAATTAATGATAATCGATTTTAATTATAAATTCATATTTGACCTTGAACTTGACCTTGACCTTATTATGGCCAAATCATACATCTATGGATAGGGAAAATGATCCTCTTTCCAATGGCAGGGTTGAATCTGGATTTAGTCATTTCCTTGCGGTTTTTACGATAATTAGCATTTTCCGATAAATCGTATAAAACATCGGTAAAATGAAAATATACACTTTGACTACTGTTTTTGATAGGGTTATGGTCTTTACTCTTTGCTACAAAAAAAAATATTTAAAAACATTAACCTTAACTTAACATCCAAGGGCCCACATGTGGACGATTCTTTGCCGACCTTTAGTGGCTCGGGTGTGCATTTATTTTAATACAATATATAGATAGAATTAAACCCCTATTTGCCTGTCGATTGCCCTTTCAGGTGACAAAATCCGTTCAGCGGTTCTCGAGTTACATGCCGATATGTGAGGCGTGCCCCAAAGTATGCAAAAGTACACATTACCACCCCCGACTCCCGGGGCTCTAGTTCCGTCAATCATTTGGCGATCTCGAAAATCTTTGCACAGGGTTGTAGCCAATGAGTGTGGCTTTCCAATGATACCCCATGATATGATAATTGGGGATCTAATTATTATTATGACAAAGAAAAGCAGGGTCCCCTATAGGGGGACCTTAAGGCTTAACAGGCTGTCAAAGTGGGTAGGGGTGAGGTGGGTTCTAGGAGTAAGGTCAAGCAGTAGTCTGACCAGATTGTTTTGAGATGTTTGTAATTTTGTTTTTAGCACCTTTGAGGTGCTTTAGTACCATGAGGCGCAAGCATAGTCATAGTACCCTTGAATGTAGGGTAGGATGTTAGGATGACATGCTAACATCACGTTACTGTTTACACAATGTCTTGTGGTCTGTAACTTGGCAAAAAAGAGAGCTGCTATTGGTCGAGCGCAAGATACGTGACCGAACTCGCACCAATTACGTCAAATAAAACTACGCTACATGACTAAGTATCCATTCGCGAGGAAAGATCTAGTCTTTAAAATTATGATTGCACAAAACGGGCAGGATTGTAAATGGAGAACTTTTTATTATTATTTATACCAGAGGGAGTTCCACAAATCATGTTCTACCCAAATTCGGCTCAAATTCGGCTCAAATCAAATCAAATGTATTTATAAGGCCCGACAACACACGTTAATGTCCCCATGGGCCGTACAGGTCTTCTTTAAACAAGTCAAGAAGAAAACATAACAATAAGTCAAGAACAGAACAAGAACACCATAAGGTCCAAACATTTTTAGATGAATGCAAATAAATGAAAGAATGCAAGCACTCCCAGACATACCCCACGCGAAGGTAAGGAAAAACTCACTAAAACCTAACAATAGGGAAAAAAGCTCCACAGGCAGTGTGGAGGAGAGAAACCTTAGAAGGGCCATTCAAGGGGGGATCTCCCTTCTTAGATGTTAAGGGACTAAACACGTTTCGCAATTATCCCACATCAATGTGGAACACCCTACCCATAACGTAAAATAAATGTGACTCCCTACCCACCTTCAAAACCGCTCTCAAAGAGCACCTACGGGAGGCTGCAATTCGAAACTGGCCCCTGTAAACACCCCCCCCCCCTCCAATGTACAGTTTCTTCCCCCTCAAATGTATATACTCTCTTTTAGAAACTCTGTCTATTAAACAGTACTGTATATTTGTATATCTTAGTTGTATGTCATACATGTCTGGATGTAGCAGTAGGCCTACTGTTTATCTGTATGTCATGTATGTCATAAATGTTACGATGAATTGAAAATGGGGGACCCTGATGTAAACTAGACGAAAGTCTTTCTCTGGTCTGCATCCCCTTATTAACAATTGTGTGTATTTCACCCAGAGTGAAAATTGAGTAGTCCGCCGAGGTGGAAACGGAATGAAACGATACAGCCTTCACCTTATGGCCTATTAGGGCTGGGAGGAAGTTGGCTTTGTTTACCACAAATATTCATAGTGCATGAATATTTTTGTATAATGGCACTGAATAACAAAATGGAAATTGCTTCAGGAGATGGACCTTGTTTACTTATAGTGTTATGGGGTCCCCTTGTGGTAATCAAGTGGTATTACATGCCATTTATCAAGCTTTTTATTGAAGTTCCACTCCACATCCAATCTAACAGCTTGTATGAAATGCATTCATGTACATATCTGTGACCTCAAAATGTCACACCTAAACTTGAGCATCAGCCAACGAGGGGATATCAACAAAGACATGGCAAGTTATTACAAAAAAAGACAATCAAACAAATAATTAATTCACATTTAATTGAAAATACAATTTGTTTTTTTTCTGGTATTTTAAGAAGTGACAACAATCCTAAAGCAGGAGTCAAGAATGAATCTTAATATCCCAATGCAATTTTCAGATGATTGTAACAAGACTGAATGTCAAAATTGTCCATTCTTATTATTTCCATGTGACTGACACACACAAGGCTGTATAGAGACAGAGTAACTGACCCATGGCGCTGCATCAGGACATTTCTATTGTCTTTGTTGGATTTTCCCCACAGATTATCTAATTCAGGGTTATTTTATCCGTCATCTATTTTGTCTTTATACCTTTCTACAATACAATCCTGAGACAATAATATACAAGACTCATAACATTTGCTACACTCTATAACATTTTCATGACTTAAGACTACAGGCACAATAATGCTCTCCAGAGATGCTATACCTCATTAAGGCAAAGAAGAACCAAATCCGGTTTGTTCTCATACCATTTATGAGCTCCATTATCATATGTCCATATGCCTCATAACCATTTATGAGCTCCATTATCATATGTCCATATGCCTCATAACCATTTATGAGCTCCATTATCATATGTCCATATGCCTCATAACCATTTATGAGCTCCATTATCATGTCCATATGCCTCATAACCATTTATGAGCTCCATTATCATAATGACCATATGCCTCATAACCATTTATGAGCTCCATTATCATATGACCATATGCCTCATAACCATTTATGAGCTCCATTATCATATGACCATACTGTATGCCTCAGTCATAACCATTTATTAGCTCCATTATCATATGACCATATGCCCCATAATAACCATTTATGAGCTCCATTATCATATGACCATATGCCTCATAACCATTTATGAGCTCCATTATCATATGACCATAT